>NC_136719.1:21734700-22089700 GCF_936440315.1 Barbus barbus
TAAATGCATCATTCGAGAGAAAGAAAAAGAATGAATGAATGATGCATTTATATAGCGCTTCGTGTATTGCTGTACATCCATAGTGCTTTACAATCATGTGGGGGGGTCTCTCCTCAACCACCAGTGTGCAGCATCCACTTGGATGATGTGACGGCAGCCACACTACAACAGCGCCAGTGCGCTCACCACACACCAGATACAGGTGGAGAGGAGAGAGAGTCATAGAGACAATCAAGTGTATGGGGATTATTAGGAGGCCATGATAGAGGCCAGTAGAGGGAATTTGGCCAGGACACCGGGGTTACACCCCTACTCTTTACGAGAAGTGCCATGGGATTTTTAATGACCACAGAGTCAGGACCTCAGTTTAACGTCTCATCCGATATTTTATATATGACAGATAAAAATATATATTTTTTATAGAGTTTTCTTTCTAATTTTGATTTCCACAAATTAAAACAATCAAAAAAGTTTTTCCCTTTATGCAACTTTTTTTTTTTTTTTGTCTTTTGATTCAAGACTGCACGTCAGAAGCATGTTAAAATGTCTACAACCTAGAATAAAGGTGCTATCTCTTGCACAGTGGATGCAGGGAGTTGGAGACCAAAAAAGGCAACAGTGAGAAAAAAAAAAAAAAAAAAAAAAAAAAAGTATAAATCCATGCTAAGAGTTGTTGCAATTAATTCTTCCAAAGTAAAAATGATTGATATCACCACATAGAAATGAGCCAACTGGTAGTTTTATTATTATAAGAATATATAGGAAACAACCATAAAACCCTAAATGCAGCAAATGTACAAAAAAATAAACAAATGCTGCAGCTAAATGCAATCGCAAATGGGTTTCAGTCAAACAAGGTGCATTAAAGCAGAAAAAATGTAAACAAACTAAAATAATTTTGCATTTCGCAAACAACAGTAGAGCAGCCATTCCTAACAATATAGCTACAATACAACATCACTCTTCAGTAGCTCTTTATACTTTGTAAAAGTGCTGCATTTCCTGCAAAGGAAAAGAACATGCGAGCAAATAATTCACAGTTCAACTAAAACTCAAACTAATATTTGGTCTTTCTGAACAGAACAAAAACTCTTCTTCAAAAAGCTTAAGTGCTTTTTGCAGTTCAAGTACAATGGCATTGCTACATATCAAAACAATACTCTATTGTGATTTTCACAATTCTCATTATAAAATGCCTTTTTATTCTAAAGTGCTCTTGTCTTGAGGAATGTTTTGAGTTGGTCTAAAGAGACTGTCATTTGTGCGCCTTATTATAATTTTGTACCAATCTAGGCAAGTAAACCATATTTATCAGATTCTCTTCCTAACTGACTTTTATCTTCTCAGATACTGTGATGGAATAAAGTTGAAGTCTTATGATTCTATTCACACGTAAGACCAAAAAGTAGTTTACTTACTTCACAGCGCAACCCTATGCAAGATATGCTTCATTAGTCGAATAGATAACAGAGACAATGCCTATGTAAATCTGTCTCCTGTAAACAAGATTAAATGTAGGAATTAGTACTGCAATTCACTTCAAAATCAAAACACACTCTGTCAAACGCAAACTGATTCAAAACGTCCTGCAACAGCTATAAGCTTAGAATCAAAACTATTTGGCATTAAACTTGAGTTAAAGCATATTCTCCTAAATACGAGTCAATAATTTATGTAAACATCTGTCTTTGTAATGCAGATTATTCAAGCATCAAATCTGACGAGGTAACAGCAGAACTGATTTTTATGAAAATAATGTAGAGTGCATTTCGCTCTTCATCACTTCAATTGGCGATTTTTTCAATTTCATCGAGATCATCTGTGTCCAGCCTCCCAATTTTCTTATCTGTTGGATAAAACAAATTAGTAAATGAATAAATTTAAATAAAATAAGAAGACAATTCAAATAAAAAGTTAATTTAATAATTATTCATTATTTTTGTAATTTATATACATTAATATTCCTTAAAATAATTATTACAAATATTCTATTCTATATATATATATATATATATATATATATATATATATAAAATATTCAAAATATTCTATAATAATTCTAAAATTAAGAAAAAATTATATATTTTTTCATACAGACATACTACCAGTGGACTCAAATGAAAAGCATAATAAAATGGACTGTAATTATAAAAAAACCCCAATAAAAACAATAAACAAAATTTGAAAACAAACAAATTAATAAATCAAAAACTGAATAATTAATACATTTTTATATATTTTCAACTTTTTTCATTGATAATTATTGATAATTTTTATAATTAATAATAAAAATAAATCAAATAAATACTGGGTGAACTATTACTTTCATAGATAAACTAATGGAAACACTTACTAAAATGCCTCTCATATGTCTTGAGAATCTCCATGCTGCGCTGACTGTCCACCATGTTGACAGCAAGTCCTCTCTTACCAAAACGCCCAGTTCTGCCGATCCGGTGGAGGTACGTTTCATTGTCTGGATTGCCGTCTTTGTCCAGAGGAAGGTCAAAGTTGATCACCACTGACACTTGTTCAACATCAATACCTGTGGGTGGATAGCCTGATTATTGAAGATTGCATAATTTACACACAGATGAGAAAGGAACAAATACTTCAGCTTTTGGTTAAAACAGAAACTATATATTCTCTCAAAGCTGTAGAAATACAGGTTTGCATCTTATTAGATGTACATTAGATGTAATGGTGTACTTGCCTCTTGCGCAGACATTAGTAGTGATGAGAACTTTCTCCTTGCCAT
Organism: Barbus barbus; assembly: GCF_936440315.1. NCBI lineage: Eukaryota > Metazoa > Chordata > Actinopteri > Cypriniformes > Cyprinidae > Barbus > Barbus barbus. Next base: position 21,737,459 of record NC_136719.1, read on the forward strand.
CTCTGAAACGTTCAATAACTGCAGCTCTCTGCTCGACTACCATTTCCCCACTCAGCAGCGCCACCTGGTGGCCCTCTTTAGACAGCTGGCCGGCGAGCCAGTTGGCTGTTTTCCGAGTCTGAGAAAAGATGGCAACATGGGATGATTACATGAAAGAAACACAGACTTACAAATATCAACCAGAGGCAAACAGACTCACATGACAGAAGATCATAGCTTGTGCGATAGTGATGGCTCCGTAGATGTTACAGAGTGCGTTGAACTTGTCCTCCTTGCTGTTGCAGAGCACGTAGTACTGCTTGATAGTGTCCAGGGTCTCCTCTTCTCGCTTAAGCTTGATGATGTTGGGATCTGGCACGACCCGCTCGGCAAACTTCCACACAGAGTCCTCAAAGGTGGCAGAGAAAAGTAACATCTGACAGCCTTTGGTCAGCATTCTGTCAGAGATGGGAAATAGAAACCATTTATACTTGATCTCATTCTAAACCAAGTTGCATTAAATACATTTTTAAATAAATGTCAATCTCAAGGACAACGATGTGTGTGTAATATATATATATATATATATATATATATATTAGACACACACACACGTTGGTTTTTGTGGTTTATGGGGACTCTCCATAGGCGTAATGGTTTTTATACTGAACAAACTGTGTGTGCTATTGCCCTACACCAACCCTACACCTAAACTTAGCCCTCACAGGAGACTTTGTGCATGTTTAGATTTTCAAAAAAACACCATTTAGTATGTTTTTGAAGCCTTTTGAATTACGGGGACATAGGCAGGGTCCTCATAAACCACCTTCATATTGTAATACCTCTGTCATACCCATGTCATTATACAAATTTGTGTCCTCATAAACCACATAAACACGTACACACGCGCACGCACACACACGGTAAGAATTATTGTCACTAATTTGTGAAGCTCAATTATCTTTTGCTGCACATCAGAAATATATTCTTTGGTTTTTCTCATTGTGATGGATGATTAAGGGAATTTGGGCTTTGTTTACCCTGCGATTTATATTTCTGTGAATCAGGAAGCCATGGCTGGATAATTTCATGTTCATAATCACCCTGGAGTGCTCAAAATTGTGAATATAAATGGGAATATATTTCAGAGATATTTTATCTATGATAATTTCTAGGGGTACCAACAATTGTGTCCAACGTATTTGAGAAAAACATTATTTCATAATGAGATTTTCCCCCATTTTCAATTGTTTTAGTTCAATGAAAGGCAAGATTTTTGTGATTAAAAAAAAAAAAAAATCTAAAGGATTAATAATGCAGGTTTATTTTCTGAGCCTTCTTTGATCATATTTACCAAGGGTGCCAATACTTCTGACCACGACTGTATATACACATATCAAATCTTTTAATCATGACTTTTCTTTTAAAAACTTTCGTATTTTTCAAGAATTGAAGTATTAGAACAAAAAATGTTTTTTTTAAAATATGAAATAATACACGTTCATCTTTGAAGAGGAGTTTTCATGTCATTGTACATTTCTGCCAAGGAGTAATTTTAGTAATTGCCACTTTTTCTCTCACAATTCAGACTTTTTCCCCCTCTCATAACTCAGTAATGTGAGATAAAAACGCAGAATTACAAGATACTGTATAAAATTCTGAAAAATAATTGCAAGATATAAACTGTCTTATAGAATTATAAAGATATAATTCTATCTTTTTCTTGCAATTCTGACTTTATATCTCACATTTCTGAAAAAAGTCTGAATTCTGATCTTGCAACAAAATGGCCAAAAGTTTTTATTTATTTATTTTAAATATCAACAGTACTATTAAAGAAAATAAAGCCTGTCTTTGTGTATTTGCTTGCAGGCTAAATTCACCTCTGAATGCGGATGCTCTGGTCCTGGTGTCCCTGTGTGGCGATCATCACATCAGCCTCGTCCAGAACAAACACTTTGATCTTTTTGGGGTCAATGAGCTTCAGCTTAACGCACCAGTCCAGAACCGTCCCAGGTGTGCCGATGACGATCTGCTCCTTGATCTTAACCCCACGCTCCACTGGCAGAGGGCACAGCAGCCATCACACATTTAAACCTGCTTTACACATCGTAAGATTCTGAGGCTTCATTTAACCACTTACTTTTATGTCCTCGAACCGCATATGCCAGTTTGACCTCTGGATAAAACTTGCCCATCTGCTCGATAACTTTACCCGTCTGCAGAGCGAGCTCATATGTGGGAGAAATGCACAAACACTGCAGGACAGACACAGATTGGGCACCAAATAATTAACAACATTTACATTATAGTTCACACTGAAATGAAAACGCGCCCTTGTGTAATAATTAAATTTAGAAGGACATGAGGCTGAGTAAATGGCAGAAATTTTTTTTTTGTTTGTTTTTTTTTTTAAACAAAAATTATGAACTATGGAATTAAATTAATTGCAACTAATTCAGCCTTTTTTTGCAGTTCAGAATTCTGACTTTTTTCCCTCACAATGCCATTTTTTCCCTCTAAATTCTGAGTTTACATCTCGTAATTCCACCATAGAATATAAAAGGTAACTGTGACTCTTTACCTTTCAATTTGAACTTTTTTCCCCTCACATTTCTGAGAAGTAAAGATTCTAAGATATGAACTCAATTCTGAGGAAAAAAAGTCAGAATTGTGAAAAAACTAATAGATATTAAACTAACAGCTATGGCTATACTTTCCCCAGTTGATTAATCAAAGTCCATTAAGGCAATTCTTTACTGCTTCAATTCTGAATTGTTATGTTTAAATATGCAAACGTTTCAATCTAATGAACCTAAAATCTGACCAAAATTTACCAGTGTCTGAAAAAACAAAGGTTTTACCTGCAGCGTCTTGCATGAAGTCAGAATGAAAGGGAACATTAGAGTGAATCTCAGTTTTCAAACTCACCTGAGGCCATTTTAAGCTTGGGTCCACATGACTGAGCATGGCCAGCACGAAGGCAGCTGTTTTACCAGTGCCAGACTGAGACTGAGCGATCAGATTCTGAGGTCTGGGAGTGAAGGAAACACATACAGCAAGGGAAACATACGAGTGTATCAAAACTCAATTCACGCATATACCCAGAGATTTCACATAAACTTTTTGATGGTCAAATATTGTTCATCAAATATTCAATCTGTGTGCTTTTAGTCAAATAAAAAATGTATTAATTCAATTAATAATAATAATTCCAGTTGCATATATCAAGGGTTTTAAGCCTCTATAGGGCTATAGTGCAATTCACGTTTTGCTCCAAACCCTCAATATGACCTCTTTATTCTATTAAAATTAAATTTACAAAATATGTGGACTTACGGTTCGGCGAGCATCATGGGAAGGGCGTTCTCTTGGATTTTAGAAGGTCTGTTGAAGCCCATTTCATAGACGCCTTTGAGCAACTGCGGTTTCCTGAGTTACACAAATTAAAACGAATATAATTGGCATATGCAAGCTATCTGAGAGGTGTCAACGCTTCCATATATAGTGAGTGTATTGTCTTTTTTGTATTTATTTCTCCCAAATAACACAATAACTGCTCTGAATGCTACCTATATAAAATTCTGTTCAAAAGTTTGGGGTCGACACAAGATACAAATAAAACTGTAATATTGCAAATTATTATTACAATTTAAAATAAATGTTTTCTATTTGAATATATTAATATATTACTGTGATGCAAAGATGGATTTTCAGCATCATTACTCCAGTCATCAGTGTCACATGATCCTTCAGAAATCATTCTAATATTTTGCCGCAATTTTCTAATTTGCTGCTCATCAAACATTTTTTATTATTACGAATGTCGAAAATAGTTGTGCAGCTTAATATTTTTGTGAAAAATTGACCTCAAACCTGAACGGTTGTGTAAATTCACAGATCTTTCCCCTCAGATATCACTGTTTTAAAACTCACAGTCTCAGCTCTTCGAAGGTCTTGACTGAATAAAGTGGTGAGTTTGGGTCCCTCTGAAGAACCTCCACTTGGTTTGTGTTGTTGACCACATTGCTTCTGATCAGCTTGTTTAGGAGAGATTGTGTGGCTCTGTCCTCTAAATAGTAGATTAGGAAAGAAACAGGCTACTATAATGGTCTTTTACAGTTAATCCATTAATCTTAGGTGTCATTAAGATGCAACCACACACTTTTTAAACTACTTAAGTACTTTAGAATGAGAATAACTCACAAAAATCTGTTACACTAAACACTAAAAAATTGCATTAAGCAAATAAATTGACTGTTTTGACTGTAAATTCAGACTGCAGTTTAAAAATGAACCTTTTTCCTCTTCGTCGGATTTGTCACCATCATCTACGGTACAGGAGAGAAAAAACAGATGACACATCAGAAAATGCTAAGAAATATTTTCATGCAATTATTGTTAACTGGTATGTTTTGTAAAAACAAATAGTAGTTAAAATAATAGTACACACACACAAACTCATTTATTCCCTCTCATGTCATTTCAAACATGCATGACTTCGTTCATTAGAAGGATAAATTATCCAAAAAAGGATATTATGAGAAAAGGACTGGTTGTTTTTTCCATCAAGAACCAGATAATGGCAAGGTGATTATTATGACATGATTTTGGTCTGTTCCGCACAAAAAAATTGGACTCGGAACATAGTGCACACTTATAATGAATATAATGACACTTTACAGTACTTTTACATTATTTTTGAAGATTGAACGCTCCAGTTACCATTTACTGTAACTGTATGGACAAAAAAGTAATTACAGTTTTCAAAGTTTCTCCTTTTGTGTTCCACAGAAGTCATACAGGTTTGGAACTACATCAACACTAAATTCTGAGTGAACTATTGCTTTAATGCAATATAATGATGCAAAACATGACTACCATCAGTCTGATGTAAATTTGCATCTCCTGCTTCCATAATCCGCAAGTTCCCAATCTGTTTTCAAACAACATAATTTACAGTTTTAATGCACTGCATAGAGTCAATATACAAATAATGATGAACATTCACAAATAACGTCTTTAAACTGATTAAACAAAAGTCGTTGATTTAAATTAAGCAGATATGTTTGCTGCTAGCCATACAGGTCACTTAATGAAAATTATTCACACTAACTTAGCTTTCAAACTAAAATTACGTACGTTAAGAGTTAGATAGACTAAGTTAACTTAGTTAACGTTACTTGTTCAAAGTGGTCTGTGGTCGCTAGATTTAAAATCTCATATAGGCCGTGTCTCAAAACTTAATTAAAAAGCATTTTGATGGCCAACACCTTGTTTGGACGTTTCAAACACGCATGTGACATGCAGAAATGCTGTCTATGTAACGTTACTGGTAAATTAGGCAGCTCACTAGGATTTGAGACGCGGCCAGCGCCTGACTCACCGCAGCTAGTGCGCTAATCCATTACAACACAATTAAACCGCATTTTCACTCACAGTCTTGGTAGTAGACTCTTGTTCGTCCACAGCTAGAGCCCACGAGTCGGTCGCCATCGCTTCAGTCGAAGATATTGAACTATTAAGCGCTCTTGATAAGTCTTCAGATGGGCTTCACTTCAACCGACTCAGCTTCACGAGAACGCGCAAACTGAGAGCGCGCGCACAGAACGCTGTCCGGCCGGAAGTTAGCACAGGACACTCAGTTCCAGCAAAGTCAAGGGACTTTGGGTTTAGTTTACTATTCATTGCAAGCAATTTCATGTGTAAGTATCTGGGTATTAGTTTAAACCAATTAAATGTTACAGTAAGTTAGTACATTTTTGTAATAGGCCATTAGTGCAGACAAATATCGACATTTGTCTATTTTTTTGTTTATTGTTGGTGTCTCAGGTAAACCAACCACATTTTCTACTTTTTATGCATTAGGTATAAAGAAATAAACTATTTTTATATATATATTTTTTGGTGAATTCTGTGCACCAAATTAAAATTCCAGTATTATTATATTTTTATTTATGTGACCCTGGACCACAAAACCAGTCATAAGGGTAATTTTTTTTAAATTGAGATTTAAGCTGCAAAGCTGAATAAATAAGCTTTCCATTGATGTATGGTTTGTTATGATATGACAATATTTGGTGGAGATACAACTATTTGAAAATCTGGAATCTCAAAATATTGAGAAAATTGCATTTAAAGTTGTCCAAATGAAGTTCTTAGCAATGCATGTTACTAATCAAAAATTAAGTTTTGATATATTTACAATAGGAAATTTACAAAATATCTTCATGGAACATTATCTTTATTTAATATACTAATCATTTTTGATGATAAATTTGACCCATACAATGTATTGTTGGCTATTGCTACAATATACATATATTGTTGTGTAAAGAAGTGAACGCAATAAACCACAACTAATTGCACATGTTATAAATTATATCAATTTGTACAATTTATTCATTGCAATAATTGCTGGCCAAAGCAATGGTTAGACATTTACTTAAAAATAAAAATTATGAGAATTAACAATGGTTTTGTTGTATTAAAATTAAAGTAACCATGTTTTTGTTTAGTTTTTTTGTTTCTTTGATGTATTGATTACCATTTGTATAACCACAGTTTTACTACAAATACCACGGTTAAACTATGATTAGTGCAGGAAAACAATGGTTAATTTGTGGTTACCATGGTTTAACTATAGTAATCATAGTTTTTGGTTTTATTTGCAGTAAAACCATGGTTAATTTGTATTGTGACAATTTATCTCATTTATTGTGACAACATGCCCCATCTGTGTAAACCATATGTTTTCCCGGGGAAATATTGTTGAAAAATTATTACAGAAATTGATTTTCTAAAATACATCTGAGAAATGTTAATTGAAGTAAAAAAAAAGTGTTACAACTTGCCCAATCTCCCCTGAATATGATCACGTTTAGTTTACAAATGCACTTAGATAAAAATATATATAAAAATCCTTAACAAACCTAAATAAAACATAATACAATAATCTCTTTTTAACACTGTGTAACACATGTAGGGGAAGGCATATACTGTACATAATGACATCATGTGTTTTGGCTACACATTTCTTGATCGTTACCTTTATATTTGAATACCTTCATTGCCATCATAGGAAACCATAGTTGATGTAACCATGGTAATAAAGAGCCATGCTTATTTTTTCCTGTGGTTACTATGCTCTTGCTAGAAATACCAAAGTTTGATTATGGTTACTGTGTAAGAATAATGATGACAGAATTTTCCATTAAAATATTTTAAATCTTTTTCTGATCTATTTAAAACCCAGTATAGATTTTATTGATGCTTTAACCTTATGTCGCACTATTTTGGAGCCATGCACTTTTTGTACATTTATTAATTTAGCAGATGCTTTCATCCAAAACAATTGATTAATACGACAGAGATTTATCCTGCTTGAACCATGCTTGTTTCTTAAACCTAAAAAAAAAATAATGCTTCAACCCGACACCTCAGTGCTAAGAATGATTTATTAAAATGTGATGTCATGCAATCTTGCATTTGTCTCAAAAGTCATTATGCATTATGGTTTTATTTATTTTTGTCTCAGATTTTCATCGTAATTGTGAGTCAAATGTATGTCCAAAGAATCTTTATTTAAAAAGATTCTGTAGCTGAAATGTATGACCATTCATAGCTTTTGATATATTTTCTTCTTTATTGCAGATGAAATAATCAGCAGCCGCTGCAGCCCTCACTAAATCCCAGCAGATGAGATAAGAGACATTCACAGAGAGCGAGCGAGCAAGAGAGGGAAAGAGAGACAGTAAATAGCACATGTTAATTTAATTGAGAAACAGAAGCTGAGGTTTAAGCCAAGGCAGCACATCACTAAACACACACACACTTTCTCCAACCAACCTGTTGTCTTTTAAAAAAGCCCTGGAGGCTCCATATTGATTGTCATGGTTACGTCCTCTGCAAAAGCAGATTAATCACATGCACCACGGCCACAAAATGCATTCAGAAAAAAAAAAAAAATACTAATAAAACCGTCCCTGTCATATTGAAATCAAGATAGTGAGCTTAGCACTCACTGGAGGGAAAAACATGAATGATGGGAAGACAAAAGTGGCGGATAACGGGACAGAAAAGGATGTGAGACCAAAATTCTTAATCTGAATCCTTTGCATGATCTGTGATCTCTTCCCTCCCCTCGTTTCCCCCATGCATGGTGTTGCATTTCAGCCAGTGGCACCCCTGGCTATCAAATAGGATACATGAATGGGCTCTCGTCACTGATTACGGAGAGACAGAGAGATGGGGGAGCAGAGAGGTGGGTGGTACAGATGCTGAGGGGAGAATTGAGCGTTGGTGGGGGGCTGGTGGGGTTCGTGTTCATCTGTTGCACAGGACAAGCTCTCGTTTCCAGCTCTGAGCTTCATAACCACATGTTGCTGTGCTGACTGACTGCATTAACGTTCCTCCAGCTGCTTCTGTGTCTGTCGGTCTGTCTCTCTCTCTTTACCTTCCTCCCATCCTCCCATCTGCTCAGTTGTTGTGTCCATCTCCAAGAGACAGAGAGCTTTTCGGAGTTGCAGCCTGATGTTATTTTGGACCTCACTGATTCAGGCATCGAGATGCAGATGTGAGGTAAGAGATTTCTGCTTTGAGAAAAGTGCATGAGGAACTGGTCAAAGGATTGAGATGAAGTATTTCAAGGTGAATTTGGGAAGTGTTTCCAAAGCACTAAAGAGGGATTTCATTAGCTCGTGGCTGCAAGTGATGCATGTGTAGTCAGTTTGCTGGAGATGCGGGATCAACAGGTGGTTGTTTCTGTGCTGTCTGCCCCGCAGTGTGTGTGGTGGCAGCCATGGAGTGCGTGGAGTGGGTGATTTGGCTGTGATTCACACTCTGTTGCTCCGGGGAGAGGATAGGAGGCGGTGTTTGATTATTGTCTGTCACTTTGGGCTCTGATTTGGTCCCCCTGGAATAGAACATGGAAGAAAGCTAGAATTATGTTTTATTTATGCTGAGGACAAACAAAATCATTAAGAATGAAATTGATTTTGACCTTTACCTGTTCTGCTAGAGTCATTTAAAATGTCATTTTATGAGGTTTTAATATTATTGCTTACCTGCATGACTTTGGTATCTGTTATTAATGTTTTATTAGCAGCATATAAGCATATGACAAAAATGACAGATAGAAACAGTTATTTTAAATTGAAATAATATTTCAAATTTTTTATCAAATAAATGCAGCCTTGCTGAGCATAAGAGATGATTATTTTGAGGTTTTAACATCATCGATTACCTGTATGATTATCAGTATCTGTTATAAATGTTTCTTTAGCAGCATATTAGAAAGATTTCTGAAGGATCATGTGACAGTGAAAACTGGAGTAATGATGCTGAAAATGCATCTTTGCATGACAGGAATAAATTACATTTTAAAACATATTATAATAAAAAACAGTTATTCTAAATTATTATAATATGTCACATTTTTGAACAAATGCATGCAGCCTAGGCATAAGAGACTATTAATAAGGGTTTATTATCATTAGTTACCTGCATGATTTCAGCATCTGTTATATCATGTTTAAAGATGATACTGACACCTTTGCTTTGTGCAGAAATGTCTCCTCTCAGGACACATGATGGCAGTGTTTGACCGGTTTGCCGTGTGTGACGATGGGGAAATCTATTGCACTGATCTGTCCAGTCTCATCCTGTCACATGGCGGCGGCACCCCACCAAACCCTGATCTATTACAGAGGGGGTGGCGTTTCTCTGTGTCTGAGAGTTATGACCATGTGGACACCTTGATGAAAGCATCTGTTTCTGTTCTGTGATAAGAAGGAGCTGTTTAATCTCAAACATTTATGTCCTCTGAGAATAGTTGCTCATAAATCTTGGGCGAAATGGCTGGGGATCAAGTCAAATTTCCAAAACACTAGCCCACTGTGGAAATTTAGCAAGTTAGATGAAAATAAGAGAATTAATGCCGGTCTTGAGATAAATGATAATGCAGTTTACTTTTTTAAATATTCATGGATATTTCTCAGAGGTTGCTCGCTCAGAGCTCAAGAGATTTATTAGAGTTCTCAGTTGTGTTTGCAAATAGGTGGGAAACCTGTTTGGAAACTACCATTATTTTTTCATGATTCTGTTTGATGGCTTATGCTTTAATTATGAGATATATCACAGATGTTTCTCCTGTACTTCATTAGATGAAATAAACAGAGACACAAATGCTGATATTCAGTAAGACATTAGTAGTCGACTGATGTGGGCTTTTCAATGCCTGATGCCATTTCAAGGCTGTGAACAGCTGATGATATAATGTAGATATATTATAATTAATTCAAATGATATGGCAAATTAATATTAAATATATTAATGTTAAACAATTCATTTCACAGTATTTTTTTTTTTTAAGTTTGGGATCAGTAAGGTTTTTTTTAAATAAAGAAATTATCATTTTTTTTCTGCACGAATGCATTAAATTGATCAAAAATGACAATTGATAAAAATAATTATATTTAAAAAAAAAGTAGCTCTTTGAATGTTATATTCTTTAAAAATTCCAGAAATATTTATAACAGTCTTCATAAAAATATCAAGACTCTTTAAAACAATGATGATAATAAGAAATGTTTCATTAGCAGCAAATCAGCATATTAGAATGATTTCTGAAGGATCATGTGACACTGAAGACTGGAGTAATGATGCTGAAAATCATCTTTGCATCACAGGAATAAATTACATTTTAAAATATTAAAATAGAAACACATTATTTTAAACAGTAATAATATTTCATATTTCTACTTTACTGTATTTTTGATTAAATAAATAAAGTCATACTGAGTATAAGAAACTTATTTTAAAATCATTAAAAACTATTTTACCAACCCCATATTTTTGAATGATAGTGTATAATCTCATAATATCATAATCTCAGAATGACCAAATATTTTCTACTACTCTAGTATAACTCAGGTAATTCATTAAAAGATTTAATACAATATTTGAGCTCATATTAAAATCTCAGATATTTGTAAACCTGAGCACAGTGTGAGGCATTTTTGAGATATTTTCTGAAACTCTATCTGAGAAGCAGATTCACCAAAAGTCTTTGATTGTCTTTGCTGTTTAGGAGAAACAATTGCAATATTTATGAATGTCATAATATAAGAGATCTCATTTGCGACATTTTTATTGTTTGGAGATTGCTTGATCAAACCTCAGGAAACGTAATGGAGTTTTCAGTTATGATTTATTTGTCAACATCTCAGATATGTCTTCTTATGTCTTACTAGAAATAAAAACAGACACAAGACATATGATTACTGAGCTCTAAAACTAATCTTTTGGTGGCCGACTTTGCATTTTGGCATATCTGAGTAGAGTCTGAAGACATTATTCAAAGAGATCTTTGGTGTCTTTTTCTAAGGAGAGAAATCTGTGACGCATTAGCTTTCCATTTCAATTCTATTACTGTCCAAGAGAATCAATTGAAAAGTTAAAGAGATCTCATTTGTGCTCTGAAAACTAGTTAATTTGAGTATTACATCATGTTAATCACTTTTTCTGGAACAATCATTAATGGAACTGAGAGACACAGACGCTTCTCTGTATCAGATAACAGCTCTGGTTTGGTATTCCTGTAGTCTGGAGTTCTGTGCGCTGACCTCAGGTAAAAACTGACTCGTCATGGCATCAGCACTGCATCTGTTACAGGCCCCGTGGCTTGTTTGATGTGCCAAGGTTTCTGTTCCCTTTGATGGCGCTGAAGCAGACCTGCGATTCATGTGCCAGAAATCCAGCCATGGGACGGGGTGGTTTGTGTGGACCTGTCAGAGGTCTTCATTCGGACACCAGAGTGACATCCAGAGCGATACGGATAATGCTGTTGTCTTCTCATCTATATTAATGCGGCAGGCATGAGGGCAGTGATGAGTTATGATGTGACTATATGAATGACTTGTTTTTTTACTCGGAGCACAGAGACTGGACACTTAAGCCACACTTAAAATGTGTGAATGTCACTGCATAGATATGAAATATTAAACCAGGTGGCATTTATCTGTAGGACAGATTTGCTCAAACACTTTTTAAACAAAACATGTCACAGTTTGTACGGTATGTAAATGATAAAATAGTAAACACACTTCAAAATTAGTTTTTGGTCATTTTCTGGTGGTCAAATGTTAACATGTCCAGTTAATGTTACGTTTTTATTGCATTTAGAACATCCTTAAAATGAGATCAGTTTAACTTGAGAAACAAAATATCATTAGATACTGCATGCGACTTGTTTTTGGAGAATATATTTTGAACGTTTTTTTTTTTTTTGACTAACACAACTAGATGCATGCTTAAAACAAGAAAAGCAGTAAAGAGAGAGAGAGAGGGATAGAGAATAATAATAATAATTCAGATCCTTTATGCATTTTTGTATATGTATCTTGATCATATTTTAATGTAAATAAAAAAATGAATAAATAAATACATATTGGCCTCTTTTATTTATTTGCATTCTGTAAGTTATATATTTTTATTGATTATAGCAAGAAAAAAAAGATAAAAACAATATTAGGCTATTCAAGCAGCTTTTTAAGTAAATTTATCTTGTTTTAAAGTTTAGATATTTTTTTCTGCACAATCTAGACATTATCTACAAAAGAAATGTAAGTAAATAAATATATTTATTTTTATGTTTATTTATTTATGTTTCTTTTGTAGATAATGTCTAGATTGTCCAGAAAAAAATATCTAAACTTTAAAACAAGATAAATTTACTTAGAAAGCTGCTTGAATAGCTTTTTAAATGTTTTATTGCATAAAGCAAGAAAGTTCAATGCATAATAATAATTATTAATAATAATAATGTTTATCTGGACTTTCATACATTGTCCACAAAAATAAACGTGAGTCCATAAATGTGTCCAAAAAAAAATGTGGCCCCAAAGAGGTATTTATTTATTTATAGGCATTCTGCAAGATATATTGTAAAACATGGTTTCAATGTTATCTAGGCTTTTTAGGGACACATCCCCCTCATGTGAGAAGCTGTACTGGACAGAACCACCATCATGCCTGGCCTAATCAACAAGAGCAAAGGGAGCGCTCTGCCTCTCAGCGTCTCAGACATCACTTCCTGTGTCAGGGGTTACACCCTGGCAGTGACAGCCTCCTTGACCTATGAAAACATTGAAGATCACCCTATCGAGGGTAAGTGCTGTCTAAAATAGGTGCATTACTTCTTCTGAAGTGATATCAATCATTAGTGGCTCTTGCTACGTCTTCACTATTACACTCAAAAAAAAAAAAAAAGATTTTTAATTTTTTTTGAGTAAGTATCGATCAAACCTAAACTTTAGCGTAAACCGTTGCCACTGAATGCACCGATTAACTATAATCTCAAAAGATGCAACATCATCGGGCCCAGTATTTATTTATTTTTGTCCAAAAGCACTTATCCTTTTCAGCTTTTGACAAAAACCACAATTATGATTCTCATCCTCAAAAGAAATTTGAGAAGAAATGCATTAAACTCTTTATAATCATAGTAATACTTTGACAAAATGCCCTGAAGGAAAGTGAAACGCTTGTCTTTCCCTCCCAACCTCATCAGCTATTTGTGTGAAGTCTAGAAATGTCACCGGCGGATTGCTGCTCTGTGGTCTCCAGTGTCGTATTGACTCAAACAAATTGGATTTTGCATTGATCAATGCTGAAAGCACTAAAACGAAGGATTTAATTTCTGTCAAGTGCAAAATTAGCTTTGTGGAAGGATCGTTTTTCGCTATTGTGTAATAAACAATGCATTCTCCTGTAATCCTGTGATTCATGCAGGAATCTTTATATACCCTCTGGATGAGTACAGCGTGGTGGTCGGGTTCGAAGCGATGATAGGCAGCCAGATAATAACTGTGCAGATCAAAGATAAAATGAAAATCGATGACTGTTACTTTGATTGCCGCAATGCCAATGGAACCCCGCAGAGTGGAGGTGGTAAGATTGTATGATCATTTATAATGCTCATCAATGATCTTACTTAGCTAATCCCTGATTCAGAGCTTAAATGTAAGGCCTGTCACAGTGACTATTGAATCCAGTTAAAGGAATAGTTCACCCAAAAATGAAAATTTGCTGAATATTTACTCAGCCTCATGCAATGCAAGATGTAGATGAGTTTGTTTCCTCATCAGAACAGATTTGTAAAAATGTAGCATTACATCACTTGCTCACCAATGGATCCTCTGCAGTGAATGGGTGCCGTCAGAATGAGAGTCTAAAAACCTGATAAAAACATCTCAGTAATCCACAGGATCCAGTTCATGAAGCAAAAAGCTGTGTGTTTGTAAGAAACAAATTCATCAAGACAATTTTAAATAGTTGCTCCTTGCTAAAATACAAGTCCTCTATTCATAATATTCTGTTAAAGTTTCTCCATCTTGTCTGAATCAGGAGAGAAACATGCACATGCACTGTTTACAAGTGAAAACGGTCTGAAATGGTTCTAAACAGATATGTAGGTGGACAACAGGGGATGGACTTTTTCACTGGAGGGAGTGTTATTACGGATGATTGACTTCTCTTTTGGTCAGAAGTGACAGTTTAAAGTTTAAAAGCTTTAATTTTGTAATTGTTTCAACAAACACAGTTTTTCCCTTCACCATATGTTAATTGATGAACTGTGGATTACTTGTGGATTATTGTGACGTTTTTATCAGCTGTTTGGACTTTCATTTTGACGGCACCCATTTACTGTAGAGGATCCACAAGTAGAGTAAATTTTCCACAAATTTTCTTTAACAAAACTTTTTTTAATTGAAGTTGACTGTACATTTCTGAGGCTTTACTGATGATCATCGACTGATCATCTTGTTGCAGGACATATCGTTTTGGATGAGGATCAGGAGAGGACAGTGCTGGTGGTCAGTCTGGGGGTCATTCCCCCTCTGGAGACCATTAATATACTGGTCAGCACCTCCTCAGAGCTCAGAACACTCCCTAATGGGGGAATTCGGGTGAGCTCACCACCCGTCTGCTCTCCAAGAGTCCAACGTTCTGTCAAAGAGGAGCAGGCGTTTTCGCCCAGCACTGCTAGGAGGTGTGTGATTCATTAGTATTTGCATGGACACACTGTATTTACTGTTTGATCTTCAAACATTCTGATTTCAGTTCTAAACTCCAAACCCTAGTAAAAGCAATTCATTGAGTCTGAACGTTTTAACATACAGACTCCAATTTAAAGCATAAAATGTATTTTGTAGATAAAATCAGCTTTATCTGTGCTGCCTATTTTGCATTTTGTGTTGCATGCTACACTTTTTAGGACATTTAAGATTAAAGTTTAAAAACCTCCCATTGACCTGCAATGACATGTTAGACTTTACACTGCTATTGATATCTGTGTAATATATTTGCATAATGATTTATAAAGATTGAAGGATTAGTTCATTTCAGTGAATCAAGAAGTTACAGGACAATCAGTGTGGTCCAATTCCTGAATGAATGACTCTTATGAGTTGCTTCTTTTTAGTGAATCAAAAACATACTGACTGGTTGTTCATATGACATGCATAAAATCTTTGATATCAGTGTAATTTTTGCATACTGAAATTAAAATTTGCTAAGAATATTCTCACCTGAGGCCATCCAGGATGTAGATGAGTTTGTTTGCGCATTGGAACAGAACAGATTTGGATAAATTTAGCATTATATCACTTGCTCACCAAATAAATCTTAATAATCGACAAGTAATCCACATGACTCCAGTCCATCAGTTAACGTCTTGCAAAGTGAAAAGCTGCGTTTGTAAAAAAACAAAAAACAAAACAATCCATCCTTAAACCATGGACTGCAGTTGAGTGGATTACTTGTGGATTATTGTGATGTTTTTATCAGCTGTTTGGACTCTCATTCTGACGGCACCCATTCACTGCAGAGGATCCATTGGTGAGCAAGTGATGTAATGCTACATTTCTCCAAATCTTTTTAGATGAAGAAACAAACTCATTTACATTCTAGATGGCCTGAGGGTAAGTATAGTTTCAAAAATGTTTCTTCTTTTGTTTGAACTATTTGTTTAAATCAGAACAGTTGCTGACTGGTTGTTCATATGGCATGCAAGATTAAAATTGTCTGATATTGCTCTAATATTTGCATACAGAATTGCGACTTGTCTTCCTTCTTGCATTTATTTGCATACAGAATTTTTACTGCCATCTGTTTAACCATCTCTCTACATAGCTTTCCAAAGATATTGTTGCATTATGTGTTGATTAAGCAAAATGTGCAATATGGAAACAGGAAATTAAACGCCAGACCCCACTGACTTCCATTGCATGGGCAAAAAACATTGAGCAGTTTATCAAAATATCTGCTGCTGATTTGTCTCAGGAGGGATCAGCATCACTGTGCAGTGGGAACCCACGAGCAGACGGCCTCAGGAGTGTGTTTGGCTGCTCTGTTGGAGGAAGAGACCATCAACTCCATTGACTATGAGTTTAATTTCCATCTTGAGATCAGAGGGCCGTATTTACTGGCAGGTCAGTTCCTCCATCCCCATGAGTCTAGAATTAAATATTATACCCCTGATTTCCAGAGAAATAAATATGAATACTTGTAAAATGTAATGCTTTATTTGTATTTAAAATGTCTGACAAAAGCATAAATGCAAAATATATCCTGCCATCTTTCTAGCCTAAGTGATTTTGATGCATTTATAGTTTGATGTTGACTTTTCATGCTGATAACATAGCTTAGCTGTACTACATTTTTTGATGCCGGTTGTTTTGCAGTATGTATCTTCCTGCTGGAGTTGCAGAACGGTTTAGTCCTCGCATGTGGTCTAACATCTGTTGTCCCTGCTTATTTTAGATGTTTTAGAAGTTTCTCTGTGCAGGTGTGGAAAGCCCTTCACATGCCATCCGGGCGGACGCTGACCCCTCGGCTCGCTCTGCCACCAGCATTGTGGTCACACTGGCAGACAAGTACACCTACGACTGCCCTGTGGAGATACTGATCTACCCCAGTGGTGTGTAACACACATAATTACATTAATTATACTGTATATCGTGATCTGAATATGCTCAGAAAACATACAGCATGATCAGTGTAGTCTGATTCCTGAACAAATGGCTCTGAGTTGGTTCTTTTTAAGTGAATCAAAAACATGCACATCAGCACATCCAATGTGGTTCGACTTCCAAATGAAAGACCCTTATTAACCGGTTTAGTGAATCAGACATTTTCAGTGCAGTCAATGTAGTCAGATTCCTGAACAAATTTTTCTTATAAACCTTTTTAAGTGAGTCACAAACATACATCGTAACTAGTGTATTCTGATTCTTGAGCGAATTATTCTTATGACCCAGTTCTTTTTTTAGGGAATCAAAACATACAGCACATCCAGAGTAGTCCGACTCCCAAAAGAATGATTCTTATCAGCTGATTCTTTTAGTGAATCGGAAACATATTCCCCTGGTTTCACAGACAAGACTTAAGCCTAGTCCCAGACTAAAGTGTAAGTCTGAGCTGTTTTAACTGAAAGAAACTTGCACTGACTGATCTTAAAATATGTCAGTGCCTTTGTTTTGTCTCGAGATGCACACCAGTAATGTTTTTATTAAGGCATGTTAATAAAAATGACTTAAATTTCCTAATTGAACAATGGCCTAATCCTGGTTTAGTCTAAGCCCTGTCTGTGAAACCGGGCCATAGCATAACCAATATAAGCCAGTATAGTCCAATTCCCAAGCAAATGACTCTTATAAACCGTTTCTTTGTAGAGAATCAAACATTTTCAGAGCAACTCCCAAATGAATGACTCTTGTAAGCCTGATTTTTAGTGAATCAGAAACATACAGCACAACCAGTGTTATCTGGTTCCCCAACAAATGACTCTTACGATCCAGTTCTTTAGTGAATTAAAGTGCACATACAGTACAGCACATAAACAATAGAATCTGAGTTGGTTGTTTTTAGTGAATCGGTGCAACCAGTATAGTGTGATTCCTAAACGAATGACTCTTATGAGCTTGTTCTTTAGTGAACCAAAAGTGTAAGTGAAACAAAAAGTTTACAGCTAACTCTGAGACTTAAATAAGTGACAGTAAATATGCAATAAATAAATATGCATGTTGTGTATGTATACTTAATCTCTAATAATAATCTAATTAAACAATGGGTTGCATTTATGCCACCTCTAAAAAGATTGTGAATAAAGTAATTAAAAAGTTAACACACCATTTGCAAGAATTGTTTTAGATGTATTTATTATTACTGAAATGATCTCATCATTTGGCAATGCAATTACATTTCTTACTTTCAAATAGTTATCTTTTACAAGCACTAAAATAATAATTAAAGAATAAGAATTGCTCTAAGGAATCATAATTAAATTCTGATTCCCATCCTTAGAAACCCTCTAGAAAGCTTAGCAACAATAATGCTAAAATCCACTCAGGGCAGCCACTAGCAACTAGCAACCACTTCTAATGGCAATGAGCAAACATTTTAGTCCCTTTATGAATTCATTTTCCTTGTGGACCTTCCCAGCAATGTTGCTTTTTTGTCAGGCCATTTGGTCCCCACATGGACAGACAAACAAGATCACAGCCACTCTGACCAGTGCTAACTGGACAATAGAGTCTGCCTTTCAGAGCAAGCCAGTGCTAATCTCTCCATGTGCCTGAAAGCTTGTCCAAACAAGGGGCGCTTTATTAAATCATAAGCTATTGAAACATCATTCCCAGGTCCACAGCCATATAACATCATTTCTCGCTCTATAAGCACTGTTTAGTTGAGCTCTATATTTCTTCAGCCACTCCATCATGCATCTCGACCTCCGTCGGCGTCTGGGAGGCATAAATGAATCCCTCGATGCCTCATAAGCTGCGGCGTAAGATTGCCTCACTCCGCAGGTGACCCGAGGCCAGTATTGTGCAATTGAATTGATAAGGCAGCCGAGTCAAAGGGGCAAACGTTCAGCCGTATTGATGGCGCCAACGCACTCTGTGTCTAATACAGTTGCTGTTTTTAAGAAATACCGCCACCGTGGGAGTCCTTCATGTCTGGCAGTAATGCATCTCATCGTCTGTTGTCATAATTCACTGTTGTGCCTCCACACGGAAAGGTTTTAATGCTGTACAGAGATAGTAATTCTTCCTTTCTTCACGTAGAGCCCCATCTGCCACACGTTCTCATCGAAGACGGAGACATGACGCCGGAGGAATATGATGAGCATCTGAAAGGAAGGAGCGACTACATAAAGGCCACCAAGAAGGACTGCAGTAATGAAAAGACCGTGAGTGAGACGGTGAATGAGGGATTACAGAAAACAGACACAAAAACAGATAAAGTAGGCTGTACAAGGAAGAAAAATATAAAAACAAGTAGTACAACGCTAGGACGCTTTTGTGGTGCTTTTTCTATATAATTGGTCAAATCTAGCAAAGGTTATTATTTTGCAGCCAGAATCATAAACTTGAAATAACGTTCTCAAGACATGTTTTTGTGACTGAGAAGTTCATAAGCAAACCAGCATGTAATATAACAGATTAAGATTTTTTCATGGAATGATTTTGTTCACTGACAAGAAATACCAAAACCTATAGTTTTTTGAACAAGGAAACCACAGTACTATTAGATATATAAACCTAGAGGGAAAATAAATAAATAAACACATGCATGAATAAATTAATAAATACATTTGTTAATAAATAAATAAATCTAAAACTGATATTAATAGCTGTTAATAGAATAAAATAATTTTGATTTAATTATTTCCAACCAGTCAAATTCAGTAAATTGTAACTTATTTTGATCATATTAAAATTGACAAAGGTGATTATTAATCAATTATTGTTTGTATATTTTTTAGTGAATATATTCAATAACTTTTAATTAATCATTTTTATATTTTGCACCATTCAAAAGTTTGGGGTTGGTAAGAAGTCTTTTTATGCTCATTTGTTTGATTATAAATACAGTAAAGAAAAAAAAAACAGTAATATTGTGAAATATAATGACAATTTAATATAACAATTCTATATTTTAATACATTTTAAAATGTAATTTGTTCCTGTGATGCAAAGCCAAATTTTCAGTAGTAATTATTTTTATTTATAGAAAGTTCAAAAGAACAGTATTTATTTAGAAGATAAATCTTTTGTAATATTATAATTGTCTTTACTGTCACTTTTTATTTTAGTGCATCCTTGTGGAATAAAAGTATTTTTTTATTTTTTTAAATAAATCTTACTGACTCCAAAGTTTTAAAGGGAAGTTACAGTATATATTCTTACAGTATACCTCTTTGTCCCAGATTCCAGTCACTCTCTCAAATATTCAGGGTTTTTAATGCCGAGCTGTTAGATTAAGGCTAATAACACTTATACTGAAAATCGAGTGTGAAATCAAATTTAGTTAGGTTATCGGTTTAATGCAAAATCCCTTGACAATTCTTGCTAATCGTCGCTTCAGGAAGTAGTTACATTAAGTGGGAATGTCAGAGCAGATCCATGTTTCTCAGCCGCGCAAAGCTTCAATTGCATCCTTAAGTGAGTGCTGTTCCTCAACAGGAGGGAGAGAACATTCAGCCCTAAAATCATCGGCAATGAATAGACGTTTCTATGGAAACCATCAAAAGTCTTCAGCTGAGTCTATAGTGTTTCTACCTACCGTGTAGCGAAATAAGGGTTAACTTCACCTCCTTCGGGATGTGTGCTCTTGTAATTAAATCTTTAGTTCACGAGAAGGAAATCCGTGAACCATAAAAGATTTTCAAAATGATGATCTTGACTCAGTTTCACATGCTTATGAGTGTCTGGCTCTATCAATCATTTGCTGACGTGAGCCGAATAACAGAAATGAAAATAGTATAAAAATTATGATATTTGTGCTCAGTTTTATACAAGACATTTAATAGAAGAAACGTGTGTGTATGTAGAAGAAAGCTATTTTGCTTAAAGGTTAATTTAGTAAGTGAGTCATGGAAACAGCAGATTTCTGAGAAGTAATTTAATGTACAATGGACTAACTAATTGAGACCTGATGTAAAGTGGTTGAAATGCATTGCTAATTTGAAATACTTTCTTCAGAGCAGTTCACAATAGGCTAATTGGCATCCTTCAGAAGAGCTTGAACTCACAGGATTCAAAGTTTTCCGCTGAAACTTCACACTTAACCACCTTACAATGAACTCTCAACCTTTCATTCAGTTTGCAGCAGTTTGCATACTCAACCTCCAGATTATTATTACCAACGTTCTTTGTGAGGGTTTTTTATTCTTCCTTTTTTCCCCTTTTGTTCTTTCCTGTGTCATATTTCAATAAATATATATCTAAATTATAATTTTTGTACATATAATTTGTCGTTTATATATACAATATTAAGATTTTATGTGTATTTTTTGTATTTTTTATCACACACACACACATACATACATAAACTAATTAAAATACTATATATATATAGTATTTCTTTTGCATATATACACAAATTATTTTATTGCGTGAATATAAATATAGTTTTGCCTAAGCCTATTTTATATTGTGAAATTAAGCATATTTTCCCATCAAATTGCCATTATATGTATTGCAATCTATAAAATATACTGTTATAAAAAAAAGGTAAAAAAAAATCTTATTTAGCATTAATTTGTGTTGATTTAAATAAAAAATGCATAAAATGTGCTTAATTGGTTGAGTACTTATAGAGTAGTATTGCAACCTTCATATCTGTACCCAACATGTTTGTTGAGACTTTGGTCATGTTTTGCATGAGAATCCAACTCTTTAGCGGTGTAAATAAGTCAGAATGCATGAAATAGCATTAGACATCCCCTTTAGTGTTCCTAAAAATAGGCTTTTTCATTTTGTTGTTATTGTGACATGTTTTTGTGAGATTCACCAGCTTTCCATTATAGCCTTTGTTAATGGCTCTTTCACTGTCTGATGTGTGGTGTGTAGGTGGACATCATTCGGAAGAGGCTCCATAAAGATATCCTCCACAACCCTGTGGTCATGCTGAACTTCTGCCCTGACCTCCGCTCGCCGACCTCTGACCTGCGGAGCATTCAGGGGGAATTCATCTTCCTCATTGACCGCAGTGGAAGCATGAGTGGGGTCAACATCAATCGAGTTAAGGTAGGATGCTTGTGCTTCTGTGTTAAACTAACTCTGGCCCTCACTCCCAATGCTTATTAACTTTTAATGACATCCTAATTTATTCAGCAGTTTAAAACCCCAAAGTGCGTTAGTCGTGTTGATATAGCAAAAAATGGCAAAAAAGATTTTATATACACACAGCAGTGCTTATTTAATGAAGAGAGTTCGCCCACGTGTGTTCAACAGTATAAATCTGATTGGACCGTTTTATGGGAGTTGGAGAGCACAGATATTATCAGTCCTTCAAGGAGTAATTCACTCAAAAATTAGCTGAAAATGTACTCACCCTCAGGCCATCCAAGATGTAGATGAGTTTGTTTCATCAAAATAGATTTGGAGAAATTTAGCATTACATCACTTGCTCAGCAATGAATCCTCTGCAGTGAATGGGTGCCGTCAGAATGAGAGTCCAAACAGCTGATAAAAACATCACAATAAGCCACAAGTAATCTACATGACTGCAGTCCATCAATTAAAATCTTGTGAAGTGAAAAGCTGTGTGTTTGTAAGAAACAAATCCATGATGTTTTTATCAGCTTTTGAACTCTCAATTCTGACGGCACCCATTCACTGCAGGTACTAATTAGCAAGTAGGGTTGCATATATTTAATATTCACAATATTTTCATTATGATTTTGCTGGAGAGCTTAAAATGAGCAACATTCAGTAATTTTAATCAACCTTTTTTTTTAAATAAATAAAATAAAATTTTCAGCAATCTAAGCTGTTTTAGAGTAAACTGTACATATACTGCCAGTCAAAAGTCTCAGGTTAATTACATTTTTTTAAGAAGAAATTAATACTTTTTACAATAAGGATGCCTTAAATTGATCAAAAGTGACAGTAAAGACATGTATAGTGTTATAAAAGATACCTTTTCCAAATAAATGTTGTTCTTTTGAACATTATATTCATCACAGAATCCTGAAAAACAATATATCAGTTTTCTACAAAAAATATTAGGCAGCACATCTTTTTTCAACATTGATGTTGTAAAAATATATATGTTATAAAAATATAACATCACTCAAACGTTTGAAGGATAGTCTACATGTTGAGATATTTATTTCCCTGAAATAAATACATAGTTATATTTTGTTTTATTTTATTTGAATCACATCAGAGATTTTGAGCAGCCTGTTGAAGGGGTTCTGTAATGAAATAACCAGCTTGTTGCACTGAATAGCTCAAGCAGCTACGATAATTGAACTTGGTAACTCTGCATGCTGAGATTGGATGGTTCGTGCGCGTGCCCCCTGTTGAAGGGTCTCTGCAGCGTGACGCATGAGCCAGCGATGACTCACTGCGGTTTTGATTGAGGATCTTCCCCTTCTGACCACAGACACCAAACTGCTCTAATGTAAAGGCTCAGGTCACTCAAGTGGTAATATCCTTCCCTGAATATCCTTGACCTTGTTCCATGCTGAAATGTCATATATCCAGCATGATCTCTCCCGGGCTGGAGGAGGACAACAACAGATGTATTTAATAACCCAGAAATGAACATTTTACTCACACTCATGTGACTTTATTTCTTCTGTGTAACACAAAAGAAGAAATTTGAAGAATTGTGCTGGTAATTTCTGCAATGTATT
This sequence comes from Barbus barbus, assembly GCF_936440315.1. Taxonomy (NCBI): domain Eukaryota; kingdom Metazoa; phylum Chordata; class Actinopteri; order Cypriniformes; family Cyprinidae; genus Barbus; species Barbus barbus. Next base: position 21,761,148 of record NC_136719.1, read on the forward strand.
TAGTCAAAAATGAAAATTTGCTTAAAATGTATTTAACCTCAGGCCATCCAAGATGTAAATGAGTTTGTTTCTTCATCGGAACAGATTTGGAGAAATATAGCATCACTTGCTCTCACCAATGGATCTTCTGAATTGAATGGGTGCCGTCAGAATGAGACTCCAAACAGCTGATAAAAACATCACAATAATCCACAAGCAATCAACACGACTCCAGTCCATCAGTTAATGTCTTGTGAAGGGAAAAGTGTGTTCGTCAAACAAACAAACAAACAAATCTATCATTAAGACATTTTAACTTTAAACTGTCGCTTCTGGCCAAAATATGTGTCCATAATCCATACATTTTAAGCTAATTTTTATTTTTGCGGGAACTATTCCTTTAAATAATTATTTAGTGAGTTGACCTCAAGAACTGAATCAGTGCAATTTGTAAATGAATCATTTAGGCCCATTTCATAAACTTGATAAACTGATTCATTGCCAATATTTGACTCGAATGACATTTCAACTCTCATGAAAACATTTTAAGTAAATAATTTCTCGCACAAAGCTATCGTATGATTCCAAAACATTTACAATATTAATATTATATATTAATATTATAATAATATTATACTTTATGCATCTTTTGAAGCTTGAAAGTCACTATTTTTTGTAACTGCATGAAAATAAATAAAAACAATTTTCTCATTTTTTGCTCCATAGAAAAATAAAGTTTTTTAATAATCAATTTTGGTAAGAACTAAGTATAATTTCTCACTGTGTGTCAAGTTCTTTTTGAATTTGTGAGGAAGTATTTGCCGAAGGTAAACTTGTTTTATTATTAAAACAAAACTGTTGATTCGTTTTTTAATTAATTCAAAACGTTAACAGACATTATCATTGTAAAAACTAAAAATGCTGGAATTCTTATTTAATAATCTCATTCATATTTACAAACTTAATTATAACCTCATGCTAATTACTCGCCACTGTACCTACTGTCATTCTGTCAAGAAGCAGCATTATAAATTACATCTCTACTTTAGATGAGACAATATGGATATCTGACAGGTATAATTGTGGTGTTCAGTGAGTGCTGCTACACAGTTGCCTAATGGCTTCAGGTCTGCTAACAAAGATTGTTGGTTCAATCCAAGCAAGAGTGACACAGCTGAAATGCCATTGGCAATCGACCACCAGTTGAAACATTTGTGGGAACAGGTCACCCTCAGTGTCTAGTTACAGTACTTAACCCTGTAATTAGAGTTGCTTTACAGAAGCGATGGCAAACGACTATAATCTCTGTTAATGCAAGTAATATGTAATTAAATCACTATGAGCAAGTCAAATGCAATGAAAGATGTAAACTTGGTGTGAATTATATATAAGTACCTATAAAAAAAAACCTATAAGCACACAAGTACATTACAAATTGCTTAAACAATATTATTATACAACAAACGTTTTAATATATCAAAATAAAAGTAAAAACATGTTTATTAAACAATTTTTTTAAAAAATATTTAAAATATATTTTTTATAAAATGATATATTCAAATTATAATAATTATTAAGAGTTGTTACTTGTTCTCAGCAATGCTGAAAAACCTTTTGTAACTGCTTAATTTATTTTGTGGAAAATAAATCGTTTTAAATGAGTAATGCAAAATATAGCTTTATTTAATATTGTAATATTGCAAATGTGAGAATAAATAGCTACACATATATAAATATATAATATATATATATATATATACAACCCGAATTCGAGAAATGTTGGAACGTTTTTAAAATTTGAATAAAATGAAAACTAAAAGACTTTCAAATCACATGAACCAATATTTTATTTACAATAGAACATGGAGAAAAAAACTGAGAAATTTTACACTTTTATCCACTAAATTAGCTCATTTCAAATTTGATGCCTGCTACAGGTCTCAAAAAAGTTGGCACGGGGGCAACAAAGGGCTGAAAAAGCAAGAAATGTTTAAAAGATTCAACTAGGAGAACATCTAGCAACTAATTAAGTTAATTGACATCAAGTCTGTAACATGATTAGCTATAAAAGGGATGTCTTAGAGAGGCAGAGTCTCTCAGAAGGAAAGATGGGCAGAGGCTCTCCAATCTGTGAAAGAGTGCGTAAAAAGATTGTGGAATACTTTAAAAACAATGTTCCTCAATGTCAAATTGGAAAGGCTTTGCAAATCTCATCATCTACAGTGCATAACATCAAAAGATTCAGAGAAACTGGAGAAATCTCTGTGCGTAAGGGACAAAGCTGAAGACCTTTGTTGGATGCCTGTGGTCTTCGGGCCCTCAGACGACACTGCATCACTCATCGGCATGATTCTGTCATTGACATTACTAAATGGGCCCAGGAATACTTCCAGGAACCACTGTCGGTAAATAGAATCCGCCGTGCCTGCAGATGCCAACTAAAGCTCTATCATACAAAGGAAGCCATATGTGAACATGGTCCAGAAACGCTGTCGTGTCCTGTGGGCCAAGGCTCATTTAAAATGGACTGTTTCAAAGTGGAAAAGTGTTCTATGGTCAGACGAGTCCAAATTTGACATTCTTGTTGGAAATCACGGATGCCGTCTTTCCTGCCTTCGAGCGTGTCATCAGTGTTCAGTTCAAAAGCCAGCATCTCTGATGGTATGGGGGCGCATAAGTGCATACAGTGTGGGCAGCTTGTAAGTTTTGGAAGGCACTATGAATGCTGAAAGGTATATAAAGGTTTTAGAGCAACATATGCTCCCCTCCAGACGATGTGTATTTCAGCAGGACAATGCAAAACCGCATACTGCAGTTAGTACAACATGGCCTCGTAGTAGAAGAGTCCGGGTGCTGAATTGGCCTGCCTACAGTACAGATCTTTCACCTATAGAGAACATTTGGTGCATCATTAAACAAAAAATACGTCAAAGACGACCACAAACTCTTCAGCAGCTGGAAAACTATATCAGGCAAGAATGGGACCAAATTCCAACACCAAAACTCCAGAAACTCATATCCTCGATGCCCAGACATCTTCAACTGTTTTGAAAAGAAGAGTAGATGCTAGATCATAGTAAACATGCCCCCGTCCCAACTATTTTGGACCTGTAGCAGGCATCAAATTTGAAATGAGCTCATTTTGTGCAAAAAATTATAAAATTTCTGTTTACATTTTTTTTTGTCATCTATGTTCTACTGGGAATAAAATATGGGCTCATGTGTTTTGAAAGTCTTTTAGTTTTCATTTTATTCAAATTTAAAAAACGTCCCAACATTTCGGGTTGTAATAGTAATACATATACAGTAATTGAAATAATATACATATTTTTTATGAGTAATGCAGAATCATTCATGTTGACCTCTTTCTTTTGTGTGCGTGCACAGGACGCAATGGTTGTGATTCTGAAAAGTCTTTTCCCAGCATGCTTATTCAACATAGTGGGCTTCGGATCCAAGTTCAAAACGCTGTTTGCCACCAGTCAGAGCTACGATGAGGTTAGTCACCCGTAGGGACCCGCACTCACTGCCCTCATTAGATCCACAGTTACTGTCCAGAGGATCAATGCTTGTGTTTTTCTGCTTGGATCCAGTGGGAAAGGTCTGGGTTTATATAATGAACGTCTAGTAGAGTTTCATACTGATTTTATAATTTATAAAAACACTGCTTAATTAGTGCACTGCAAAAAATTATTTTCTTTAATATATATTTATATATTCTGATGAAAATATTTCACAGTGTAGGTTTTTTTCTTTATCTCTGTGGCAAATATTATTTTTTTCTTTTAAGCATAAATGTAATGAAATGTAATGAGGTTTTTGAAAATGTTTAACAGTGGACTATAAAAAGTGTGTGTGTGTGTGTGTGTGTGTATATATATATATATATATATATATATAATAAAAATATATTGTCTGAAAGTAATGTATTGTCTTATCTTACACATTTTTGCTGCTTAAGTAAATCTGTTTTGTTTTAAAGACGTATAGTTATATTGGATCTGTCAAATGCGAGATAAAAATACTGATTAACTGAATTATTTTTTTGCAGAAGTGTCACTATAGTTTAGTTTTTTTATAGTTCGTTATAACAAACCTCATTTATTTCACAGGAGAGCTTGGCGTTGGCTTGTGAGCATGTGAAGAAGATCCGGGCTGACATGGGCGGCACAAACATACTGGCTCCTCTCAACTGGATCCTACGGCAGCCCATGCAGAGAGGTCATCCTCGCCTCCTCTTCCTCCTGACCGACGGAGCCGTCAGTAACACGGGGAAAGTTATTGAGTTGCTCCGCAGCCACGCCAGGTTCACCAGGTCAGAGTTTGCACATTCCCATTCATGCATTTGCAAGATGCTTTTTTTCAAAGGAAGTTACATTGCATTTAAGGTGTTTATTTGATCAGTTCATGCATTCCCTGGGAATCGAACCATGACTTTGGCGTTGCAAGTGCCATGCTCTACTGCTACTGTATAATGTGCTGTTGCATTATAATCTCAGATAATAGTTAGCGTCCTTCAAATATGATTGTACTGTGTAATTAAAAGGTTGTGCTAATGTATTGATCGGAACATTTGGTGGATTTTTAGGACATTTGGAAAGTTTTCATCAACTCAAGATCTATTTTATTTTTTACTAAACAGCACACATTGACTTATTCAACAAGGTCATGAAGCATTTGCTAATGAGTTTGGAAGCCATCTCTGAGTCTGGCAGAATGTCTATTAAAAAGTAATAATAATATTGAAAACCAAGGAAACAGTTCAACCAAAAGGTAATATACACAAATGTGGCTCATCAAAACACATCATAGGTTTGACCGTATTTGTTCTTATTAGAAATGCAAATACTGATTCAATTATAATACTTTACCTAATTGTGAACAGTGTTTATTTATATACTATTGTTGAATTTAGTATATAGAATTTGATTTATTTGAATTTTTTCAGTTTTTAATTTTAATTTTAATTAATAAGTAATTTTAAGAAGTAATTTTATGTGATTTGATCATTTTATTAGTTTTTATTTTTATTCTATTTAGCTTTAATTATTTATTTCAGTTTTGGTAATTGTTGTACTTAAACTTATTTTATTTCAGAATAAGTTCAAATTTTTTGTGTCTAATATTTATTTTTTCAGCTTTATTTAAATTTATGAAAGCAATTTTTACTAGTTGTAGTTAGACAATAATTACAACACTGATGACTCAATTTCAATGGTTTTGGACAGATTTATAATTATTCTCAAACATAAATGTAACTGGAAAGACAATTTACTATATAAAATTGATTATTAATCCAATAAAAACTATAATGTTTCTGCAAACTAACACAAACAGATGTTAAAACAATAGTTCCCATGAAAGTAAACAATCTGTCATTCTTTACTCAACCTCATGTTGATATCGTTGGAACATAAAAGATATTTTGAAAAAGTTTTCAGTATTTTCTTTTAATGAAACTCAATGTAGACCAGTTTGAGCCCCAGAGCATCTTCTTATGTGTGCAGAAAAATAAAGTCACTCAGGTTTGAAACAACACCAAGGTGAGTGAATGATGACAGAATAATCATTTTTGAGTGAACTAACTCTGTTGAATATGCTAAATCACACTGAATAGCATTCACTATCATGACTTGGAATATATTGCTGGAATCAAACATCATATATGGTGCCTTTTTAGTGCAAACCAGCTTCTGATCATAATATGTTTTCATTTAAATGGAAAAGAGCAGCTTGGACAGTCTTAAAAAAATATCCTATTTTATATTCCACATATAAAAGCCATCAGGTTTTGGAACGATTTGCTGATTAAACGACTCATTCAAATCTTGAATTGTTAGGTGAACTAATCCTTTAATATCGTAGGTTCAAGGATACAGAGCTGCAGAACTATTCAGGTAATAAGATCATAATCAGATCAGTGCAGCCGCTAGCAACAGTAAATTGATGTCTCTCCGTCTAATCCTTTTAGATCTGCACTAGCCATAATATATATTGGGATTCACAGGCTTTGTTTCCGCACTCCGCTGCTTCCCAGAGGCTTCCATCTCCCACCTCCAGCCCATTTATCACCTGCCGAGATGTTCACCTCAGAGAAGCACTTTTTGTCTTCCCCGTCCTCCTAGAGCAGATGCTACAATAGCTTTCTTTCAAATGAATGGAGGAACCGTGGGTTTTAATAGCCGTTCCTGCAGTACAATAGACACACGATGGCTGGGAAGTGAAGCTGTGGTGTAATTTACTGCTTAAACACCACTTGTCCTCCACAGACGATCCAGACTAATCACAAATGTGTCTTGCTGCACTCCGTTTCTCTGCTGTGAGGACCCGACTCGGCTTTCTTTGCTTGTTAGGGAAGAATGTTTCTCAGCAAACTGATCCGATTGCCCAGCCACCCTTTAGTAAATGGACAGATGTGTTCCCTATTATCTCATATCTCACACGCGGTGAGCCGCAGATGTTGCTGCCTACACTGAAGGTCACTCATCTTCATTTGTAGAAATTTCAAATATAACTTCAATATATCAGTTTGGTTCCAAAACCTAGTGAGCTGCCTACCAACAGCATTTTAAGACATCACAGGAACTGTAGTAAACAGCGTATCTTCATGCCTGAAATGATCATTAGTGGCTACATTTTACTGACGTTGTGCACATCACAGAATTCAACATTCAACACAGAATTCAACATGAAAAATTTAGCGTGCATAGCTATAAGCATTTTTTTCAGGTTTAAGATAACTGTATATGCCAAATTCTAATTATTAATTCTTTGTTTTTATTTATATATAATTTATTTACTCACATAGTTATACTGTAAATACTTAAATATATATATATAAAAAAAAAATTCAATAAAAAATGAACCATTGTACCCAATGCTCATATGTAGTGTGCATGTGTATGTATGTATATATATATATATATATATATATATAGATATTAGTGCTGGGCAACGATTAATCATGATTAATCGCATCCAACTCGGAATTCGTGCTCTGCATTTATCCCATCCAATGTGCACACACACACAGCAGTGCACACACACACACCGTGAACACACACCCGGAGCAGTGGGCAGCCATTTATGCTGCGGCGCCCGGGGAGCAGTTGGGGGTTCGGTGCCTTGCTCAAGGGCACCTCAGTCGTGGTATTGAGGGTGGAGAGAGCGCTGTACATTCACTCCCCCCACCTACAATCCCTGCTGGCCCGAGACTCGAACCCGCAACCTTCGGATTACGAGTCCAACTCTCTAACCATTAGGCCATGACTTCCCACGCATGTATATATTTAAGAAAAATGTTATGTTTATATATTAAATATATTTATATATAATATAACTTATATGAATGTAAATATATACATGTAAATATTTTCAAAATATAATCAGTTTAATCAGTTTTTCAGCTGTAAGTCTCTGTCGAAGACTGTGTGCCGTATGCAGTTGCAGTCGATCTAGAATGTTCCTAATCAGTCTGTTTAATTACGGATGTTTCCTTAGAAGGCAGCTGCCTACAGTATGTAGGCGTCAGACAGCAAGCAGGCTCACTAGGCTGTGAGACAGAGAGTTGCACAATCTATGTTAGTTACTGAAGAAGATTTGATGCTTATTATTCAAATAAACAATATGAATACTGTATGTTCCTTACTGGCTTTCTGACAGCACGCTTGCCAATCCCAGAATTAATAAAATTCAGCAATAAAGCTCAGAGAATTAAAGTGATATTGTCTAGCAGAGCGTTATCCAGTAGAGGTGCAGTTTCTTCATAATGTGATGCTCTTCTGATGTTTTCACAGACTCACTGCACCTGTCGTGTCTGTGTGTGTGTGTGTGTGTGTTTGCATCATGGCAGGTGTTACACATTCGGGATAGGCCAGGGTGCATGCAGGAGGCTGGTTTTAGGACTGGCCGCTGTTTCCAGAGGCACAGCTGAGTTCCTGGCAGAAGGAGAACGACTGCAGCCCAAGGTCCTAATTTCCTCTGACATGCTTATCTTCCAGCGCAACAGCCTGCTATCTTGAATGTCACCGCAAAGCAATTACAGCAGCCATGTAAATTGTGGAGTGTCCAAATGTATTAGCAATTAACAATTCATTTTGTTTAGTCAAACATCAGTTAGGATAGTAATCATAGCTGACAGCACATTTAATTTTCTTTCCTTCTCTCCCTGGTGTTTAATATTAGCATCTATATAGTTTCCCTGTTTTATTTCTATAGACTGTGCTCTCTTGACAGAAACACTAGATAAGTGTTTGACCTGGCAGTTATTTGTGTCTTTGGCAGATGATTAAGTCACTGAAGAAGTCCTTGACATCAGTCCTGACTGACATCTCCATTGAGTGGCTGTATCCAGAGACAAAGGAGATCCTGCTCTCTCCGGTCGGAGCGACCTGTCTGTTCCCTGGTGACCGGCTGATTGGATACAGTGTGGTCTGTGATACCTCCAGATATCACTCCAACCCCAAATCAGTAAGTCATCCATAATCTGCAATTATTATTCTATATTTTTATATTATTTATATACAATATATAATTGTAATTAATTATTATTATTGTTATACAATATATAATTACATTATACAATAATATTAATATTGATAATTATTAGTAGTATTGGTAGTAGTGTTATAATAGCATTAGTTTTATTTAGATAATGCTATTTTACAATAAACTGTATTTTTTTATAATAATAATAATAATAATGTATTATTATTTATAAATATAAAATAATATATGTTTTAATGTGAATATGTAATGTTTTTGTTGTATTATTAATATTATTTAGATAAATGTTGTTATTTGAAAATATACCGTATTTTCATATATCAAATAGAAACAATAGTTAATCTGTAATTATTATACTATTTTGTACTATTATTTATATTAACAACAATAAAAATAATAATTAATAATATTATTATTATGATTACTGTTTTCAAATTTACTGTATTTTAATATGACATCAAATATACACTTATTATTATTATTATTTAGATAATATTGTTATATTGTTTAAAATATATTGTATTACAATGTATTACTTATTATGAATATGTAATTTTGTTGTTATTAATATTATTTAGGTAGATACTATTGCTGTTATTTGAAAATATGCATTATTTTCATATAATATCAAATAAAAAAACAATGATTAAGCTGGAATTATTTACTATATTTCTATACTACTATTTATAACAATAATAATAATAATAATTATTATAGTTGCTGTTTTCACATTTACTGTATTTTATAATTATATCAAATATACACAAAGTATTATAATTTACATAATATTGTTAATATTTGAAAATATATTGAATTTTGATGTATTACAATGTCGGATATATATACTAAAAACACAACAATACTTAATCTGTGTTCATTATACTATATTTTTATACTACTACTATTTCAGAATAATAAGAATAATAATTATTATTATTTAATATAACAATATATTATTCTTAATAATAATTATTAAGAATCATAATTTTATTATTTACAGTCATTATCTGAAAATACTACATTTTGATATATTATAACATCACATATATGTAAATATAGGCTTTTGTATAACAAGTATTATATTTTTTTGTATATTATTTTTGTTAATGCAAATATAGATTGTAGAGCAAAGCAAAAAGCTCTCAGATGTCTTTTCTCTGCTGTAACAGGACAAACGGAGGCGGTACAGCATGATGCGTTCCAACGAGTCGGCCAGTTCAGTGTTCTATCACTCTCAAGAGGAGGATGCTGGGAAGGTTTCCTCTGACGGTCAGGGGCCACACAGGGACAATCAAGTCGGCTCACTGTTTGACGGTTGCCAGGAGACCATGTCTGAGAGCAGTCCTATTGCCACGGAGCAAGATATTATGGGTAAAGCACAGCTCAAAGGGTAAACGTGTGTAAAAAAGTAGTCCATACAAGAAACAGAATTTTTATTTTTGGATGAACTATTCCTGATGTCTCCTGATCAAAGAGAGGTTTCTTCATGAAGTCAGCAAACATTACGATAAATTGAGATTAAAGAGAAAATAAAAAATCCTTTTTTACACAGGAAATTATATAGCCACCTCTCCGCGAAGACGTGCTTACAGCACCAATCAGATTGTAGATTACAACCCCATGAAGAAGGCCTACACCCCCAGTGACCCCAGCTCAGTGGTGGGCAAAAACCCTCTTAGAAGAGCAAAAGTCCAGGAACTCATAGGACAGACACATCCTGACCACGGAGCTCAGTGGAAAATGGACTACCAGGTTGGTAAATGCTTCAACTACAGTACACTACAAGCTACAAACAACAAGTAACTAAGTACATTGGAGCTAGATAGATTAATTAAATTATACTATCTACGGTTATTTAATCAGAGCTCATATTTGAAGTATGGGGTTTTGTACTAATGAACACTCAATTAGGATGACAGTATCTAACTTGAACAGCTACATTTATACAACCAAAATACCTTTACATAACTCAAAAACATTGGTGAATCATTTTTGTGAATCAGTTCATTAAAATGACTCTTCCAAACAAGCAATTTGACTGGAATGAATCAGACTTTCCTAAGATACATATGAAATAGTACCATTTAGGATGAACCGACTCACTAGAAAGCATCAGATTTCCCAACACTACATACAGTATGAAAGCGAGAGAACTGTTTAAGATGAAACAATTCATTTGAATGAATCAGATTTCCCAATGCTACATACAGTATGAACGCAAGAAAACTGTTTAGGATGAACTGATTCACTAGATTTCCCAATACCACATACAGTATGAAAGACAAAGAACCATTTAAGATGAACTGATTCACTAGAATGAATTGGATTTCCCAACACTACAAACCGAGAGAGAACTGTTTAAGATGAACTGATTCATTTGAATGAATCAGATTTCCCAATAAGACATGTAGGAGAGAGAACTGTTCAGAATGAAATGATTCACTAGAATGAATCAGATTTTCCTGCACTATGAGAGAGAAAAATATTTAGGATGAACCAATTCACAAACATTTATCAGATTTTCCAATACGACATACAGTATGAGAGAGAACTGTTTAAGGTGGACCGATTCATTTGAATGAATCAGATTTCCCAATACAATATATAGTATGAAAGCAAGAAAACTGTTTAGGACGAACTGATTCACTAGAATGAATCAAACTTTCCAGCACTTCATATGAGATAGAAAATCATTTAGGATGAACCAATTCACTAAAATGAATCAGATTTGCCAGTACCATATGAGAGAACTGGTCAGAATGAACTGATTCACTAGAATGAATCAGATTTCCCAATATAAAAGAGAGAATCATTTAGGACGAAGCACCCAATACCACATATAAGAGAGAAAACCTTGCAGAATGGACTTATTCACTAGAATGGTGATTCATAAACATAATGTGCCATTGATTTTTATGAATGATAATATCTTAAAATACATATTCTGAGTAAGCAATAAACAACATAACTTGGAAATAATCAGTAAACATTTGTATCTGTTATCCCCTTTGTGCATGTGTGTGTTGACACAAAGCAGAGGGCTTCTATTTAGGATGTAGTTGTTTTCTTCAGAAGAAATGTCTGTAGGCAGCCTTTGCCGTGCCATCTGCTATAGTCCAAGCATCTGCTATGATATGAGAAGAGCTGCATTGATTCATCTGTTTGTTCCAAAGGGTTATTTGAACTCATTTCTGAGATCTGTGATGAGGATGTAATTCAATCTTCTTACCGCCACATCCACATAAATAGAGTTTAGATCGCACAGTCAGCGGAAGATGAATTACAGTTCCCTGGACGATTAAGCAATGGAAGAATGTGCATAAAGGAAATATGTTTTCAGTTGGACACTTTTATGATGTGCAATCATGGGCGAAATATAAATGCACCCAGTGGGAGAAAAAAAGGTTGTTTGGCCATCACAAAAGACGTGCCAGTGTTTATACAATGAGGCTAAAAATATCCCTGACCTACAGACAAATTAGGATGTAATCAAGACCACAACGGAGAGGTGTGCATCCTTTGTGTGCAGACAGCATACAGAATTACCAAATTTTGCCATAAGTTAAATATATTAAGGTTCTGCAATATATAAATATATTGTGGAAACTTAATTTCCTGTAGAGCTGCTTTGCAACGATTTGTATCGTAAAAAGCGCTATACAAATAAACTTGAACTTGAACTTTGTGACTGATAATGATGGCCGTACTCGTTTCATGCATGACAGTTGAGCTGAATGACCGAGGAAAACCCTCTCCATTCACAACAGGCCTCCTGAGGAGACTTCAGGATGCTTGTATGCATATAGTATGGCAGCTTTCCTAATTGACTACAGTACATTTCTAGCTCTCTGTTTAGTAATTGCACTGCTCAACATTTTTGGTGGCCAACCTGTAATATTTTTGTCAGGTACTCGAGTTATAAAATGTAGTTGAAAGTTGAATTGAGTTTATTCAAACCGATAATATTGATATTTATTATTTAAATATTATAATATATATTTATTATTATATTATAACATATATTAATGTAATAACAACATATATAATAACATATTTAAATAATTTACACAATTAAGTATTTATTTAATTTAAATATGAATAAATTAGCAATGTTTTCATGTTGGTTGTCGCATTTCTCAACATTTTGGGTTGTCAGGCTACATAAAAATGTGGTTTATGTGGTCAAATTAATTCAACTGGGTTTATTGTTATTTATCGTTTAAATAGTATTATATAAATAGGAACATTTTTAAATAATATAAACAATTTATATAAACAAAATATTTTTTTTTTAAAACATGATTTAATAAGCAATATTTTTATTGTAATATTCTGAATATTGGCATATTTAAATGATAAAAACATTTAAATATTTGTTTAAATATTATTTAATAAGTGATATGTTTTCATGTTAGTAATCACACTCCTCAACATTTTAGTTCCCTGTAACATTTTTATCAGGTTACCTAAAAATGTGTTTACTGTACTTGAGTTAAACTGGTCTTTAAAATATAATAAAGTAATAAAATATTATTATTTAGTATCCAAAGACTATTTTTTTTTATTTAACATATTTAAATAATCTAAAAATATTTATTATTTAAATATCATTTAATAAGATTTTTTTAAGTAATTTTTTTGAGTAATTGCTCGTTCCTCAGCATGCTGGCTGACAAAATAATGACACGTCCTGTATTTATCACTCCTTTTTCATGACATTGTTTTTCGAATTCAATGAGTTGAATACTCAGAATATTGCAGTGATACTCCTGAATATTGCTGACACCCTGCCAAGAGACATATTACATCCAGACACTTGCGTTCGTTGTCCAGGGCACAATTAGTTCTGACAACTGTGTCAAAACCCTTGATGGCCACGATAAAATTTCCAATGTCACGCTCTTGGAAAGGAGAGAAGATATCAAAAGTCCGGGCGACACTCGGTACTGCAAGCAATTGCCCGTGGAAATCTTATCAAAAAGGGAGTGAGAAATATTACAGATTAGCTACGGCAATAACAAGAGTCCTTGATTTCCCCTCAATGCATGCAATAATGACTTTAATGGTCCTTATTAGCTCTTCAGCAGGCATCAATTTTTCATGAACCAAATTACCATTAGACCCAAGTGAACAGAGAGCCATGGCTATATCTGGCACGGTTACGCCGACTCAAAGAATCATTGTTTTCATAAACTCCCTCTACATGAGGTGGAATAAATTAGATTGTATTTATGAGTTAAACTTTCAAAAAAGTCAGAATAATATTAATTTGTATGTTTTAATATTTTATTTTTATATTTAATATATTTGTTGTTTTTTATTAATGTAATTATTTTAAAATATTTTTTTCAGTAATTTTTCCAAAATATTAACTACTAGTCAAAAGTTTGGAATAATTTCATTTTATTTATTTTTTGATTTCTGAAGAATCGTGTGACATTGAAGACTGAAGTAATGATTTTTTTTTTCAAATATATTACCCTTTAAAATATATTAAAATAGTAGAAAAATTGCAGTAATATTTCAAAATAATACTGTTTTTACTGTATTTTTCATCAAATAAATGGAACCTTGCAGAGCAAAAGAGAGTTCTTTCAAAAACATTAAAAAAATCTTAAAAAAAAAAATTCCGGTAGTGTATATTATAGTATTATTTACATGTTAACTGTCAGTCCTGTGTCTTGTGTTCCCCCTCCTCTCGTGCCCAAATTTGGTCAGTTTCCTGTTTCTTGTTCTAGTTTAGTTCTCATTATTTATTAGTCTCCAGCCTTGTGTTATTAATTATCTAGTTTACTCCTCGTTTAGTTTTAGTACTTAAGCCCTGTGCTTCCCTGCCTCTGTGTCCGGATGTCTATTGTCATTCCGTGTCTCCAGCGTTCCCTGAGTTTGGCTCATTAAAAGGATTTGTTTGAAGAGTTCCTACGCCTCCTCGTTTTCCTGCTCCTATGAAGTGTGACAGAAGTTGTGACATTAACATTGTTAACATTTGATATTTTAATTAATTTATTTTTGATTATCATTTAAATGTTAACATTGAAATAACATTTGCATTTTAATATTATAATGAAACTTTATAGTTTTATTTTTAAATATATGCAAATTAGGCATATTAAATCATTTTAAATATGTAGCATACTATTTAATATGCCTGTATTTATAATTATGTTTTTGATATTATAAACCTCTTTTCTATTTGTCTTGTATTGTTGTACTTTTTTCCCAATAAATTAACTTGCTTACAAATACACACAGCTCTCTTAAAGGGAAAGCAGGTTTCAAGAGACATTTGAGCGCTCTTAAAAGATAAATATTTGCCATTAATCTATAACTGTGCCTGAGTTATAACTAGATGATGATCTAAATCTTAAAAATAAATTAAAATACATTATAAAACATTGCAAAAACAATTAAATATTCAGTATTAGAAGATAAATGTCTACATCAAATGTGTCATTTTGGATTAGGTAATTGAAGTACAGTGGCATTGCAGAGTGAGCAGAAGGACTAATTAACTGTTGCTCGTTTCTCCATCAGCCACAGCTGGCCAGCCTGTGTGCCACATCCTCAAGAGGACGTCCCATAACTGCTCACAAACCTCCAGCGCAGCAACCAGAGGGTCTCCAGGGAGAGTCTAAGGTGGATCAGACCCATCCCGGCCCAATCGTGGAAGACGGCTCCAGGTCCTCAACTGACAGCCCTTCTTTAGGCAGCACCGGCGATGCAGGTTGGTCCTTTGCTGCAGTCCTCAAGTATGAGAACAAAGACATCAATGTCTGATGCATAATAATCTTAGCGCTGCTTGGGCTCAAGAGTTAAACCGGCTTTAAACACTGTAATTTAATCCCATAATCAGCTGCACAGTGTGGGCTGTGTGGACGCTTAACATTATACACTGAGCACTGACTGAGAAACTACTCCTGAATCTGCTAATCAGTTGTAGTTGTAAAAGCCTTATATAAAAGAATAAAATCAAATTAAGTTGTAAATATGAATTTTTCTGATTTCTTACTGCTCTAAACATTTTCATCAACTAGATATCACTCTTTGTTGAGTGTTGTGAGGAGTAAACTCCACAAGCCAGCGGTGATATTATCAGTCTGTCTGTTGAAGGACGTACTGACATTTGTACACGTCTAAGTATAAAAGTTTAAACTCTGAGGATTCAAACATGGTATATGCATGGAATTAAAAACTATTTTTAGACTGGAATTTTACATTTTGAAATTCGACTGGAAAGATCGTGGAAAAATCATAGAAATTCAATGGTCAAAAAATGTGGGTAAGATAACTTGATGTTTTCGAAAAATGTCTCTTTTGCTCACTCAGGCTGCATTTATTTGATTAAAAATACAGTAAAAATTTGTGAAATGTTATTACTTTTTAAAATACCTGTATTCGGTTTTTAATATATTTTAAAATGTAATTTATTTCTGTGATGCAAAGCTGAATTTTCCAGTCTTTCTTCAGTGTCACACAATCCTTCAGAAATCATTCTAATTTGCTGATCTGATGCTCAAGAAACATTTTTTCTTATCAGTATTGAAAACAGTTGTGATAAACTGTGATACATTTTTTCAGAGTTATTTGATGAATAGAAAGTTCAAAAGAACAGCATTTATTTGAAATCTTTTATGACATTATAAATGACTTAACTGTAATTTTTGATCAATTAAAATTGTCCTTACTGAATAAATACATATAAAAATAATCATACTGACCCCAATCTTTTGAATGGCATTGTACTGTAAGATGATATGAGTTGCCTATAAATTTATATATGGTTTTAGATGAGCAGATCTGTTATTGATTTAATACTGGTGTTTAATGTACTATAAAGTCTCTCAATTCATAACTTTTAAAGCACCACCATCAAAACACAGCTTATGTAACCAATCCACAGTATTCAACAATAAATCTCAAGACTGTCAGACTTCAAATCGCCTGCTGTGAGCAATTTTCTTGTCATTATCCATAGTCCGTAGATCTCGGTTTTTATGGCGACCATCAGCTAATAGTTTTGTGCAATAAAAAAGATATTCAACCTAATTCCCTGTTATTTACCATATTAAACAGCTACATGTTCTCAGATTCAGACATCTCACTCTTTTTCGGCACCATGAGAGTTGCATTTTTAAGACAGCGTGTCAAGTTTGAAATAATTTCAAAACTAATTTTTACAAACATTAAACGGGTAGCTCACCCAAAAATGAAAATTCTGTCATTACTTACCCTCATGTCGTTCCAAATCTCACTGTAAGAACTTTCTTCTTCCTCAGAACACAAATTAAGATATTTTTGATGAAATCCGAGAGCTTTCTGACCCGGAACTACCATGTTCAAGATCAAGGTTTGTCAAAAAAGTATTCTCGCAGCTTCATAAAATTTAGGATTAGGACTACATCCTAAATTTACTGATGTCACTTGGACTATTTTAACAATGTTCTTACTACCTTTCTGGGCCTTGAACGTGGTAGTTGCATTGCTGTCTATGCAGGGTCAGAAAGCTCTCGGATTTCATAAAAAATATCTTAATTTGTGTTCCGAAGATGAACAAAGGTCTTACAGGTTTGGAACGACACGAGGGGGAGTAATTAAAGGTGGATTGTTTCACTTTTGGGTGAACTATCACTTTAATGCTTTTTAGCCCCCTTTAGCTGTTTTTAAAGCATGAACATATCCTAAAAATGGCATTTCAACATAAGATGTGTTTCTGATGTTTTCAGCAGGAAAAGCATCTGTTAATACTCTGAATATTATGTTTACCTTCTGTGCGTTTTCAGATGTCTACACGCATCAGCTTTGTGAAGTCGAAACGCCCCAGGATCCCAACGCGCCACAATTCAAGGCCAGTCAAGGAAAGAGAGATTGCAAAGTGGTCATATCAGGACTGCTGTGTGGGAAACCCATGAGATGGGAGTTGGCCTTTGACATCCAGCCTTACCTTAAAGGCCGAGAGCGGGAGGAGAACGTTCACGAGGACCTGTGGAACGAAACCTTCCATCACCTGGCGGGACTCTCCATTATTCAAGACTTTGAACACATGGCGGATAAAGAGTGTGACATTGAGCATGGTAAGGTCGAATTACCAAATATTGAAACATCCAACTTGCTTGAATATTTGACCAAATCCCTCTGTCATTTCTT
This sequence comes from Barbus barbus, assembly GCF_936440315.1. Classification (NCBI taxonomy): domain Eukaryota; kingdom Metazoa; phylum Chordata; class Actinopteri; order Cypriniformes; family Cyprinidae; genus Barbus; species Barbus barbus. The sequence goes on from NC_136719.1 coordinate 21,778,776, forward strand.
GTAGGTTCTGGGAGAAGGTATCAGCTTTACGCCATCCACACGAGCAAAGCCTGCAACATCTTGAGCAAATACACAGCGTTTGTGCCTATCGATCTGGACAGCAATGAATATTTACCCACCTGCATTGAGTACAGCCATCCCGGTAGGTCATTCTTCTAAATCATCTGACCTCACAAGGCCTGGCAGTTGCAATCATTACGTCAAAGACACTCTTCTCAGGAAGAAGAAAACAAGGAGGAGCACAGGGAAAACAGATGAAGCAGTCGCTCCTGGCTTAAGCACACAATTAGATTATTGTAATGACTTCTTGTGTATTTGTTTATCTCCAGGGGAGGATCATAAACGAAGTTCGCACTGCAGTTCTCGTTCCGGCAGCAGGAAGAACCGTGGTTACTCTGTGGGTCTGGGTCGCTCGCAATCAGGAGGTTTGCCTGGGCAAGATGATGCAGCACTATGCTACAGTAAGATTGATGACAAAGTACTGACAATTGGCTTGTCAGTTAAAAATTGATGGATCATAAAAGACTTGATTTTTATATTGCATGAAAAGGACTAATGCGTGGTTTGATTTCACTTATTCTTTCATTTCTTCTGGCTTTGAATCTATGGCAGTCCCTAGAAACATTTAGTAAAAAGTTATGAAATTTGGCACACTTATTGAGGAGAGTGTCAACTTTTATCATACCCCATTTTAAACTCTTGTGCCACCAACAGGCCAATGTTTGAATATTTTATTTTAAAACTAACAACCAGTCGTTAGACTTTAAGTCAGATAATCTTGAAACTGAAGAATTCTGATATATGAAACTGCTAAATGCATGAACATATTTGATGGTGAGGATGCCAAACAGGAAGTGAGACTTAGTTTTCCAATGCTTTGGTCTATTGAATGCATTGTTTAGCAGTTAATTGACAGTAACGGTGGTTAAATGTCACAAATGCTTAAAAACATCATAACTTTGGGATAACTTTTAATCTGACAATACAGTATCAGTTTGATGAAATGTTGGTCAAAAGATACTGTACACCGTAAGTCTGGTGTCAGTAATAAAAAATAAATAAATATATATATATATATATATATATATATATATATATATATATATATATATATATATATATATATATATATATATATATATATATATATAAAATAAGGATCCATTAAATTGGACAAATGTGACAGTAAAGACATTTTACAATGTTACAAAATATTTATATTACAAATAAATGCTGTTCTTTTGACATAAATGTAAAATCTCCAGCAGGGAGGGGTGCTATGACCAAACAAACGTACAAAGTGCATGTTATTGTCAAATCTTCAGCTCAGACCCATTTTCAAACACACTTGGATGTGATTCCTTAATGCTAGTTCAGATAACTGCTTTCATTCCAAACTGATTTCAAAAGGACTTGTGTCTGCACCCTAAAACGCTTCTTTGCTCTGTAGACGTAGATGATTCATCCCAATTCCCCTGCAAAACACCCTCATCCTCCAGCTGGGAACGATGTAGGTCTTCTGAAGGTACTTTTCTCTGTCTGCATTCACTTGGTTACGTCGGTTATTACAGTCTTGCAGGTGTTCAAGCATGCCAAACAAACACAGCAGCATTAATCACTCAAGGTTGTAGCTGCTGAATTCATTAATTAGATTGGACCTAGAGGAGCATAGGTGAGTTTATTGAGTGCTCTTTGCCTTGGAGAGCAGTGTATTTGTTTGTGTGTGTGTGCTGGGCAATAGAAATCATCAGAAACCAACCTGCTCTCTCTTTCAGCCTCTCAAAGGAGTCCGTCGGTGACCTCTGACCACTCGCAGAAATCAGTCGAGAGCCTTTTCTCCGTCAGGTGGGTGTAGACAGAGGGACAGGATGGGGAAAGAGCAAACAACGTCCACAAATCAAGTTACACTATTAAAAAAACACTAATTCATAAAACACAAATGAATAATTCAGCAGTTTGCATCGCTCCTGCGCCATTGTTTTAAATCGAATTTTAAGTCGAATTTGCATTTTGATTGCTTTTGGTAGTCTGTTGGGTGCATGTAATGAGTTCAACTCTCAGAGAAGACAGACATTCATTAGTCATTAAAAAAAATTAAGATAGGAGATGCATAGGCTGACAATACAACGAATTTGTGCAGGAATTCAGGCTATTTTGTAATAATTTTGTTGTGAAGGACGTAATGCTTTGTTACAATTAAATGAATCAGTGTGACAATTATCTTCTCTGGTAAGTGTTTGCTCTCTTGACATCAAAGGTTTTGAAAAATTTGCCTAAAAAAAAAAAAATTTGCCTAAACTTCTTGAGTTTAAGTGAATGTATGAAGTGAAGGATACTCCAGCCCGAAGAAGTGTGAAAATGAAGTTAGTCAAAACCACTCAGTTTCAGTTTTAATTAGCGCTTGGCTTTAAGAAACACTGACATCATGTGCAGAGGGTAAATGAACTGCAGGGTGAATAATGTATCACCGAATATTATGAATATGAATTATTAGGGCATGCACCAATGGTTTTACAGTGTAATGTATCAATCTTTGTTAACTAATTGGTTCAAATGCGGCCAGGATTATATCCTAACTCCATTCAAATTCCTATATCTTAAGTGCATAAAACCAAAATTTAAAACAAAAGATAGATGGTACTCCAGACACCAAAATAAACACTTCCTTTTCGTGTCTGGAATCTCTTTCACAGTTTTACCTCGCGCTGTCACTTGAAATGTCAGCCAAACTAATGACCAAAACGTGCGGAGTGGCGCTATCAGGGATGTGTACACACCTCACAAATTAAAGTATGTGAAGGGGCAGATTTCACCTAGAAAAAGCACTTTAGACGTGTCTGTGCATTTAATGACGACAGTGAGGCACTGGAGTAAAAGGTGTTGTTTCTTTTTGCCTCCAGCAAGCTGAGCCTGAGCAGGACACGTCTCCTGACGAAAGCCGCTAGGGGCTTCATGAGCCGGTCGCAGAGCAAAATCAGCAACTCAGTGGGAGAGAGCGAAAATGACAACAAGGACTACATCCCTCTGGTTTCTGTCGCCATATTCTGCTTTCAGGATGTTGATGCTCTGTGGTTTCAGTAGAACATACATTTGAAGTCAACATGAAATTGAAATTGCCCCATTAACTTTTGTAATGCAAGTTTTTTATATGTTTTTTATGCGCAGCACGGTAGGAAATATACAGCTACTGAATAAAGTTATCCTACACTTAATTTTAGATTGAATATAGATGAATCCTAAAAGCTACAACAGTTATTGATTTCCTCTTTTTTTTGTTCTTTTATTAACAGACATCACAGCAATTGGGTTATTAGGTTGTTTGGCTGCTATTACTTTAAGAGCTGCCGCTGCTAAACTTGATGCGGATCTGACATGCATTGTATTTTCTCAGAGCGAGCAGATAATTAACCTAATTAACACGAGAACAATTAACAAGATAAGAGCTGTATACACAACAGACTTACCTCTGTTCCTTGACAGTTTTCCAGCATCCCTCCACCACCCCATCTCCCCACTTACAACTCATTCTATCCTAACAAGTGGGGGGTGCACTCTGGGAGACCCTCACCTGCGTTGACATGCTTATATAATGTGTGTATGTATGTGCATATATGCACTCACTGGCCACTTTATTAGGTACACCTTGTTAGTACCGGGTTGGACCCCCTTTTGCCTTCAGAACTGCCTTAATTCTTCGTGGCATAGATTCGACAAGGTGTTGGAAACATTCCTCAGAGATTTTGGTCCATATTGACATTTGCTGCAGATTTGTTGGCTGCACATCCATGATGCGAATCTCCCATTCCACCACATCCCAAAGGTGCTCTATTAGATTGAGATCTGGTGACTGTGGAGGCCATTTGAGTAAAGTGAGCTCATTGTCATGCTCAAGAAACCAGTCTGAGATGATTTGTGCTTTGTGACATGGTGCATTATCCTGCTGGAAGTAGCCATCAGAAGATGGGTACACTGTATTCATAAAGGGATGGACATGGTCAGCAACAATACTCAGGTAGGCTGTGGTGTTTAAACGATGCTCAGTTGGTACTAAGGGGCCCAAAGTGTGCCAAGAAAATATCCCCCACACCATTACACCACCACCACCAGCCTGAACCGTTGATACAAGGCAGGATGGATTCATGCTTTCATGTTCTTTACGCCAAATTCTGACTCTACCATCTGAATGTTGCAGCAGAAATCAAGACTCATCAGACCAGGCAACGTTTATCCAATCTTCTGTTGTCCAATTTTGGTGAACCTGTGCGAATTGTAGCCTCCGTTTCCTGTTCTTAGCTGACAGGAGCGGCACCCGTTGTGGTCTTCTGCTGCTGTAGCCCATCTGCTTCAGGGTTCGACGTGTTGTGCGTTCAGAGATGGTATTCTGCATACCTTGGTTGTAACGAGTGGTTATTTAAGTTACTGTTGCCTTTCTATCATCTCTAACCAGTCTGCCCATTCTCCTCTGACCTCTGACATCAATAAGGCATATTCGTCCACACAACTGCCGCTCACTGGATATTTTCTCTTTTTCTGACCACTCTCTGAAACCCTAAAGATGGTTGTGCGTGAAAATCCCAGTAGATCAGCAGTTTTTGAAATACTCAGACCAGCCCGTCTGGCACCAACAACCATTCCACGTTCAAAGTCACTTAAATCCCCTTTCTTCCCCATTCTGATGCTCGGTTTGAACTTCAGCAAGTCGTCTTCACCACATCTACATGCCTAACTGCATTGAAAAAAGCAAATGAACAGGTGTACTTAATAAAGTGGCCGGTGACTGTGTATATATACTGTATATATACTGTATATACTATATATATGTGTGTGTGTGTGTGTGTTATTTATATACATGGATTATCATATACATGGATGATTTGTTATATATTTACAATACAGATATATAAATATTGTGTATTTATATACATATAGAAATTCTACATATAAATTATATATAATTTATATATATTCATTTATTTTGAAATTTATATTAAAATAATGACTTGTAAGCATAATAGTAATATAGTAATAGTAATTACAATACAAATATGTAAATATTGTGAGTTTCAAAAGGTCAGCATAACAAAATGTCTGACAAACTTCAACTAGTAATGACGTCATTGCATGTATTGCATCCACTTGCCTCATAACCTATAAATAGTCGGTCAATACTCACCCCGCACACAAAGGCAGTCTTCTTTACGTAGAGTGAGTAATAGATCTGTTGACATTTAACAAGCACGGATCAATATCCCATGATCTCGAAGTCTGGTTAAATGAGATGTACTATTTGAGTAGACTATATGGGTCATGGCAATTACTCAAAGTAAACAGTGATGAGGCGTAACAAAATCAGTAGAGCATATTTTTAAGGCTAATGTAATTGACAATGCCTAAAGACCTTAAATGGCTCATTGATGTTCCGTCTCTGAGCTTGTTTATATGTTTAAGCACTGATTAAGCAGACATTATGGCTTCTACTTCCTGTTGCAGGTGTCATTGCAGCTGTCCTGTGGGGCGTTCATGTTGAACAGTTCCTTGTGTGACGCAATCAACGTGCCCATGGACAAGCTGAAGTGGACGTCGCCCTTCACCAGCCACAGAATTAGCCTTACCCACGTGTCCCACTCTGGCTCCCGGCGCTCTGAGAGTCTGGAGGTCCACCACAGCCCCTCGCCTCCTCCAAAAGACTCAGACTTGAACGCTGAATGCAAGGAGTTGGTGTCCCGCACGTCTTCATCCTCATTTCAGGCCCAAAGCCCTCGGATGGAAGGTGAGCCCTCGCTGTTGAGCGGCTTCTCATCGATGTCAACCGAAGCCCTGCCATCACCTATCAACTCTTTGTACGACAGCGGACGGGGGTCTGAGTCTGAAATTGCGGAGACACTCCTGCCGGGTTCACCTGGGATCCTGCAAAGGGCCGTGCAAGACCCCGAGGGGATGGTGTGGGCAACCGCGGTTGCTCTGGCCTGGCTGGAACACAGTTCGGCCAGTTATTTCATCGAGTGGGAGCTGATCGCTGCCAAGGCCAGCATGTGGCTAGATGATCAGATCGTCCCAGAGGGCCGAGACCTGTCGTCGGTCAAATCTGCGGCCAATCAGCTCTTCATCATCCTCAGACACTGGGACGAGAACCTGCAGCTCAACATGCTCTGCTACAACCCCAACAGTGTGTGAGGCCTGATAGAGTTGGGACGAAACTTCAAATTATGCGAAACGAGGGTTTTACTCGCCTTGAGTTGTTTTAATGTTTATTCTGTGGGTTTTGTTTTAGTTTTATGAATAGAAATCATACCAGTATTTCATCCGAAGGCCGGAAACATACTCTGCACAGGTACATAGACGCCAGTGTATTGCAAGCTTATTATTGTATATATGTAACTTGTTTCTTGCATTACTGTAGCAGTAACAAACCTGTAAAAGACTGTATATGTCTCCTATTGAAAAAATATTACAGGAAGTTAAATTACTCACAGTTGTGAGTAAAGTTGTATTTATAAGAAATAGATGCAATTTAGTGTTATTTTAGTATTATTTATACACAGTATTATTACAGTTTTTTTTATTAGGGTTTTATATTTGTTAATTTATGTTTTTTATTTAAATTTACATTTTGTTTCATTTTTAGTCATTTTAGTTTTAGTAACTTTTGTCGGCTTTTATTTTAATCTTACTATTTAGGTATAATTATTATTATTTTTTATTGGTAATTTTAGTGTTTTTATTTCCATTAGTTGCCAAGGCAACATTTGTCTTTTTTTTTGTTTGTTTCCGTTTTACATCAAATTTTTATTTTATTATTTTAGCTTTATTTCAATGAACACAAATGTTTTTAAAGATTTTAGTTAACAATAATAACCCTGTTGCGACAACAAGAAATAGTGACAATTGTGTGATAAAATGTACAATTACAAGATATTAATTCAAAGTTAAGAGAAACAAATTTGCAATTGTGAGATATTTACTTAGAATGATCAGATATTATTTCATTTACAATTTTTTTTTCTTCAAAATTGTAAAATAAAATGGTACAATTACAAGAAATAGTCACAATTCTTTTTATAATTTTTGCATTCTGAGGTGGAAACAGACTTGCGTACAAACTTCAGTAATCGAGGGAAAATTTAGTTTTATTGTCTAATATTTGTACCATTAATTCAATCACTGTTTTATTCATTTGGAAGTAAGTAATGGGAGTAAATACTGTAGGTGCAATAGCACCCCTTGTGGCAACCTTGACAATGCAACTCGTACTTGTTGAATTTTGAATGGATACATTTCAAAACTGTGAAATCGAGTTAGCATGCTGTAGCTAGAAGTGTTTGCGTTCACATATTTGCGTATATGTATATTATACTTATAGTATAAGTATATTCCGGGCCAAACACCACCCAAAAAATGTGCATGTCTTTGCAAGATTGTGTTTTTTTTATCTTGTCTCTGAAATGATGACGTGCATATGGTTTAATAAACTGTCTGGTTGCTGCTTTGGAAGATTTTGTACCATAAACATTAATCGTACGAAGCCTTATAGTGACTTGTTCATTAGTTGGCGTGGTTGACTGCTACTGTATATGTGGCATTACAGGCTGTTTTAGCTGTCAGAGGATCCAGTGACTTATAAGATGCAGATACATGTATAACATCATGCAATGTACAATTGTTTGCCTTTTCGATCGTTAAAGATGTCAAATCGTCGCTGGAACGACACTTTCAATTGCTGTAAGTGCTCTCCAGTCTTAAGTGCCTAACCCTGCAGAACTTTCTGGACTGTTGATATGAACGTTGTACTGTTACTGCAATGCGTAATTGATTTTGTTTTCATTTTGCTGATTATATTTATCGCTGTGTATGTATTGTTATAGTACTTTGTTGATGTCAGTTCAAAAATTGTACAGAAAAATTCTAAAAGATTGGCTGTAAATATATGTTTAAAAAAGTAGCCTAAATGAGAAAATACAGAAGCTAGTGTATCTCTCGGTATATCGCACTGGTTTATTTTATTATCATACGTATTACTCCTCAGGTATTGCTCTTGAGTACAGTTGTCTAAGTAGATAAATGAGAGGTTTGTGGAAAGATCTTTCATCTCAAGGATCTTTTCAGATCCAACCTCTCTTATGCTCTTGTGACAGTGGCAGCTGGTTTGTGAAAAGTGTATTACGTCAGTCAGTTGTACTTTGTACTTAAGTGTCGAATTCACTTCAAGTCATGTGTACTTGCTAGTGCAATGCTGGACTCTAACTGCATGTAATAAAGTTAATTGGAAAAACTGGGTCTCTTTATTTCCACTATATACGACAAAAATATAAAACAATAAAATCAGTAGAATTCTGGCTCCATTCACACTGACAGTGATTTGCACACACGAAACTATTGGACGTCATGCAGTTTTGGTGTGAATTGATGGTTTGGGATGTCAATAATAGTAACTGAGTTTTATGCAGTAATGATGATGCAGTGCAGTCTACCTAGCAACCAAGCCAAAAATTACAATTCTGTCATCATTTATTCACCCTCATGTTGTATGTTATTAATAAAAGCTATAATAGTATCTCAATGATATTAAAATAACACTGGTTATATTGAAAAATGCTTCAGGTGGTTTCAGGTCCCATTGACTTCCATAACATGAACAAAAAAACATATGTGACCCTGGACCACAAAACCAGTCGTAAGGGTCCATTTTTGAGATTTGGTTTGTTAGGATATAGGACAATATTTGGCTGAGATGCAATTATTAATCTGGTGTCTGAGGGTGCAAAAAAAATCTAAATATTGATAAAGTTGTCCAAATGAAGTTCTTAGCAATGCATATTACTAATCAAAAATTAAATTTTGATATATATATATACCAGGAAATTTACAAAATATCTTCATTGAACATGATCTTTACTTAATGTCCTAATGATTTTTGCCATAAAAGAAAAATCAATAATTTTGACTCATACAATGTATTTTTGGCTATTACTACAAATATACACCAGTGACTGGTTTTGTGCTCCAGGGTCACATACAGAAGAAGTCACTGGGACCCAAAGATGTTTGGTTACCCACATTCTTCAAAATAGACAGAAATGCATACCAGTTTGGAGCAACACAAGGGTGAGAAAATGATGACAGAATTGTAATATTTGGGTGAACTATTCCTTTAAAATTCATCTATATTATATAAACTTTCTTAAACTGGCAGTTTTGATAACATAGGTACTGTAGCAGCTTGTGGAGTTGCATTGTAGGGCTTTTTTTCCTTTTTGTCATGCCTCTAACCTCACCAAAGGCAATACGTTTTGCAGCCAGTAGATGTTGCACCACACTTTCAAAATCAAGAAAGGAAGGGTGCAGTTTTTGTCAGATTGCCGCATTTACAAACCGTACGACAGCTTGTTTCGGCTCTGTTCTCTCTCTTTCTCTCAGTAACACTTTGTATAGTTTAAGCCTGTTAGTCAGGCATTCATCAGGGAATTACACTGCAACTATAGCAGTCATCATGTTTGTGCAACTCAAAACAATGAAATCTATTGTCTCTTTGTTACTTGTGAAATCTCTCTCTTTTATGTGTCATGTCTGTCCTGCAGCGTACGCCACCATTTAATTATATCAGTTACCACTCCGTGCAGTAAAAATGGCTTCAGGCATAAAGTCAGCATCAAAGGATTTTAAGGAGCTTGCTTTTGATGCTAATAATGCACAATGGCTAGAGAGAAAGAGAGACAGTGTGATAGGGATGTAATTAGGGTTGGGAACCATATTTTTTCCAGTCTATTATTTAAAAAACACCAGAACCAAATTATTTTCATGACATTTAATTACGCTAATGGTTCTTGAATGTTCAGCATCATACTAAAATACTGAGTGTTTCTTGGATTCACAGTGCTGCCAATGCATCCATGAAGCCTGACACATGAAATAATAGTCAGAATTGTTTTAATTATTTTTTTAAATGGGAGAGTTTTATGATCAAATCTCTATAGTTTTAATTGTCGTTTTAATTGATGAATGAGAGATCTCAAAAGACTTCTGTATCATTTTTGGATACTTACGTTTTAAAATGATTTTTCTATAAAATAAATAATGTATGCAATACAATAATGTAACCTAGACTTCTGAGGGTATAAGCAAAACTTTGGGGGTGCATGTCAGTGTGTTCATTGATCTAATATATTGACAAGCACAGATCTAATAAATTGTCAAGCATTCGATTACTTTCCCAACTGTTTGTTCACTTGGGACATAATTTTCTGTGTTTAAAGGGATAGTTCACCCAAAAATACAGATTAGTTTGGTGGTATGGCTCTGTTCTGGCCAAAAACTCCCTGCCCATCCATGCAGTCTGTCATGAATGAGCAAGGAGAGGAGCAATAATAACCCCCTTATGGTAAACAGAACAGAACAAAGAATAATAATGAAACATATTGAATAAATATCTTATTCAAGATATTTATATTGAATAATGTAAACAAATAACACATTATTCAAGATAAAAGGAGTCTGATTCCATGAGGAATATCAGAAAGCCAATTCCTGACTATGGTGAAAGGAGGAGTTGGGGATGGAGGGGGGTAATTTGCTCCTGAGCAAGCGAAAAAGCTGCTGAATAATACTGAATAAAGCTTATATAGGAATGTCGTGATAGGTCATATTCCTATAGGTGGATGTGATCAGTTGAGTCAGCCGATGCAAGCTTGACTCACCTGACCTGCCAGAACTAACACTATACGCATTAAATACTCAACGTCACGTTGTACCAAACCAGTTAGATCTTCGTTCATCTTCAGAACACAAATTAAGAAATTTCTGATGAAATCTGAGAGCTTTCTGACCATGTATAGACAACAACACAACTTAAATGTTCCCAGGCCCAGAAACGTAGTAAGGACAACGGTAAAACTGTCCATGTGACATCAGTGGTTCAAAGAAAATTTTACAAAGCTGTGATCATTTTTGTCTGCAAAGAAAACAAAAATAACAACTTTATTCAACAATTCGTTTCCTCCAAATCACGAGTACCTCTGAGCCTGGTTTACATGCAGAGGAAAGCACACACATGCATCGTGGTACTCGATAATGGCAGAATATGTGATTTGGAAGAGAAGAATTGCTGAATTCAGGGGCAGTCGTGGCCTAATGGATAGAGAGTCAGACTTGTGTGTTGCGGCTTGTGTGTTGTGTCCCATGCTACTTGCGTACTTCGAGTATATGGATGACTGGCACTGAATGTACAATCAATTAAACCTACATTAAGATGCTTCAGTCCACATTATTTCAGTTTTTCCAGCAAAGTTGTGATTATGGTGATCATTTACAGGCCTTATTTTTGATACATGAATTTCTAGGCAGTAGGCTTAGGAGAGTTAAAATATGCGATCAGTTATTTTCCAAATACTAAAAGAAATGTCAATCAAATGATTAAGGAAATGGAATTTTCCTCCAGTATGTTTATAAGCTTCCCTTCAAAATTAGTGAGTTAATTCTACTTTGTATTTTTTCTTTTTTTCTCCATATTTTCTCCCTGGGTATTATCGTAGTGTCACGAACCTGCTGCATCATGTAATGAGACCTGTAGTTGATTGTGTGAGGACTGTGGAAATTTAATTATGCTAATGTCTGTGTAGACTATTCTTGCAAACATGCTAATGAAAACCCATTATGATTGTAAATGCAAGGCTGAGAGAAAACAATAATCATTGTAAGAAACAAACAGCCACTGACCACAAAGAATTACACATTGACATATCATTTCTTATTTATGAATCAGATGTTTCTCATAAAATTCCTTGGGAGAATTAAAATGAGACTATTGTTGAGCTGTAACATTTTTTGAGGAATCTGGCGAGAAATGTCTCTGACGTTTGATTTCAAATCTGAGCACAGTTTGAGACATTATTGAGAAATCTTTCTGAAACAATGTTGATGAGTTTTCTTCATCGGAACAGATTTGGAGAAGTGCAGCATTTGCTCACCAATGGATCCTCTGCAGTGAATGGGTGCCGTCAGAATGAGAGTCCAATCAGCTGATAAGAACATCACAATATTTATTTAGTACTATTTTGGTTTATAAACAAGGTTTGATCTGTGCATATTTCTCTCCTGATTCAGACGAGATGACTTTTACACTGAAAAAGGCAATATTATGGACTTTTGGAAGTAATGTTTTGAAATTAAAAACACCTAAATCAGGCATCCTCAAGTCTGGCCCACTCCTGCTGAGTTTAGCTCTAACCCTAATCAAACACACCTGAGCATGCTAATCAGAGTCTTCAAGATCACTTGAAAATCACAGGTAGGTGAGTTTGATCAGGGTTGGAGTTAAACTCTGCAGCAGATTGGCCCTCCGGGGAAAGATTTGAGGATTATTGTGATGTTTTATTTGTGACTCTCATTCTGACGGCACCCTTTGAGATCCATTGGTGAGCAACTGATGTTATGCCAAATATCTCCAACGCCGTTCTGATGAAGAAACAAACTCATCTACATCTTGGATTGCCTGAAGGTGAGTGGCCTGAATTCATTATCGAGTTAACTATTTCTTCAACTGTAAAAAATAATTATTGGTGTACATTTTACAAGAAAATACAATTTCCCTAAAAATTGTTTTGAAGGAAATCCTACACCAAATTTTGCACAAACTCGTTAGCATACAGGAAGTTAGGTTTACTGTTCAGAATACCGCATTCATCAAACATTTATCAGCTGTGCATTATCATCAATAAACCACTGATCCCAGGAAATAGGAGTAGGCTATGTCACCGATGGGAACTTTTGAAGTGTTACACTGATAGTCCCACTTGTATTACCCAACATTTTCACACGAGCAGCTACAGAGCTGACGGAGTCACCCTTGTGCTTCATTACAGGTATTCTTCTCTTGTGTAAAGCCTCTTATTTAGAAAGGATTCATTGTGTGGAATGGGCGCACTCTCAGCTCGACTTCTTTCACACTTTTGCACACTGTTTTTAATCAGCGCCGAGGTGTTATTTGATGTTTTCATAATGATTGCCGAGCATAGGGGGCAAAGATAAAACTGAAGCGGAATGGTAATGACAGGTCTGTAGTTAGCATATAAGAAATTATAGACAGTACTTTTACGCTGCACAAAAACAAGAGATATTTTATGCCATATTGAGCTTGTTTCTATGGCAACTATAAGCATTGTTAAGCAGGCCTTGAATAACATACTTGACATAAGAGATAAAAAATGAAAAGAAAGTCATAGTCAGACTTATTAGTGGTGCATCACTAGTACTATTGCCTATAATTGTTATTGTCAGAGACTTTGTCACCTGGTGGAGTTTTCATTTTGTAAATATTTTTCATATGAAAAGTTTAGTTTAAGTTTGGATTTATGAATTTGAATGACTGAATTGCATTTATGCTGCCAAAAAAATCTGTATAAAAAGCTTTTGCTATATATAATTTAAATCTATATTTTATGTTTATGACGTTTTTGATGCATATGCATCAAATATATGACCATATATTACCATTGATGAGCATTTCTTGCACATTTAAGAAATATTTTCTATTTGTTTCTGTTGTGATAGTGAGTTTTACAGTTTTATTATAGTATAATTGAGATCATTTATGTTTTATTATTATAATAAACCTTTAGGTGTTTTCTTAGATTTTCAGGTTTCAGTTTAATTTGAACAATTTTGGAATTTCCTTCAAGGGACAATCAAAAGTGGACCGAGATGGATCACTTTGAAAAACCATAACTGATTATGGATGTTATTTTGGGCACCACTATCATGGCTGACGATAAAATCAATGGCTGTCGTGTTGTGACCTACTTCACTGACATTAACGGTGCCTCCTCATCTCTAGCGATCAAACATCAGTTTTCTTATCTTCCATACATTGCCATGAAACATTAGTTCATTCAAAATTGAATTAGTTAAACTGCTATTAGCAGCTCGTCAACTGCCTGGTCTGTAAATGGCAGCTTGTTTGTGATTTCCAAGGACTGTGAAACGCCGTAAATGAGCTTGCGCACGATGTTTGGTTTTTCCGAAAACACGGCACTATAAAATGTCATCAGTCCCATTAGGTGAAGCTCAATTAGTGGAAGTTCTCTCAGCGGGTTCCTCAGCATGACAATACAAGTAATCTCAAAGCAGCTTTAGTTTTGGACCCTTGTGCTCGTCAGGGGATCAGAGCGGAGCTTTAGCTCTTAATTAGCTGCAGTACTTTCAGCACAGCGAGGCGGACGCCTCAACCGAGGGACATACACAGGGCTTTAATGATGTCCGACAAGTTTGTTTCCACTGGGGTACAGGGCTGATGAATAGCTGCAAACCAGCCATTGATTAAAATAAAAGCTATAGAGGAAACAAGCCTGCCCGAAATGACTCTCAATAAATCCACCTTCAGACCTGTAAATGGCAGTAATGCTGAAATTCACGTACTCTTTGTTATAACCTCCAACTCCACCTTTGAATCTCTACCTGCACTTGAGAATTAAGTAGAGCTTGAAAGTTAAGTTTTAAGATTTAAGTAAAGTCTATGAGACATACATAACTTCAAACCTGACCAAAAAGTGAGTCTATAATTCATAATAATGCTTCCTCCAGTGAAAAAGTCCATTCGCTGTTGTCCTCTCACATACAAATTCACAATATATTTGTTTAGAAATGTTTTGGACTGTTTTTGCTTATAATCTGTGAATATTTCTCTCCTGATTCAGACGAGATGACTTTTTCATGACGAGATGAATTTGTTTCTTATAAACACTGGACTGGAGTCGTATGGATTACTTGTGAAGTTTTGATCAGCTGTTTGGACTCTCATTCTGACGGCACCCATTCACTGCAGAGGATCCATTGGTGAGCAAGTGATGTAATAAGAAACACGCATATGCCTGAGATTATTACAGACCTGCTTAACTGAAATACATGACTGACAGAGTATTAAAATGTAACACATTGATAAATGCAGGAGTGATTGCGATTTGATCTTCTTTAATCATAATTAAAGGGAGCCTTTTCCTTTCACGGTTGGGATAATAATGATTGCCATGGGTGAATTTGTTAGTGGTGGCAAAAAGTTTTTACACTTTATGAAGCTATATGGAAGATCGGACTCATCTAAACAGCTCATTTAGACTTTGAAGAGTTATTCAGTCTAATATGAGAGTGTAGATTAGGCTGTGCTGTATGGAGTGGGTGGTGTTTTTTGAGCTCCATGTAACATTTAACAAAAATATACTAGCAAACGGCTTTATCTGTAAATGGATAAGCTATTGAAATTTTTATCTTGTTTCTAGGCAACCATTTTATGTGCAAGAGCTAAAGCCTTTTTTGAGTAACTCTTTGAAGAGCCCTTTTCTTCTCGAGTGAATTGCCTCTATGTCTTGTGTCTTTGTGGAAACATTCACATGGGTTATGACCCCAAAGAAATGGAGATATTTTATTTGCCCCTTTGATCCAAAGGACATTTTGATCAAGCAGTCATCTAATAGCTATGTAATTTGAGGGGGAAAGTTGTGGTGAACCACAGATGAAGTGCAATTTCCCTTACACAGATTAAAGGAGGATTTGTTGCAGATTAAACCGTACAATGATTCAGAAGGACCATTTTCTCGTCTGCCTTTATTGATTTTCACAACATCAGTGCCCAGCTGAAACAAACCCCTTAGGACAGGTTAAGAAAACAATTTCCGATTATAACTAAAAGTAATGGTTTTCTTAAGAAGATACCCTGTTGAAATAACCAGCATGTGCTGGTTTGGCATGTTTTGAAGCATGGCAGCTGGTTTGAGCTGGTCCTAAGCAACTAGCTCCTGTTCAGGACCAGCTCAAACCAGCTACCATGCTTCAAAACATGCTTAACCATGTTTTTTTTTTTTCTCCAACACGGTAGTAAACCTAAAAATGAAAACTATGTTATCATTTATGCACCTTCAAGTTGTTCCAAACTTGTAAGAGTTTTGTTCTTCTGTTAGGCACAAAAGAAGATATTTTGAAGAATGTTGGTGACCAAGCCATTTTGGTTTTCATCAACATCCATTGTATTTTTTGTCCATACAGTGGAAGTCAACTGGGACATTATTAAACTATTTACTTACCATCATATTTCTAAATATCAAATTTTCTTCTCCAAAGTAGAAAAAATGCCATACAGGTTTGGTAAATGTTCATTTTTGAGTGGCGAATCCTTTATAAAAGTGAATGAAGACTGCAACATAAAGCTAAAACAACAATAAAAGTGGCTCAAGAATAGACCAAAACATTAATATTGACAAGTAATTTTGACAGCAGCTCTAGATCTTCTCACTGAGAAGCAGGAATGTCTGATTCATTAGTGAATCATTTTTGTTTAATCTGGTTTATGCAGTTCTGAATTATCCATTCTCGATTCGGTTCTCGTGTATAATTGGATTGGAAGATGAGTAACGAACTACATTTCTGTTTTTCTGGTCAACATGCACAAAACTATCAATTTAAGAAATCTTGAGATACAGTATAACATAACACTCGAATGGAATACTTTTATTAAACTTTATTTTTGTTTGTTGTCCTTTTTGAAGTCTGAAGGCCTCAGTCTCCATTGCAACTGCATTGAAAAAAGCGACCAGGATCGTTTCCTTTTTGTGTTCAACTGAAGAAGCTTGATGTTTTGAGAGATTCTTTTTATTTTTGTGTGCAACATGATCAGATGGTTGAGGAATGGTTTGTGGGCGGTTTGTGGGTGTGCCGCCTGAGGCTGAGACTAGCTCCAGGTCTGCTAAGTAGTGAAACTGTAAAACTAAATATCTGGAACCATGCATAGTGAAACAAATGAGGGCGTATTTATTTATTATTTATTTAAGTTTCACACTGTAGTTTTCAGGTAATACGTAAGTATAAGGCTTTAATCCAGTTGCTCCATAATTAAATAACAGCTCGTCTGTATCTGTGAAGCATGTTTATCAAGTGTCTCCCATGAGCCTGAGCCGTGGCAGTGCATTAACACTGTTCCCTACACAGATGAATATCTGACTGATCAGATGGGCCACAGGCAGGTGACAGCTCTAAATGAATCATGTAGGACACATGAACGAATACATTGGGATTTGCACTTGCAGTGGCTGAGGATCAAGTGTCGGTATGCTGCTTTTCAAGAATGCTTCATGATGTTTGATAGACTATTATTAATTAGCAGTCTGGTTGTGTTATTGTAGACAATGCAAGAAAACACAAGATGTCTGCAAAGGGGAGTTTCCAGTTTGTTGTCGCCGGCGTTAGATGATACTGCTGTTTACTGTTTCGAGTCTTTTTGTCAAAATGATTCACAGAACATTAAATGCCGTTTAATGGTAAAATCAAGTGCACTGAAACAAGAAACAGAAATGATCGTTATATACATGCAGGAAAAAAACTAAAATCTAAAATAGGGTGTTTTTATTCATCGCATTAACTCTAATCTTTTGAATAGTTCAGAATTTGTTTAATTTAGTTTTAAAAAGAATCATTCTGATTCTTTTAGTGGCATTTTTTGCAGTTAACAACGTTTCGCCAGCCCACTCGAACACTTTTGGCTGTGCTTCCATCAGTCTTTAATGGCAGGAAAAGCACTTTACAAAAGATTTTAGAATCAAGACACTGTCAGGATTATGGACCTGTTTTGCCCCGGTTTCTGTTCAGTGTTCCCTTATTTGGTCATGTTCCTGTCCTCGTTTAGTCTAATTGGTTCATTCCCTGCACCTGTGTTTAATTAATTATCTAGTTTATCCTGTGTATTTAAGTTCCTGTCTGTGTGTTTTTCCCCTGTCAGGTCTACTCATTATGTTCGTGTGTTCCAAGTCATTTCCATTGTGGCTGATCACCTGTGTTTGCTGGATTAAAGACTATTGTTTATTATTACTATTACTATCATTGCTCCTCTCTCTCTCGTTCCTCCCAGTGCAGATCGTGACAGATAGTCTGTAATGAACTGAACACAATTATTTAACTTCATCCACCTTCTTTTTCAGAGTGTGAATGTGCGAGACTTCTGTTTCATTAGCCGCTGTAGCGAAATAACGAGAAGAATAGCAAAGTGCAGTAAACGGTGAAACTGCTTGCACTATAAACCAGTGTGTTCATAATTAAGATAATACATTAAAATAATATGGTAAGACACACCAGTTTGCAATATCTAATAGCAAAATGTTTTGTACAGCTAAAAATAGCTTGAAGCGGAAGACACTGGAAGCCAGACCCATAAAATTGACCATGCCCACTCTTATGGGAAAAATAAGGTGGATGCAAAAATGAAAATTCGACATTTATTCATTCTAATTCACATTTTTGCATAGGATTTTAAGATATTCCTAGGCTAGTCAGGTTTTCCTCACTGTGGGCTGTAATTGGTAGTGAGAACTGGACTTATCCAATGTTCAGTCTGCAGGAAAAGAAATGTGGTGAGCACCATGGCAACCAACAAGGTCACAGCGGGCAAAAAATGAGAGGGAAATGGGACCACTTCAGGCATCCACAGTAAGACGAAGAGCACAAATAAAAGGAACGAGCTGTAGGGGCTGAACAGAAGGTACCAACCACAGTGGAACCCAAACAGTCATGCGGAGGTTTTGAGCAGTGGCGCGGTGACCTGAGCAGCAAATCTAAGTCAATTTGAAGCCGCAGTTTAATTTCTACATCACAGAAGACAGGGGATAGAAAGGGAACAGTATTTCAGATAGGAGCTTTGAACTTCCCGCTAAGAGCTGTATGGGTTTTAGAACGAGAGGAACAAAAGCTACAGATGTCAGAGTCTCAAGTACTGCGGCAAACCATGTTTCATGTGATTCTTCTCATCTTAACTCGGCAAGTTGGTGCAGCTCCAAAGTGGCAAACAGGTTTACGGCATGGAGAACTTTGGGTGGGCGGATGGAGTTTGCAAGCCATCTGAGAAAACTAAAGCTGATACAAAAGTTGAGCTCTTTGGCCTGAAAATGAAAAGTATCATGTACTGTATGTAGTCGACTGTTAGGTAACACTATCCTAAATAGCAGTGGCATTATTGACCGATTTTAAACAGCGGTATTGAATAGTCTGTATGGTGTAAATTCTCTAGTAGAACCAGTTTCACTCAGCTATCGATTGGAGAAGATCCACTTTCTAGTAGGACAATGAGCCGAAGCACAAAGAAAAAATAATAGAAGAATAGCCTGGAAAAAAAGAGCTGAAAATCTAATTGAAAATCTGCAGCATGACCTGAAAAATGCTGTCCAATGGCTCTCTCTGTATAATTTGGCTGGAGCAAATTTGTTGGGAAAAATGGGCAAGAAATGAGCAGAGCTTCTACAGATTTACCCAAGAAGACCTTAGGCAATTCTCAATTGTTTGTGTATGTGTGTGTGTGGGTGGGTGTGTATGTGGGTGTGTGTGTGTTTTCTTCTTGGATAAGTCTGTATGAGCTCTGCACAAGTCTTGCTAATTCTTCTCAGCAAATTTGCTAATAATAATATATGAATATTTATATACATTTTATTTATTGATAATAAAATATTAAAACATTATAATTATTATTTTTTTTATCCCAAGCAGACCTTTCCAGAGACTTACCCTGCTCAAGTGTAAATGAGACATTAATATTAAAATTATGTTTTATGAATTTTTTATTTATTTATTGTGTTATTGAAGATATTACATAGGTGAGCATGATACATATAAAAAAAAAATTAATAATTGAACTTTAGTTTTGGGGATGCTACTTTGAAACTATTTAGAAAAACTAGACAACCTAAGCATATATTGATTGACATGAACAGCAGCATTCATTAGATCATATTTTTTCTGTTTTTGCTGGACACATTCTACATTTGAAACTTTCTTAATTTTTATATTTCACCAGATGTCAGTTGAGAGCCCATATACCTATTTGTGTCGAATAGCGCACTGCGTCTTCATCTGAAATTGCATTCACTCGGAGTAGGCACTTTGATAAGCAATTACTTCATAAACATTAAAAAAGCCGTAGGCCTATACAGTATATACTGAGCTCATTGAGGGGAATGGTGTATATTTACAAGATGATTAATTAAGTTGCCTACCAATTGCAATAAGCTTAGAGTCACGAATGCACCTATGCTTTCTTAAAATACTGCCTCCGTAGGTAGCACACTAGGTTTTGTAACAGCTTATATCTCCCAAATGCCCTCGTAGTGTTCGGTTTTGTAAATAACTGCACTACAGTGAAGACTTCCATGACCTTTTCATGACAAACTGATGCTAGAGCTATAAACTTTTTTTGGTAGCGCAAAATTACATAACAAAAGACTTTTACATAAAACACGACTGCGAAAGGAAACAGAGTAACGCATCTGGCTCTAGCATGACTACATTACAGTATCTGTCACGGAAAGTCAAAATATAGACACGGAGGCTGAAAAATCACTGTCGCTCACAGAAAGCATGTCTGCGAGACACATGCTTCATGCTTTGTGTGGGAGACTCACTGAGCCACGATAAAAAAATAAAGACGGCCTCATCTTCCCAGCACAGGCGGCAGCTGAAGCGTGAGAGGCTGTGGGGTTACTATGGCAACAGTGCTGGCAATCCATGTTTTGTTGCCCTGTTTCACAGCTATCATGCCAAGAGTATGTCAGCATGTGTTATCAGAGGATCCTAGGGAACGGAGTGACAAGCACACACTGATTCTTCAGAAATGTGTGCATTAAATGCACATGAAGCAGAGGTGAGCTCAGATGATGAGTCATTTATGGTTGAGTGAACAGATGTTATGTAGTAATATTTTGTTATTTTTATTGTCATTTAGAACAGGAACCTCACCTCTATCACCTTAATCTTGGTTGTGAGGCACTATTCTCTGTTAAATTGCTTTGGAATTATAGTTAGTGTGAAAAATGCAATACAAATACATTGGAATTGAAAATGTTTCTCTTAAGATTTATGCATCTCATTTTCTTCTAACACTGTTTGGAAAAAAATCTTCTCAACCTCTGTGAGCTGTACAGAATAAATATTTTCTAGATAATATTCTAATAATTTCCTTTGGATTCAGTGTTGTGACTAACATTCTTTCTTTAAATTCTAGAACTATTGTCTTTATAATATCATGTTTAATATTTTCTCACTATACAGTAAATTGGTCTTTTAAAAAATGAGATAATGATTTGTTAACTTCTTTGACCTGTCGACTTGATTTTCTCTTACTCTTTTTGAAGTCTTTTTCCCTCAATATGTGTTTTTCAGAGACTTATTAATGTCCATGACATCCCTGACTTTGATCTGAACGATAAGCTTGACACAGACTCTTCTAATGATTGAGTTGTGAATCAGATTTAATTATGACACAGCATATGTGCTGATGGGAGTGACTCACCCTTTTACTGCCTTCATCAGTAAAATGAATCAGGGATCCATGAAGCCATTGGACGTAATGAATTAAATTCTTCTTTCATTCTCTGCCTGCACTGTTGCTAAAACACGTGTCTCCCAGAGCTAATTACAGCCACACTGTGCTCTCTTAAAAGCTGAAGCCTGTTTTTGTCCTAATGATGATAAGCCGAGGGTCTTACAGGTTTCTTTAGGAATAAATGACTTTTGACTTACTATCCGTAATTTTCAGATTCACAGTTTCTTGGAAATCTCACTTGTGTGGCTATGTGTAAATGCTATTTTTAAATGTTCTCATTTGAAGTTATTCAAATTTCATATCATATTTAATTTCATATTAAATATTGCAAAACAACTCAATTATATACAGCACATTTAAAACATACGTTTTAAATCTAGGAATAATTCAAAGATTTTAAATTTTTAATTATAATATTTTTGATAATCCGTTCCAAATTCTTGAACATGATATTTTGTTGTGGATTAAAGCAAACAGGGTTATGATGTCAGATTTTAGTCAAGCACATAGAGAATGCATTAGTGTGAATCAAATTAACCTTGTGTTTCATCAAATGCAATTAAAAATACTTCTGCTCATTAATTACTCAAACTCTGACATCTATAATGATGTTCAGCTTGGTTTTGAAAGACTTTTTGTTTTGGCTTCATAGCTTTTACCCTTACAAAAACACTTTGATTGTATCAAATCACAATACCTTGGTATTTTCATATACCATATCCATATACCATGATAATTATATGGTACTGTAAAGTATTACAAACATAATCATAATCATTTCCATCATGATAGTGTAATATAGTGCATGTTTAAGCCTTTTCCAGTGATTGCTACTTTATATTAAAGGAATAGTTCACCCAAAAATGAAAATGAGCTTGAAATTTAGAGATGCAGATGAATTTGTTTCTTCATTAGATTTGGAGAAATTTAGTATTACATCACTTGATCACCAATGGATCCTCTGCAGTGAATGGGTGCCGTCAGAATGAGAGTCCAAACAGCTGATAAAAACATCACAATAATCCACAGCACTCCAGTCCGTCAATTAACATCTTATGAAGCAAAAAGTTGTGTGTTTGTAAGAAACAAATTCATCAAGACAATTTTAAATAGTTGCTTCCTGCTAAACTACAAGTCCTCTTTTCATAATATTGCTTCCTCCAGTAAAAATGTCATCTTGTCTGAATTAAGACAGAAATATGCACAGAATAAGCACAAGCAAAAACAGTCCAAAACTGTTCTAATCAAATATGTTAGTACTGTGGATTATTGTGGTGTTTTTATCAGCTGTTTGGACTCTCATTCTGACGGCACCCATTCACTGCAGAGGATCCATTGGTGAGCAAGTGGTGTAATGCTAAATTTCTCCAAATCTGTTTTGATGAAGAAACATACTCATCTACATCTTGGATGACCTTAGGGTGCCAATTTTAATTTTGGGGAAACTATTCCTTTAAGAATAATACAAGTTTTAAATGAGATGTCACATATTTTAATACCTTCTGCAGCAAATTTAATTGAATAACCTTTTAAGTCAGTCTATAGCAGATTAGATGACTCACAGTAAATTTTTGCAAGATTTTAATCATAAAGAGCCCACCAAAATATATAAACCCTTAATTTATATTGCAAACTTAATTAGTATACTTGCATCATACACTCACATTGGTTATTAAAGTTCAGTGTGTAACTCATCCCATAGTGTTTTTTCTATATGAATGAGGACTTGTGTGCTGTTACTTTTCCGAGCAATTTGAAATCACAAAAGCACAAAAATATCATAAACGCATCATCTCAGAAAATGTGAAAAAAATCTAGGAGGTGATTAAAATTCAAAATACGAATCAATGTGTTTCAAGAAACCAATTAAATGTGATGGAAATCGTCCAGTTCACATTCAGTTGTATTGCCATAGAGCAATAATGCATGAAATCTAATACAAAACAGAGTGATCGTCTTGGCTTTAGTGGACCAAAAAACTTATTTTCAGCTAATCTCAAACCAACAGTATTATCCGTTTCTTATGTATATTGCTGAAGATGCCAACCCTGAGATGTTTTTTCCTATTATTTTCAGCCAAACAGTTTTGCCATGTCAAGATGCTGTAAACAGGCACACAATCTCCTGCGATTTGGTGTCATGTTGAAGCCTAGTTAGTTCAAAAAGGCTCATTTGCAAATATCTGACATTGCTATTGGATCATTGACATTTTTACCATTTTTAAAGAAGCACAGAGGTGAGCAAACAATCTGTAGAGTGGGCGGAGAACGTTTAACTGTGCAACCCTCTCAGAAGCAAATGGGAAAAGTATGATTTTTTATCACAATAACAATTTAGTCATTGTGCGATGACCTGTGTTGTTGTTGAAAATGCATCAAGGAGAATTAATGATAAGACAGGAGCATTGTTCTCAAGCCTCCTACGGATCACTGCCAACACAAGCGGTGCACTAACTAGGACAACTTCCCTTCTCAGCACACATTTCCATAGCAACCATTGTGGAACTTTCAGATAAACATGGTCCCAAAGCGAAATCAGTCTTTTACTGTAATTAGTGGCATGATGCCTTGCAATGAAGCAGAAATTAACCTTTCCATCAGTATCTGATAGTGAAAGATATATGGCAGTTAAGTAAACAGCAAGTCTCCAGGGAGCAAAAATGAACATGAAAGACCCTTTTAAGCTGTTCAGGAAACAATTTACTCATCCTCATGTTGCTAAACCCATGATTTTCTTTCTTCTGAAGAAGGTGAAGGTAGGCCTACAGCTTAAAAGCACCTTAAAAGTATAGTCCATATGAATTGTACGCTATATTACTAGTCTTTCAATGGCATAGGCCTACGATTGCTTTAAGTCGATATTCATAGAAACACTTAGCCTACTCTTCAGCAAAGCTCCAAGATGGAGTACACAGTCATGCGAACTACAAAAATGGCTGACAGCATTTGATACAAAAAGTGATGGCGAAACACTATTGTAAAAGACATTTCTCAGCATAGTGTACACTGTAGCCATCTAGTGGTCAAAATGAATTGCAAAACTGCTGGTTTTGCTTCTGGTTCTTTATTAAACTGATGATTTATTTTATTTTGAAATAAAAGAGAAATAAAAGTCGTTTGGGTGTATTGACACTAAAATGCCTACATGAAACATTAATCCACAAATAGGCCTGTGATCTGTCCGTTTTAATGTTCAAGTCCTTTGACTGTTATTTTCAGACAATATTCAAGTGAGCTTCATTTATAAATATTTAATCATGATTAACTTCCACATTTCGCATTCAACACCTCAAGTAAATCACGTGATTTACGCGAGGCGTTGAACGTAAAAGATCATGTGGTACTAGAAAATCAAGCGCATCAATAATGTAAAATATGTTGTTTTTTGACATAGGCTAATTAACACAAAATGCCATAATGCTTCATGAGACTTCATAATAGCATAAAGGTGAGTAAGTGCTTTTGCGTTTTTGGTGAATTATCACTTTAAAGATACATTCTGATGTTCTTATTCGAATAGTGACACGCAGTAAGCAAAATACAACAACAAAAGATTTCATCCGAACCATGTGGCTCTTGAGAGCGATATCATTCAGAGCTGATGCTCGCCAGCTTAAGTGGGGAATAATAAAACACATGGCTTTGATGCAAAGCTGTATTATTTGCATAGAGAAAAGGCGTCAATTGGGGCTTTTGCTCACATCGCTGCTCCAGGACAACACTGAGCATCTGTTGTCATGGCAGCCAGCCGTACCATTAGCACTTCTGTGTGTACAGAGTGGACAGAATAGTGAAGGAGAAGTGGATTCACGTGCTGCTCCGCATCTTCTGCTGGAGCTCTAATGAGATGCCAACACACAATAACACTTTCGTTTTTTTGTTTTTGTCCCCAAATTGGTAGTTCCTCAATAAGCCTGTGAGATATAATTGTTTAATTAAAGACATTATAATTGTATTTGTTGACACCCCAAGATTGATTTTGAAAATGTGATTTTTATGATTCACTAGTAGTGGCCTAAAACATTACCCTGCTTCAAACGCTCCATCATCATCCCCGTCCCAAAGAATCCAAATTTACTGGACTTAATGACTACAGACCTGTGGCTCTAATGTCTGTGGCCATGAAATAATTTGAAAGACTGCTTTTGATTTATCTGAAGGCCTCCACTGGACCCTTACTGGACCCCCTGCAGTTTGCCTACAGAGCAAACAGGTCTGTGGATGATGCAGTCAACATGGGACTGCATTACATACTGCAACACCTGGACAGACCAAGGACTTATGTGAGGATCTCTCCCCACTGCTCTTCTCTCTGTACACCAACGACTGCACATCTAAAGACCCCTCTGTCAAGCTCCTGAAGTTTGCATTTGAATCGGATTAGACTATTAGCATCTCGCTCAAAAATGAACAAAAATATTTGATGACCAAATGCTAATGCTCTAATCCGATTCAATGACCTATGCTAAGCTAAGCTAAAAGTGCTACCGCCAGACCCGGAGATCGGCTGAATGCATTCAAAAACGATAAAACCCAACTGTTTAACTCTAGGGAGTTGTAAAATGAGCCTATTTCCAAAAAAAGTGGAGTGCTCCTTTAAATCTATAGGGGTGGTTGGATTTATTCACGCACGTTAAAATATTTATTTAAAGCTTCTTTCTTTTCAGATTCTTATTTACAGCGTTATCATAATAGGGTGTATATTAACTTATTGGGAGAAAACCGGTGGTCCTATGTGAAATCAGACATTTGAGCACCCCCACATAGCCAAAATGACATGATCATAACACCCTGCGAATATTCGACTGTGAGATTGGGAGTCGAATCAGGCTCCTCCTATCGAAGCATCGAATCGTCGACTATTCGGGGTCACCCCTAATCTTATCCCACTCAATCTTCTTTAAATCTTTGTTGTATTTGAAATTATTCACATAAAGCATGTAATAAAATACAAATGCTAATAAAAATGCTGCTGACAATAATAATAATAAGCTGACTTAGTCATTAATCATGATGTTAGATCAAATATCCTGATTAATGACTAATAGGCCTACTATACTAGAAAAAAGTTGTTGTTGTTTTTTAACCATGGACAGATTACAGATAAAATAATAACAGATTTATTCAACATTTTTAAAAATATTTATAATTACTTTTGGAGTACATTTTAAGAAACTACACTATCTTTGTCGTGCTTAAATATTTCCCAAAAAATCCTATTAAAATAATAGATAATAATAATAAATTATCAATAATAATCCAATGTAATGCATCACACAGACAAGTTTCTATTTGCTGTGAATTATGAGTAGATCCTTTTAACAATATGTACATAATTTGTATAATTTTAATAATATTTTAAAATGTAATTTTAATCTAATTTAACCATAAATTGAGAATCCTTTTTTTTTACTTCCAAAAATGTATTTTACATATGCTATGGCTTTCTTTTATTCTTTTTCCATTTAAATCACTAACATTTTACAGAAATTGTACAGTAAATTGTAATACACACAACAACATATTCACAGACCTAAGTATCACATTGTCTCAGATCTACTCTGACTGATTTATTCGGTGCTGTTCAGTGAAAACCAAAATGTGTTTACAAGTAAATCATTTCAGCAGCATAATGTGTTATAAGTGTTATGAGGGCATGTTCAGAGAAGGAACATCACATTCTTGCTTCTCTTGCACTCAGCAATTTAAAATAAAAATGAAAGTAAAAAAAGCTGAACTTGTAAAGTCATTCTAGTGCTTTCTGAGTGCGTTCAGCTCACTTCTGACTGTAGAGAGAGTTCAGTAATGTGGGAGAGAGAGCAGATACCGCACAGACTTTCAAAGCAACACAAAGACACTGAGTACTTTACTTTCTTCATTTCTTTGCTATTTCCCCTGCAGCCTCATGTTTTCTACATAAACCATTTATTTGAGCAGCTCTGCTCCATTTCCTTTGAGAAAATAGGGTGGAAATGTTGTAATTGAGTAAGTAAACCCAGTTCTCATGTTGTCCAAATGGTGCCATTGAAGCTTTTAAGCGTAAAGAGAAAATGAACTGTTGTGACGTTCCTCTCACCCGATTACCTGCTCATCTGGGGGTCCTAATGAGCTGGTATAGGGAAGAACTACAGGTTGCTTTCAGGAGATTCTGGATTTAGTGGCTCAACAAACTCAGTTCTCAGAAAATAATCTGTAGGTTTGATTGGTTGGCCATTTTGGTGAGGATAAATCTGAATGTCAATTAGGCATTCCCCGTTTACACTAGTGCGTTTTCCTTGTAAAACGCAAAACTTTTGCTACGGTTACGCCTATCGTTTATGGGTCATTCCACCGAATGGGTGCCATTTGCTTCCAAAACTCTTCAAAATTTTTTTTCATTTTCTATATTTTTTAAAGACTGAATCTAGTAATACACATTTAACTATTCAAAATCTGTATTGGTCCATCTCCGGTAACTTTATTTAATTTTTTACACAATTTTTAAGTGGAAGATGGATGCACTTTTCTCAGTCTGTTACCAAAACTCTAATCATGTCTTTTAAAAAGCATGTTTAACCCTCTGGGGCCTGAGGTGATTTTGGGGCCCTTGAGATGTTTTGACATGCCCTGATATTTGTGCTTATTTCAGCTACTTATAACATACTATTGACCAACATGTATTTTTTTTGTATTCAGCACAAACTGTGCTACAATAATATGTGACCAAGATGGATGTACATGTTTGCATTTTTTAGAAAAAAATAATATTATGCGTGGTTAGTAAATTTTGGGGAAAAAATGTAGCTGAAATAAGGCCATAAAAGCCACACTAAATCGTCCTGAATAAGACTTTAGGGTAATCAGTCTTCTAGGCTAGAATATTTACTTCACAATTATGTGAAAATCATTCTGCTTAATCATGCACAGAAAACAATATATTGATTTAAATTTTTAAAGACATGTTTTGTGATCGAAAGCCAATATGCGAGAGAGTGATAATGGGCTTGAATATTAAGTGATTTTCACCTGAGAGACAAAGGGCCCTCCCCTAAAGCTGCTAATGGGCCATCAGTGTGACTGTGACTGAGGCAAGTAAGACAGAGAGTGAGGAGACTGAAAAAATGTTTTTTTTAAATTATTATTTGTATTTTATTTACAACCCAGTATAATCAAAACATACATAATGAAGGTCAAAGACACATTATTGTGCACACTGATCTAACCACAGAGATGTGAACAGACTTTGACTCATTTCTGCAACAGATTCTGTTCAACAAGTGAAACAAGTACCTGATATTTACTTATTTCCATGGATTCAAGAAGAAAAAAACAATCAGTAGTCAAGGATCTTGTTTTACCATAGAATATCAGTGTAGTTGAACATCAAACTGTGTTCCTCTGAGAGCACTACCAACATCAGAAGAAAGTCATCAGGATTCATCTGTGGTTCAGGTACCTGATTCAATAAAATACAAACAACCAATATATATATATTGCCCACATTCGCTCTGCGTATCCTTGTGATGACCGTGTAAACAGTAACATCATGCTCATTGTTGAACCCATAGATGTGTATGGGTAGATTCCCCATTTGACCGCTCCAAGCACGCAGACGCGTCCGCCATCTAAATAATAGGGAATCTATGGTTGTACTTGCATGAATGGTCACGTGACATGCGTTTTCAGTTGTGTAATGTAAATGGGGAGATCGTTTCTGAAATGCAGTGGAAACGCCAATGTAAAATGCCATTTTAAAACGAAAACGCACTAGTGTAAACAGGGCCTCAAAGTGGAAATGTTACATTTTTCATTACAGTTAAAAAGTTTGGGAGAAGGCTTCTCTTATGCTCATCAAGGCTGCATGTATTTGATAAAAAAAAACTGTAAATATTGTGAAATAGTATTACATTTTAAATTAATATATTGTAATTTAGTATTCCTGTCATTACTCCAGTTTTCAGAGTCACATGATCCTTCAGAAATTTTTCTAATATCCTGATTTGTGGCTCAAGAATTTCTTATTTCTAATTATTATCAATCTTTAAAACAGCTGAGTTGCTTAATATTCTTGTGGAAACTGTGATGCATTTTTCTTCAGATTTATCTGATGAACTCTAAGGAATATAATTTATTTGAAATTGAAATCTTTTGCAGTCTTTACTGTCAGTTTTGATCAATTTAATTTGTCCTTGCTGAATGAAAGTATTCATGTCTTTAAAAAACTTTCTGACCTATTTAAATGGTAGTATACATTAATTAATCTGTACAGAAATGTGATTTATTTCAGTTGTAAAGCTCATCATCATCATCTTTTAAGTATTGTGCTTTTTCTTTTTTAAGCCAGACCAACTTTTAGTTATGAAATATATGTGTAATTCCTGTAGGTGGAGCTTCGTGAATCCTTTACCAGGTTACCAGGTTTAAATGCGTTATATGATCCTGATAGTAGTTGAAACTCATGCTAACAGTTTAAATCTCAAAGTTATCTTTAGAAACTGTGTATTTTAACATCAACTTCAGGGCAGTGCCTGGCTTTAATATACTTTTATGGCAAAATAAATAATTGTAGACACATTCTTTGTTGTTGTTGCTCATTTTAGGGTCAATATTTAATTTGTTGAACTATTTTACACTTATTAACATTTATTAACTTTTTTTGAAAATAGGATATACCTTTTAAGAGACTGAAGCACATGCTTCGGGTTAAAAAACTGAAATGCATTCCTCGTTTCTGACCTGACAACTCAAGACTGTTATATCAGAACAGGCCTGTTTTAATAAGAGAAGCTCCACCTTGTAATTGATAAAAGAGGAAATCAAGGCCGAAGCTTCATCTTCAACAAAGGGAAGAAATTTCACATAGCGTACAGTGAGGGTGGTGGAGTTCTGTTATATAATCACATTTTATTGGTCATACATTTCATTGCAACTATAGCCCTGTTTAACAGTATAGAGAAGTGCAACATACACAATATTCAAGAGTCTGAGGTTTGTCATTCAGAGCAACATTAATGTAAATATTTAAGTAATTCACTGCCACAGAAGGAGGCGTTTGTGCCTGTCTCATGCAAAAAAAAATAAAGCCATTAAAAAGCCCTGACACATATATGAGAGGCAGGCCTGGAAAACTTCACATTACTCGGGTGAACGGAAACACAAGTCGACTGGCATATTTTGCAAAATTTTGGCACAGAAGTGATCAAAATCCATTTAGCTGAGAGTTGTGACAACAACGTTTGAAAGTGCTACCACTATAACTCAAATAAGCGTTTTTTTTTTTCCTTTTCAGAAATTGCACTTTGATATAAAAATAAGCTTTTGAATTCAGGCTAAGCAGGCAGTTTGCAGCCACATCAAAAAATTACAATATGCAACATGAAAAAATTGATTTAAAAAAAGTAGTCTTTCCTCTCTCGTCCTATAAAAAAAACATTTGCTCAGTCTGTCGTCTCTGCAAAAG
This sequence comes from Barbus barbus, assembly GCF_936440315.1. Lineage (NCBI taxonomy): Eukaryota > Metazoa > Chordata > Actinopteri > Cypriniformes > Cyprinidae > Barbus > Barbus barbus. Next base: position 21,809,551 of record NC_136719.1, read on the forward strand.
AACAAAAAATGTCTCCAAGAGATCATAATTAGGATATTTAAAGTGAAAAACACTTTCATTGTGCACGAAAAGATACGGAGAAACCAAGTGCTCAGTCTCACAGCAAAATAAAGAATGTTGTCATGTTTGTGCTTGTGAGATCAATGCATTCCTCTCACAATATAAACTGAATCTGGACCACTACAGACCAACTCCACATGTATTAAACAACATAGGACTTGTTTGTCCAGTGTAGGATGTCACTTTATAAGAAGGGATATGAAACATGCCCTTAAAGAGAGAAAGCAGACAGACTTCCTCCATTTGGATGCCCGCAGCAGGTACGTTCTCCTCGCCTGCTGCTGCACCGTGTAATTCAACCCATTCTAAGAGGGACTGCAAAGTGCTTTCGATGCAGAATGCACAGAACCCACGATTTCCTGCCGCTTTAACAACGTGCTTGTGCGTTACACTCCCGCTGATGACTTCTCTGCCGTGTTGTTAAGGACTTCATCAATTCTGTCGTCTTCTATGACAACTGAAAGAGAAATCACAAGGGGCACTGGGGTCAAACGTGATACCCTTGAAGAAATGACATAAAAAAATAAAACGATTATAAATAATGGATGAAAACAGAATGGCATGCTATAATTCATTTATTTTCTAATTCTGGGGCAATTGTTAAGTATATTGTTTGGTATGACCTGATAATACTGGATGGACTAAGATTAAATATAATACTTTTAACATTTTAAAAACTTTTAATTGAACTGCAAAAAGTTACAAGGTGATAAAAAATAACGAAGAACCCATAGCTTTATTTATTTATTGGAATAAGAACAAGATGAAAGTAAAATACAATTTAAAAAAGCAAATAAAAAATAAAAATAAATTATTTAAAAAATATATTTATGCAGTAAAAACACAGCAAACCAGCTTAGATTGTAGTGTTTATTTATTTTAATTTTTTTTTGCAGCAGCAAATCTGTGAAATTTCACGGATAATGTTCCTGAAGCTAGTTTATATATATATATATATATATATATATATATATATATATATATATATATATATATATATATATATATATATATATATATATATATAATGAGTTACATTTCAGCCCCTTTAACAAAAATATTGTGCATTTGTTTTTGTTTTTTGGGATAATTTTTCAATAAACATTTTGTGTTATCAATTTCAGCACCTAAAATGTAGGCTACACTTTAGACACACACACACACACACACACACACACACACACACACACACATATGCATGTATGTATATGTCTATACTTTTGTTTAAAGTGAAACAAAAAAGTTTCTATTAGTCAATAAGCCCTCTTTTGACTAGAAAACTAAAGAATTTGCCATGAGATAAAAACTCATATGAACTCACAATAAGGCAGAAGTAAATGCAAACGCGTCACACTGACATCATCACGTGATGCCATAAATTTGCATATTTAAGGCATCGGTATCATATCAAAGGTAATAGTGAAAAGAAGGCATCAGTTTGACTCATTAATTGTCATGCATGAATATGTCAGCATTAATAGGCTATATGTTTTAAGATTAGAAAACCAACACCTATGAAACAACGTAAATAAGTGGTTTTCCCACCTCTCTTACTGCGTCCGATCTGTCCGAGTTTCGGAGCTCGCTTGTTCTGCCCAGAACTGAAGTTGTTCTGCAGACGACAGGTGAGGGATATCTGCTCTTCATCCCCATCATCGCCATAATGAGAGATGTTCTCATCGTAAGGCAGCACTTCTGACATGATCCCGGTCACAATAATCGATGAAGAGAGATAGGAAGGATCGATAACTAGGGCTCTGTAAAGAACGGCGCGCGAGAACCTCACTGTCAAGATCAGATGCAGCTGTGTTTTACCTTCATACTACGGGAGTCACTTTCACTTTTCCTGTCGTTACTTACAGGCGATGGGCAGGAGTCACTCGGAAAAACTGATGTAGATGCAAAACAGGAGCGCGATGCAAAAACACGCACGGATCCTCAGAGAGCAGAGAGACGTCACTACACCCCCCTCCCCCACCTCACTCTGCTGCCTGGGTGCTGTGGTTTAGTGGTTAAAGATGTGGGTTTGCATCCCACTAGGGTTGATTCGTGACTAACCATCACTGCCACCCAGAAGCTTGTCACACTCGTGTCTTTGCACATGGGAACTGTGGCTTAGCTGTAAAAGATATGGGGTTGAATACAATCAGGGTTGATTCATGCCGTGTCATCATATTTCACAAGTAACCATTTAGAACATGCGTATGGGTGACATGAGTTTAGGTTGTGGGAATAAAAATGTGCTCATCCTCATGCAGGGCAATCCAAGATGTAGATGAGTTTGTTTCCTTATCAGAACAGATTTGGAGAAATTTAGAATTTAGAATTCCCAAATGGATGCTCTGCAGTGAATGGGTGCCGTCAGAATGAAAGTCCAAACAGCTGATAAAAACACCACAATAATCCGGAAAACAATATTACAGAAGGGGGACTTGTATTTTAGCCAGAACACACGCAGCTTTTCACTTTACAAGATGTTAACTGATGGACTGGAGTTGTGTGGATTATTGTGATGTTTTATCAGCTGCTTCGACTCCCATTCTGACGGCACCCATTCACTGCAGAGGATACATTAGTGAGCGAGTGGTGCAATTCTAAATTTCTCCAGATCTGTTCCAATGAAGAAAGAAACTCATCTACTTTTTGGATTAGCCTGAGGTTGAGTAAAGTGTCATAAAATTGATACTTTTGGGTGAACTATTCCTTGAAATTCATAATCTAATCACAATTGTGCATTTAAGCAAAACTCATATGCAGGTAATGTACTGTGAAATATTATAAAAGGCTGCTGTGTTCACCAGAACTTTAGCATAAAAATACAATGATGATGTGTTTTTACAGGATTACAGTAATTAATATATTAATCGAGCTATTAAAATCTTAGCTATTAAAATCAATGCATTTTCCTTCCAAAACATTTTTTAAAACAGTTTACAATAAAATTACAAATTACACATTCAAAGTAGATTTTTTACATACATATAAATTATACAGTTAACCAGTTTGTTTTTACTGTAACATTTTTAGTCTTAAAAAACAAACTCGATTTCTTCTGTAGCGCTTTTATTAAGAACATCACCTACCATTATATAATACTAATGTTAATGCAAAGTCATATTCATATTCATAATAATATTGTTATATTGTAGTCCTATAATATGACTTGTATGCTTTAATTTCATTCTATGGCTGTAGACTACAATCTGGACATACAGTAAATCATTAGTGGCTTATTAGTGGTTTAAATTATTTTATCTGAGGTTTATGAGAGGTTTTGAAGATTTCTGGTGGTTTTAATAGTTTAAGGCATCATGTTGATGGTTATATCAGTACTAACAAACCCATGGTGATCCTCCAAGATTAAAGTGTGTTGGTAAAGACAGAAAGGTATTTAGCTCCATCTATTGGTCAGATACAGTAGTACTCTTTTTTTTTTTTTTTCTTTTCATGTGCAATTAATCAGTAGCCTCTCACTGCAGAACAAAGATCCAGGGGGCGGGTTGGATCTACATCTAGGGGGTGCAGATTGGTAGGTTTAGGGGTGGGGATGGGTGGGTTTAGGGATCAGGGGGTGGAGACGGGTAGGTTTAGGTAAATGTAAGGTGGGAGTAGTTGGATCTAGATCCAACCACACCCAGTCTGTTGTGCTGCTGAGAGGTTTTGTGTTTGTAGCTCCGCTTTTTTATTGAATCTTTACCTTACTTTCACTCTCTGTTGTTTAAAGTGATAATATATAACTTAATATTTATGGTATTATCTATTAAACTAATCGAACTAATTTGATCGTTCGCTTTTTAAAACCGCGAGTGTAGCGCAAGTGTAATGCTTCTTCTCCTGCTATTGTTGTTTGCACTTCATGTCACATGTATAGTTTATCTCTCTCTGTCAGCGACGAGGGATTCACATGTGATAAATGCAGGGAAATAGTTAGGCTGACAGAGAAGGTTTCAGAATTAGAGACATGCATCCAAACTTTAGTTGAGGATAGTAAGAATGTGAGGACTGTAGATACTGCTTTGGATGTGACTAGCTCAGGGAGTCCTGTACATTGTTCGGTTCAGGTTGAGCCCGTGCAGCAGGGCAGCTGGGTGACTGTGAGGCGGCCTAGTTGCTCTTCCGTTCCGATCAGAACATCAAACAGGTTCTCCCCACTCAGTGAGACACCCACTGAGAAACCTGATGAAAGTGCTCTAGTTATTAGCGATTCTATTGTACGGAACGTGAAAATAGAGACACCAGCCACCATAGTCCAATGTTTACCGGGAGCCAGAGCGCCTGACATCTTGGCAAATTTAAAAGTGACCTGACCTGTTGAAAAGAGATGGCATTCATCCCTCCTGGGGTGGTGCCGCTCTTCTCTCTAGAAATATGGCACATAGTCTTAGAGTTTGTACTTGACTAACTGGGGCCCAGGTCAGGAAGCAGACAGACTGGCTAAACCGACCGTCTATAGCCGCCGAAGTCAGTTAATTCTCAGCACACAGAGACTCTTTCACCTAGATATCACATTATAGAGAATGTGTTTGTTGAAAATACAAAAAACGTCCAAACCAAATTAAGAGTAACAATTTAATTGATGTTCAACAAATAATTTTTTTTTACAATACAGAGAAACAATTGATAAAGCTTGGCTTACTGAATATCAGGTCCCTTTCTACAAAAGCACTTTTTGTAAATTATTTGATCAATGATAATAATCTAGATTTGCTCTGTTTGACAGAAACATGGCTAAAACCGGATGAATACATTACTTTAAATGAGTCCACACCCCAAGATTACTGCTATAAAAATGACCCACGTCCGAAAGGTAAAGGGGGAGGTGTTGCTACAATTTATAGCAATATTCTCAGTAAGGGCAGGCTTTAAGTATAACTCGTTTGAAGTTATGGTGCTGCGTATAACATTATCTAGAGAAACACATGTTAGTGATAAATCCTCTGTGATGTTTGTACTGGCTACTATATACAGGCCATCAGGGCACCACACAGACTTTATTAAATAATTTTCTGATTTTCTATCTGAGTTAGTACTGGCTGCAGATAAAGTCTTAATTGTTGGTGATTTTAATATCCATGTCGATAATGAAAAAGATGCATTAGGATAAGCATTCATAGACATTCTGAACTCTATTGGGGTTAGACAACACGTTTCCGGACCTACTCATTGTCAAAATCATACTCTAGATTTAATACTGTCACATGGAATTGATGTTAGTGGTGTTGAAATTCTGCAGCAAAGCGATGATATCTCAGATCATTATCTAGTCTTGTGTAAACTCCATATAGCTAAAACTGTAAATTCTACTCCTTGTTACAAGTATGGTAGAACCATCACCTCTACCACAAAAGACTGCTTTGTAAGTAATCTTCCTGATTTATATAAATTTCTCAGCATATCCAACAGCACAGAAAAACATGATGATGTAACAGAAACTATGGACTCTATCTTTTCTAGCACTTTAGATACAGTTTGCGCCTTTACGCTTAAGGAAGATCAAAGAAAACAGTCCGACTCTGTGGTATAATGAGCACACTCGCACCTTAAAGAGAGCAGCCCGGAAAATGGAGAGCAGATGGAGGAAAACAAAACTAGAGGTATTTCGAATAGCCTGGTGGGAAAATACCCTATCCTACAGAAAAGCATTAAAAACTGCTAGATCTGATTACTTTTCGTCTCTTCTAGAAGAAAACAAACATAACCCCCGGTATTTATCAATACAGTCACTAAATTAACAAAAACTAAAGCATCAACAGGTGTTGGCATTTCCCACAGCAGTAATGACTTTATGAACTAATTCACTTCCAAGATCGATTCTATCAGAGATGAAATTGTAACCATGCAGCCGTCAGCTACAGTATCGCATCAGATAGTGCACTATAGATCCCCTGAGGAACAATTCCACTCATTCTCTACTATAGGAGAGGAAGAGTTGTATAAATTTGTTAAATCGTCTAAACCAACAACATGTATGTTAGACTCTATTCCATCTAAACTACTAAAAGAGCTGCTTCCAGAAGTCATAGAGCCTCTTTTGGCTATTATTCATTCATCAGTCATTAGGATATGTCCCCAAAACCTTCAAATTGGCTGTTATTAAGCCTCTCATTAAAATCTCCCTTTTCTGTCAAAGATACTACAAAAGGTAGTATCCTCACAATTATATTCCTTCTTAGAGAAAAAATAGTATTTGTGAGGAATTCCAGTCAGGATTTAGACCGTATCATAGTACTGAGACTGCTCTCATTAGAGTTACAAATGACCTGCTTCTATCATCTGATCGTGGTTGTATCTCTTTATTAGTTCTACTGGATCTTAGCGCTGCGTTCGACACTATCAACCACAACATTCGTTTAAATAGATAGGGAAAACTTTGTTGGCATTAGTGGAAGTGCATTAGCATGGTTCAAATCGTACTTATCTGAACGCCATCAGTTCGTAGCAGTGAATGAAAAGGTATCATATCGATCACAAGTGCAGTATGGAGTACCTCAAGGCTCAGTACTAAGGCCGTTACTTTTCATGCTTTACATGTTACCCTTGGGAGATATTATCAGGAGACATGGTGTTAGCTTTCACTGTTATGCTGATGATACTCAGCTCTATATTTCTTCGCTGCCCAGTGAAATACACCAAATTGAGAAACTAACGGAATGCATAGTCGATATAAAAAACTGGTTGACGAGTAACTTCTTACTGCTAAATTCTGAAAAAACAGAGGTGTTAATTATCAGACCTAAAACCCCCACATGTAATAACCTAGAACACTAACACTTGACGGCTGCTCTGTCAATTCTTCGTCCTCAGTTAGGAACCTAGGTGTGCTGTTTGATAGCAATTTTTAATTTGAAAGCCATGTTTCTAGCATCTGAAAAATTGCGTTTTTTCATCTCAAAAACGTATCTAAATTGCGACCTATGCTCTCAGCGTCAAATGCAGAAATACTAATTCATGCGTTTATGACCTCAAGGTTAGACTATTGTAATGCTTTATTGGGTGGTTGTTCTGTACGCTTGATCAACAAATTACAGTTGGTCCAAAATGCAGTAGCTAGAGTCCTTACTAGAACCAGGAAGTACGACCACATTAGCCCGATTCTGTCAACACTGCATTGGCTCCCTATCAAACATCGTATAGATTTTAAAATCTTGTTAATTACTTATAAAGCCCTGAATGGCTTAGCTCCTCAGTACTTGAGAGAGCTCTTATCACATTATAGTCCTCCACGTCTGCTGCGTTCTTAAAACTCTGGCCATTTGATAATACCTAGAATATCAAAATCAACTGCAGGCGGCACATCCTTTTCCTATTTAGCACCCAAACTCTGGAACAATCTACCTAATACTGTTCGGGAGGCAGACACACTCTGTCAGTTTAAATCTAGATTAAAGACACATTTCTTTAACCTGGCTTACACATAACACACTAATACAGTTCTATTATTCAAATCCGTTAAAGGATTGTTAGGCTGCATTAATTAGATCAACCGGAACCGGGGACACTCCCCATAACACATGATGTACTTGTTACATCATAAGAAGAATGGCATCTACGCTACTATTTATCTGTTTCTATTCTGTTTCTCAGTCCGTGTCCGGATCAGATGGTGGATCGGCGCCGGGAGATAATGTATGTCTCCCTGATCGTCGGCGGAGGCCGGACACCTGGATGAGCCCCGGGGACATATCCCCAGTGAAGACCTCAACTTAAAAAACAATAAAACTTAACATAAAACAAATAACTAAAAATATAATAAAATACCGAACTACATAATACTATTATTGTTAGAAATTGCAACAATATAAAAATAGAAATATAATACATTTAAAATTTTAATTAAAACAATAAATAAACAATAATATCCTGGCCAGAGGAGAACTGGCCCCCCCCAACTGAGCCTGGTTTCTCCCAAGGTTTTTTTTTTCTCCATTCTGTCACAGAGGGAGTTTTGGTTCCTTGCCGCTGTCGCCTCTGGCTTGCTCAGTTGGGGACACAACAAGGCTGTTCAAGGTTTCCTTGACTTGCTGCAAAACATCTGGAGACTGTGTGACTCGAGTACAATTCTCAAGAAAATGTGCAGTTGTTGCGACGGCATGGGTGAGACATACAGTGTTTGCTTCTTTTGTCATCTAAAATGACTGATGTTTTCTTCTCCATCCACATTAATTCATATCACCTGCATGCCGCTGCTCCACCCCTTTCACTTTGTTTTTTCTAGTGTACCTTAGTGATTAAAGATATGGTTATATAACTGAAAGGTGGTAGGTTTAAACCCCAAAAAATGAGCTACCACCTTCATTGTGGCCTTTCAAGACATTTGTTTATACATTTCTAAATATTTAGTGGTATCATTTTGGCTTTACAGACGTTTGTTACTGTGCAGACATTTAATACGTCATTGTGTCCTTTCCAGATCAAGTATATATTAATTATTCTTCTGGTAGGAAGAAATGTTGCTCTCACATTTACACAGCTGCTTCATAGAAATGAAAATTCAGATTACATCACATGAACTGATCCACTACAGAACAAAAGTTCTTTATTATTTTCAGTTCGTTGTAATTTTTTTGTAAATTATGCATAACTAATATCATATTAAAATAATTTTCATATTGAAGAACAAATAACAAAAAGATTTGGTTTAACCTTCCCTGTAATTTAGAGATTCCCATTTATTAATTCATATTAAAACTTCGGATGATAATTTATAACGTATGGAGAAAAACAAACACCCACAGTCCTTTCAAACTCTTACAAAAAACATGAATAAAAACAAAAAATAAAAATATTGAAAGGGCACCACAAAACATCAAGTTAACATGTCTTAAAATGAGCAAATCAATATTTTACAACAAAAATGTAAGGGCATGAGAGATTTATTTTGTATAAAGAAAATAAAGCCTGTTTATATGACCTTTAAGTATTGTAACATATTCATCATTCCTTAATAATAAATCATTCACTACTGAAATGCAAAACTGTCACACCATGGACTGTTCTGTGTGTGTTTTGTTTAGTTTCCTATGTGTCCCATGTGCCTTTTGATTATAGTTTTCCCTCGTTTTCCCATGCCCATATATGGTCTTCCTGTTCCTGTTCCCTGATTGTGTTCAATTTGATTACAGGTGTGTCTCGTCTTCCCGTCATTAAGTTGTGTACTTAAAGAGTGTTTGTTCTTCGTTTGGCGTCTATGGTCATACCTTGTTTCAGTGTGCGATTCTCTTTGGTTTATGATTAAAGTCTGCTTATTGTGAAGATTATCTTCTCTTTCCCGCCTACATACCGTGACAAAAACAGATTTAAATTTTTATATTTTAATTGTAAATAAGTGTAAAGCCTAAAAATCCATAAAAAAAACAAATCTTTGTATTAAAGAAACTTTGAATGATATAAAAAATGTATTACAATAATGAGAATATAGTTTAAACCACCATGGAAAATGCTTGCTTATTTGTCGTAAAAATGTCACAATGCAAAAAAACGAAAAAAAAACCCAAAAAACAATTGTGCTAAAATTGCCTTGTTTTAATTTTTTTTTTATTAAAGAAAATGCTCTTTATAATTTTTTTTTGTTTTGATTTTGGATGAAATAACAAATGGCTTTTAATTTCAGTTCATACAGGCACAAGTGGAGATAACAATTGCCAACAGTGTGATCAATCAATAGAACACAAAAAAACCCAACTTAAACTGGAAGATTTGTTTTTACTGCTGAGCATTTGAAAGATATTAGCATGAAACACTGTGCTCACACTCAAAGTGCCTCATTTCAAAATAATATTACATATTTTTAATCAGGCCTTTAGCTGTTATACAGAGGGACAATCCTGTCTATTGTAGCCCTGCATATGGGACATTTCTTCGGTTCGGGCAGGGCCCTATAGCACTCCTCACAGGCACACACGTGACCACACTCCAGAAACACGCACGAACGCTCACGATTCAAGCACACTGTGCATGAAGTAGGAGACAAATCCTCCTCCTCCAGGTGGAGCTCCTGCAAACGTTTGCTCTGCCACTTCCTGTACTCGTCCAGCAGGCTGCGCTCTTTTCTCCGCTCCTTTCGCAGCACGTACTGTCGCCACAGCAGGTAGAATAGTGTGGCGCAGGCAGTCAAGCCAAACAGCACCGTCAAGATCCTCCAGATCCGCAGGTGACCCTCTTGCTTGTTCAGGAGCATGTCGTAGTCCAGGCTGCTGAGGAAGTACCGCAGGCCCTGTTTAGGGGGTTGAAGACGAACCAGGTTGTTGTCTAGCACCAGCTCCCCTACGCCCGTCATGCTGGCACCCAGACGTAACATTTCTTCGGTCTCCTGGATGCCCTGCGGGCGCTCACCACTGATAAAGTGGCTGATGACGTTGGTCAGAGACTGCTGGGAGGGGTGAAAGTTCTCATAGGTGGTCTCCAGATCCAATTCAGCAGCATCGAGTGGACGGACTACTCGCACTGTTGTGGGAACCGTGTCATCATGTGGGGCGAGGTCAAAGGGCACGGTGTTGGTGCGTTGGTGGATGACCTTTTCACAATCATTCCTAAAAGAATGATGCATTAGCAGATTAAATAAGGTATATACAGTTACTGACAGTGAAAAATATATTTTTATTATAAATTACTGATGCTGCATAGGGATAAATAAAATGATTAAAACATTAAATATTTAAATAAATGAGAAAGCCTAATAAAAATTTAATAGTGTACTATAAAAGGTAAATAAAGTATAATTATTAAACTATATATTATCATAAATAACATTTTATATTAAAAAATATTTAATGTATACTCTATTTGAACATATAATAATAATAATAAAAAATACAGTATAAAAATTTAAATAGAGTATACATTAAAATGAAATATTTTACACATTATTTTAATATAAAAAATAAATATTTTAAATATAATCTAATATGTATTTAAATATTAAGTATATTTAAATTAGTGCTGTTAAACGATTAATCGTGATTAATTGCATCCAAATGAGTTTTTGTTTACATAATGTGTGCGTACTGTGTATATGTATTATGTATACAGTATCTCACAGAAGTGAGTACACCTCTCACATTTTTGTAAATATTTTATTATATCTTTTCATGTGACAACACTGAAGAAATGACACTTTGCTACAATGTAAAGTAGTGAGTGTACAGCTTGTATAACGGTGTAAATTTGCTGTCCCCTCAAAATAACTTAACACACAGCCATTAATGTCTAAACCGCTGGCCACAAAAGTCAGTACACCCCTAAGTCAAAATGTCCAAATTGGGCCCAAAGTGTCAATATTTTGTGTGGCCACCATTATTTTCCAGCACTGCCTTAACCCTCTTGGGCATGGAGTTCACCAGAGCTTCACAGGTTGCCACTGGAGTCCTCTTCCACTCCTACATGACGACGTCACAGAGCTGGTGGATGTTAGAGACCTTGCGCTCCTCCACCTTCCGTTTGAGGATGCCCCACAGATGCTCAATAGGGTTTAGGTCTGGAGACAAGCTTGGCTAGTCCATCACCTTTACCCTCAGCTTCTTTAGCAAGGCAGTGGTCGTCTTGGAGGTGTGTTTGGGGTCGTTATCATGTTGGAATACTGCCCTGCGGCCCAGTCTCTCCTTCAGTATGTCACAGTACATGCTGGCATTCATGGTTCCCTCAATGAACTGTAGCTCCCCAGTGCCGGCAGCACTCATGCAGCCCCAGACCATGACACTCCCACCACCATGCTTGACTGTAGGCAAGACACACTTGTCTTCATACTCCTTACCTGGTTGCTGCCACACACGCTTGACGCCATCTGAACCAAATAAGTTTATCTTGGTCTCATCAGACCACAGGACATGGTCCAGTAATCCATGTCCTTAGTCTGCTTGTCTTCAACAAACTGTTTGTGGGCTTTCTTATGCATCATCTTTAGAAGAGGCTTCCTTCTGGGACGACAGCCATGCAGACCAATTTGATGAAGTGTACGGCGTATGGTCTGAGCACTGACAGGCTGACCCCCCACCCCTTCAACCTTTGCAGCAATGCTGGCAGCACTCATACGTCTATTTCCCAAACACAGCCTCTGGATATGATGCTGAGCACGTGCACTCAGCTTCTTTGGTCGACCATGGCGAGGCCTGTTCTGACTGGACCCTGTCCTGTTAAACCGCTGTATGGTCTTGGCCATCGTGCTGCAGCTCAGTTTCAGGGTCTTGGCAATCTTATTATAGCCTACGCCATCTTTATGTAGAGCAACAATTATTTTTTTCAGATCCTCAGAGAGTTCTTTGCCATGAGGTGCCATGTTGAACTTCCAGTGACCAGTATGAGAGAGTGAGAGCGATAACACCAAATTTAACACACCTGCTCCCCGGTCACACCTGAGACCTTGTAACACTAACGCTTGATGGAGGGCGTGTCTGAAGCTTGCATAAGGCGATCTGATTGGCTGACGCCTGCATTGGCGCTTCAAAAGTTGAAAAGTTTTCAACTTCTGCCGGGAGCAACGGACCCGACGCGACGGACCCACAATTTAGTTTGGCAACGCTTGACGCACACTCCATTCAAAGTAAATGAGAAGCGTTAACGCTGATGCCCCGTGTGAATGGGGCGTTACGAGTCACATGACATCGGGGAGAGAAAATGGCTAATTGGGCCCAATTTGGACATTTTCACTTAGGGGTGTACTGACTTTTGTGACCAGCGGTTTAGACATTAATGGCTGTGTGTTGAGTTATTTTGAGGGGACAGCAAATTACACTGTTATATAAGCTGTACACTCACTACTTTACATTGTAGCAAAGTGTCATTTCTTCAGTGTTGTCACATGAAAAGATATAATAAAATATTTACAAAACTGTGAGGGGTGTTCTCACTTCTGTGAGATACTGTATATAAATACACACATGCATGTATATATTTAAGAAAGATGTTATGTTTATATTAAATATATTTATACATATATACACATGTAAATATTTTCGAAATATATACTGTGTATATTTATATATACATAATAAATATACACAGTGCACACAGATATATTATGTGAAAAAAAAACTTATTTTGGATGCGATTAATGACAGCACTAATGCTGAATATAAATATTTAAATAAAGCACAATTTAAGTGTAATTATTGAAACTAAATATTTATAAATATTACTTTATATTAAGAAAATAATTAATATTTAAATTAATATTAAATATTAATTAAAATAAAAATTTAAATACATTTAAATACAATTAAAATTAATAAAGTGTAATTTAAAATCGTAAATAAAATGTAAATGTTATAAGAAATATTTTATATTAACACTACATAATAAATAATAATTATTATTAGAAACTACACACAAACACACATTTTCTAATAATTATATTTTAAATAAACTTTAACTGCAATTTATGTTTAAATTACATTAAAACCTTTCTGATATTATACCTAGATGAGTAAAATTTTGTAGACAAATACAAATTATGGCCATGTATGAATTTCTTTAGATAGCTAAAAAATTATAGATAAAAAAAAACAACTATAAAGAACTGATAGTGTAATGGACAATATACCCATAGTATAGTGTATAATTTATATACATTATAAACATGTACCATATATGTGTTGTTCGATTCCACACCATCTTTTTCTCTTTTAGGGTTAACCTCTCGATGACCCCTTTACAGTTGCCTACAAACTGACTGTTCAAGGTCTCTTTCACTGAGCGCACAACACCTAAACAAACACTGTATGAGTACATTTATTTTAAACATTAACACCAATTAAATACTATTTTTTTCTCTAATTATTTTCCAGTGAATCATTATTGTATGAACATCAGCAAAGTGCAATATTAGTTTTTATTTTAGAAGCCATACCTTCAATAACTGCATAAGGAACACATTTTCCTGGAGCTTCATCAAGGATAGTTTTGAGATCTGGATTTAATGGCATCTTCTTGGCCTCCTGTTAAACAACACGCTTAAGTATGATTTAATTCTTCTAGTGGTAGTATCATTAAAAGAAATGCACCAGGGGTGTTTGGTTACCCTTAATTTCGCTACATGGCTCGACTTCCTCTTGTATATGGTGTATAAGACAGCAGTCAGAGCCGAGCTAGTGGCCAGCAACACTATCTGTGCTGTCGAGGGTTTGCCGCTGGGCTCCATCCTTCAATCTACAGACCAGCTGAGTATGAAAACAAATAACATCTCAGTCCAAAGACACAGGAGAAACAACTTCTCCAAGTTTGGTGTCAACAACATACCCATTCCTAGCTTATGAACAAGGCATTTTTCAAAAGGTTAAATCTTTGGATTTACATTTGAAATCTATATTGTGTCGGAAAATAAAACAAACATATAAAATCATACTTTTTTTTTTTTTTTTTTTTTACACAGAGAATGCAGGTAACTAACAAAAACATAACAGCTGTAAATTAGCTTGTATGGCTAGCAATACCTTCCGAAAAACAACCAGCTTAAATATGCGCTCTCAAAACTTGTATTTTAATATTTAAGAAACTCACGATATTGGTAACTGAAATAATTGTTAAAGTGACAAACATGCACCGAATAAGAGGTTATTTGACTACCTTCACTAAAGCTGTGCTGGTGTACAACTCACTGTCAACTCCAGCTCCTTCATAATAAAAGTCCTCGGCAGGGAACTGTCCCTGCTGCAGGCGTGCAGATCTATAAAATGAATGTAATTTTTGAAGAAACGTATGAAAATGTAAACTGAAACGGAATAAAATGCCTTTGAAACTGAAAAAAGAAATTATTGCATGCAAAAAAATGTACTTCGTTTTTAATACACTGCATGTTTTGCGACTGTTTTCTCCTCTTTCATTTGTTGATCTGTATTTATAGATACGCTTCTATGCCATTATTACATTATTGTTACTATTATTATTACTTTTATCTCTATTGATATTACTGTTGCCGTCATCACAGAATATTGTTATCATCACCATCTTTAGTATTTTCATTGTTATTATTATTATTATTATTTTTATGCATGTTAATATTACTTAAATACTACTACTATTATTCAGATTGTCATGACTGTTTGCTTTCATCGCTGTTATTGTCATTGCTGTTTTTATTTGTAGTTTAAAAAAAATAATAATTGTGTTTTGTGTTCAACATATGTTGTATGTTTTGCACTCCTACTAATAAAAAAAAAAAAAAAAAATAAAAAAAAAAAAAAAAAAAAATACGCTTCTAAAGTTCTAGAGTTCTTCTAAAAACTCTTGTGGGGGCGGGGCTAGCAGTGGTGTGTTCTCATTGGCTACTGAGTTTCTGATTGACAGCTTCTTGACCTGGAAGTGAAGGCATCAGTGTTGCGCCCCGAGTGTGGATGTGAGGGTCTCTTAGCGGCTTCCTATTTCATTTTAGTGATATAAAATAATATATAAATATTTGTATTATTATTATTATTATTATTTTATCATTGTTCTGCTGCTACACTACATTGTTGAGATGATTTCTTAGGAATAGCACAGCGAATGAAATCATCATCATTATGATCAATCATCATCGTTATCAGGATACTCATTTCTGGACCTGGTTATCTACAGTTATAGCCTTCAATTAGATCATATTTGCTTCAGTTAGATCATATTTCCCCCAGCACATAGCGTAATGTACAGTACTAAATGAACTGTATCTGACAATGACCGATGCTATTTTACAAGTGCACTGTCAATCACTGCGCTGTCAACTTTGGCAATGTAAAGCCTTTTTAACCATGCTTTTTCTGTGTCCAGATTTGACTAATAATAATGCAAAAATGGTCACTTCAGATGAAAATTTTTGGGGGGGCGGGAAACAAACAAACTTTGACAAAAAGTAGTGTTTAATAATGCCTAAATATATATCCAAATGCAAAACCTAATGCATACAAATAATTATGACTGAAATCAGTTTCCAGCAACTAGGGTATACACAGTCATGGATATATAGGGCTATACAGCCATCTAATGGTTACACAACAGTATTACAGATGATAAATGGTGCATAATTGTGATGTATTTATTACTAATACATATAAAATCAAATAATTATATTGTGCATTTATTTGTTTGAAATGTTTTAAGTTTGAAATGTGTCATGGGAGTTCAAAGCAGCTGGTATTGTTAGACTATAATACATCTTTCTCAATTTCCAGGGAGCGGAGCAACTTTTCCATAAACAAACTTCTGATGCCGACCCAGAGGATGCAGTGATAGAACCAGAGATCCATTGCCCTCATCAGACAAGAATCTTGTGCTTCAGACACCTGAATATTTTAATTTCTTTGGAGCTCTAGATTAAAACAAACACAGTTCACACGCACACAAGAGGTTGCACTTTATTCTTATTAGTCTATGCTGATCTTGAATTAACATACCAGCAGCATATGATTGATAAGGGGATAGTTCACCCAAAAATAAAACTTCTCTCTTTTACTCACCCTCATGCTGTCCCAAATGCATATTACTTTCTTTCTACTGGACAGGTAAACACAAATTAAGATTTTTAGGCAAATAATCCATTTCTGTGAGTCCTAAAGATGCTTTAAAACCCACACACAGTGACCGTGACAGTAATCCATCTGATCTTAGTGGTTAAATCAATATTTTTTGAAGTAAAACAACATAAGAAAAACACTAATAATTTAAACTTTTGACTATTAACAATCGCTTCCGTTCAACTGTCATACGTGCATGGGTTACAATCCACATGTCATTTGGATTCTCAGAGATGGATTATTTTCTTAAAAATTTTTGTGTTTATGTCATGAAAGAAAGTCATAAACATCTGGAATGGCATAAATGTGAGTAAATAATTAGAGAATTTTCATTTTTTTGCATGGACTATCCCCATAAAGACTGATATTGCACTGCATTACATAACATACTCATTCACTGTTTTGTAACTTATACTGTAACAGGAACTGTTGAAAGGATCATTGCAGTGTTTAAAACATAATGCATTTAAAACATATGCATTAAACATTTGCTTTTGTGTGGAATATGTAATGAAATGAGTTTAATTGTCAGGTTGGAGTTAGACTTTCTTGACGTCTGAATATATCACACATATATATGATAGTATCTTTCAAATGTAACAGCTCAACCTCATTAGACCCTAAGTTGTCTGAGCGTTGGCATCCTCTGAGGTCCTCTGAGGGGTTGGCATTATCTTTTCTTAGGTGTTCGCTCCTCTCAGATCATTTGGATCCAGACTGAAGCTTCTGTAATTCCTAGTTACCATGGGATGTTAATCCCAGAAACAGAGAAGCAAATAGAGACATAATTAGCGTAGCTGCTGTTCCATCTAAGCAAAAATTATTTGTTCAACCCAAGCTAAGGAATAATAATAATGTACATTTGATCAGATATAACTGCAGTACAAGATTATAAGATGCATTATGTGAATGCTTGGCTGAAGAGATGTGTCTTTAATCTAGATTTAAACAGAGAGAGTGTGTCTGAACCCCGAACGTTATCAGGAAGGCTATTCCAGAGTTTGGGAGCCAAATGTGAAAAAGCTCTCCTTTAGTGGACTTTGCTATCCTAGGTACTACCAAAAGTCTAGAGTTTTGCGACCTTAGGGACCAGGTTGGATTGTAGCGTGGTAGAAGACGAGTTAGGTACGCAGGAGCTAAACCATTTAGGGCCTTATAGGCAAGTAATAATATTTTGTAAATGATACGGAACTCAATAGGTAGCCAGTGCAAAGACTGTAAAATTGGAGTAATATGATCATATTTTCTTGATCTGGTAAGAACTCTAGCCGCTGCATTTTGGACTATCTGTAGCTTGTTTATTGAAGATGCAGGACAACCAGCTAGCAGTGCATTACAATAGTCCAGTCTAGAGGTCATGAATGCATGAACTAGCTTTTCTGCATCAGAAACAGGTAGCATGCTTCGAAGCTTGGCAATGTTTCTAAGATGGAAGAATGCTGTTTTTGTAACATGGGAAATATGATTTTCAAAGGACAAGTTGCTGTCTAATATAACACCCAGATTTTTGACTTTAGAGGACGTGACAGTACATCCGTCTAGTTGCAAATTGTAATCCAAGAGATTCTGTGTACTGTTTTTTGGTCCAATAAGTAATATCTCTGTCTTATCTGAATTTAGGAGGAGGAAATTATTGGTCATCCAATCTTTTAAATTTTTTACACAATCTATTAGCTTAGATAGTTTAGAAGTTTCATCTGGTCTTGTTGAGATATATAGTTGAGTATCATCAGCATAACAATGAAAACTGATCCCGTATTTTCTAATAATATTACCAAGAGGCAACATGTATATTGAAAATAGCAGAGGACCTAGGACAGATCCTTGTGGTACTCCATACTTTACTGGTGATAATTGAGATGACTCCCCATTTAAATGAACAAAGTGGTAGTGATCGGACAGGTAGGATCTACACCATCTTAAAGCATGCCCTTGAATACCAGTATAGTTTTGTAATCGATCTATGAGTATGTCATGGTCTATAGTGTCGAACGCAGTTGTGTCTTTATGTCTGGGTATAACTGTTGTACCATGGCGCAGTACATTTTTCTCTAACCTTTTTTTAACCTGAGTTTATTAGGTCAGTAAACGCAAGTCCTAATGCATCATTTGTATTATCAACGTGAATGTTAAAATCTCAGACAATTAGCACTTTATCAACATTAACCAATAGATCTGAGAGGAAATCTGCAAATTCTTTTATGAAATCTGTATATGGCCCTGGCGGTCTATACACAGTAGCCAGAGCAAGAGACAGGAGAGATTTCTTTTGCATATCTAACAGTGTAACATTAAGCAGAAGTATTTCAAATGAGTTAAACCTCCTGCATCCTGTTTTCTGAGTAACATTGAGAATATCACTATATATTGTTGCAACACCGACCAGTCTGACGGGGCTCATGTTTATAACAGTAGCTTGGTGGAGTAGATTCATTTAGACCAAAATATTCATTTAAGCCAGTTTTCAGTCAGGCAGAGTACATCAAAATTATTATCTGTGATCATTTCATTTACAATAACTGCTTTGGGTGCGAGTGATCTAATATTTAGGAGCCCAAGCTTTAAAAATAGTTTTTGTTAATTTATTTTGCGTTTTTCTGGTTTAATCCCGATCAGATTTTTTCTAGATCCTGTATTAAATTTTTTTTTATATTTAAATTATATTAATATCCATTATTTAATATTATATTTATATTAAAAAAGACATTTATGTTATAGTTATGCTTTTTCTTTCCTTTTTTTGAGGTGTTTCATATTATTAATTACATTTTCTGAATTTAAAATGGACATCTCTTTAAAAAAAAAAAAATGACATTTTGTTATTAAGAAGGCACATCTAGTCTTAACAGTCTGGTTCAAAAATGTTTGGATTCGACTCTGTCTCTGATTGCAGTTTTCTGGAAACTATCACTTACTGCTTGCTCAAAAGACAGCAGTCAGCTTAATCACTGAAAAACACTATTATTTTAAAATAGATGCAAGTTGTGGTGTTTATAAGTCGTGAACTACCTGTATTTTTGAACTTTGACTCTCTTGAATGAATGGTTTAAAGATTCACTCTTTGCACACTTAATGGCATCGCCACCTACTGGTATAATATTTAACATGCTACTGTACATTCATAGAAGTGAACAAGTGTGTGTGTTTTTTCGATTCGAGTCACTAGGATAAATAAAAAATAACCGCTATATCATCCTGTATTTTCCTTGGAGTCGATTCCCTGAGTGAAGTCGACACTCGATTCCCAACGTTTTGAACTCAAAGAATCGATTCTCTGTGGGAAAGTCCAGTAATTAGTATTGATTGTTCAGTCTTTGGCTGTCGTTGTGTTTAAATATTACACTAAAATGTGTTTATCTTGCCTGCAATCCTAACTGCATAACTGTAGATGGCAGTGTTGAGTCATGCCGAGGGAAACCCAGTCAAAGAACGATAGAATAAAAGCTAATATTCATGTTCTCCTCATCAGTGGGCCATTGAGTTATTGCAAATATGTATTTCAACATTGTGAAAGAAACAGCATGACTGCATCATTAATAAATTGTAAGTCGTGAGTTGCTAACAATAGTGCATCAGCATGAACTTCTGTGTGAATTTGCATGATAAATACTGACAGCCACAAAGATTCAGTACAAAACTATTCATCAGAGTTATATAATGAATGATCCATTCATAAAGAACAAGACGTCTCATCTCATTCATGCTTAAGCACAATAATTCACGATAAAAACAAGCAGTTTTTGTTGGTGAAAAGCCTATTTGAGTATTAATAAACTTTAAACCAATGAAGATTAAATACAGGGTTTAAAACAGGCTTTATATATATCATTTACGTTATAAGATTTAGTTCATTTCATTTAGTTATAAGACAGATGTTTTAAAACTGACATTGCAAAGCTGTTTGATGATTGATGAGCTCTGCACGGTGGAAATGGAAAACAAATGAGAAACTTTTTTGTTTTCTCTAGAATAGCTTACAATGAAAGAAATCTGCCATGCTGATTTTTGTGCAGCCCATCTCTACAGAAGACAACCTCCAGAATATGATAACGGGAAAACAAAGCATACAGTATATTTATGTAATGATACATTTTATATAACAAAGTATGTTGAGACCTCAAGTTGCAGTGATTTGTTTGGTTGTCAGGTGTAAGATATGTAAATATATCGATTAATTTAATTATACATTTTATTGATTAACTGAATCATACGATATGTTCAGTAGGAGGTGAAGCTGTTTCATATTTTGTCATTTTTTAAAAATGTATGTATTTATTTTTCCCCCAGATATTTACACTTCTCAGCTTAATTCTCTGCTGGTGTTCGACTATCATTGGTACCATTTGGAAGGGCTTAAAACAAAGGCATCCTTTTATGATATTCACACAGGTAAAGTAATTCTTGTTCTCTGGATATTTATACAACTTTTTAAACAATGGCCATTATATTATGAAATGATGAATGTGAGGTTACATAGCCCAAAACAATGATGAAAGTAAATTTTTGATATTTTAGATCAGAACTAAAGTTCATTATTGTTGTTGTTAAAGAATTTTATTGCAGATGTTTTTTTGTTGTTGTATTCTAAAGGTCATTTGCAACTTCGTATGTTGTTATTGAGTTATTATGATACAAATTGTTGTATTTAAATTAAAGTAACTGTGGCCATTAAGAATGCAAAACTTTAACCAGAATGCTTGAGGAACATCAGCAAAGTGCTGTTGTGCAAGAACTGTAAATACTGCATTAGAATAGTGGTCCAAAATAAATCTCATGAGTTTGTCAGGCCATTCAGAACTTTAATAAGTTCCTCAAAAACAAGAGTAATTCAATTAATCAAGATGGGTTGTTCGCCTGCCAAAAAGTGATGTGCTGTTCAGTGATGGCTGGCTGGCTAATGCGAACATCAAGCGGAAGCCAAATACACAAGAGAAATGCCCTTTCCACATCAACAGCTGACTCACTGGAGGACGAGTGCCGCCCAGGGCCTCGGCTTTAACATTACTCACCTTGTTGAGAGAACGAGCAAACTATTAGTGTTGTGTAGTGTGCTGCTCCTCAGCCCCCAAGACACTCAGGCAAGAAACACAGTGCCCACTCAAGCATGGACTGGAGAAAGTGGAGACAGATGGATGGGCGGGCAACAAACAGGAAGTGCTGCATACCAGATGTGTCTGTTTTAGTGCTGAAGAGCAGTGGTTCCCAACCTGGGGGTCGCTAAAGATTTACAAGGGGTCGCCAAGCTCACTCTAGTTTGACCACAAGATGAAATTCCTGACAGTTAAGTGTTACCGTTTAATATTCTGTATTATCATTAAAACCATTTGTTTACCAGGATTATAAAAACTCACCCAAATACTGTCCAACATTAAGCAAAGATAGTAACAATATCACACAGTCACACAGCATGTAGTGTAGGTTTCGTTTCGTTTGAAAATATGGCAGAAAGGTTTTACAGAGGTAAATTATATGAATTAAAATGTGAATGAATTGTATGACTGTATCTCTGAAGGGAACCGTCTGTTTTCAGAAAAATGTACATGGTATTTTCTTTTCATCTTACGTCCATATACTGCCTAATAAAATTATTAGCACAGCTGCTTTGTTTACAGCAGTTACCACCAGGAAAACATTTCTCTCTTCCATAAGCACCCCCTGCTGTCAGAAAGTGGATTTATATTTTCATCCAGCCTGTCTCCCGTTATTGTTCAAATCAATGCCAAATTCAGACCAAATTTTTATGCACAGTTGTAAATTTTAACCGGTTGATGGAAAATTACCTAATGTTCTAAAAATCAGATAAAATAATATAATCACTCATCATTTTGACTCAGCTCTTTTCTTATAAATGGTTTTAAGTATCAAATGTAAAGTTTATTTTAAAACTTTAATATGTTATACATGTTAGTAGTTAACATGTTGTGTTGTAGTCATCCAACCAATCTTTTTTGTTTATTTAAAAACCAGCCATCGTTGTTAATGTCATTATTATAACGTTTTATGTTTCTTCTGTTGTTGCATACATGTATATACAGTGGGGCAAATAAGTATTTGATACACTGCCAATTTTTCAAGTTTTCCCACTTACAAAGAATGGAGAGATCTGTAGTTTTCATTGTAGGTTCACCTCAACTGTGAGAGACAGAATATATATAAAAAAATAAAATAAATCCAGAAAATCACATTGTATGATTTTTTTAATAATTAATTGCCATTTTATTGCATGAAATAAGTATTTGATACAATAGAACTTAATATTTGGTACAGAAACCTTCGTTTACAATTACAGAGGTCAGGCGTTTCCTGTAGTTCTTGACCAGGTTTGCACACACTGCAGCAGGGATTTTGGCCCACTCCTCCATACAGGTCTTCTCCAGATCTTTCAGGATTTGGGGCGGTCGCTGGGCAACACAGAGTTTCAGCTCCCTCCATAGATTTTCTATTGGGTTCAGGTCTGGAGACTGGCTAGGCCACTCCAGGACCTTGAAATGCTTCTTAGGGAGCCACTCCTTAGTTGCCCTTGCTGTGTGTTTGGGGTGATTGTCATGCTGGAAGACCCAGCCACGACCCATCTTCAATGCTCTTACTGAGGGAAGGAGGTTGTTGCCCAAAATCTCCCGATACATGGCCCCATCCATCCTCCCCTCAATACGGTGCAGTCGTCCTGTCCCCTTTGCAGAAAAGCACCCCCGAAGCATGATGTTTCCACCCCCATTCTTCACGGTTGGGACGGTGTTCTTGGGATTGTACTCATCCTCCTTCCTCCAAACACGGCGAGTGGAGTGTATACCAAAAAGTTATATTTGGTATAAGTTAATATTTGGTAAAAGTTATATGGTCCCAGGTCTCTTCAGGTCATTGACGAGGTCCTCCCGTGTAGTTCTAGGCTGATACCTCACCTTTCTCAGGATCATTGATACTCCACGAGGCGAGATCTTGCATGGAGCCCCAGTCCGAGGGAGATTGACAGTCATCTTGAATTTCTTCCATTTTCTAATAATTGCGCCAACAGTTGTTGCCTTCTCACCAAGCTGTTTGCCTATTATCCTGTAGCCCATCCCAGCCTTGTGCAGGTCTACAATTTTGTCCCTAGTGTCCTTAGACAGCTCTTTGGTCTTGCCCACAGTGGAGACTTGGGCCGTTTCTCAATATGCGTACTTTTCTGTACTTGTGTTCTTGTGGACTTGTGAAACGTCATCAGTCGCTGCCGAAGTACTGTTCCAATTCAAAGTTCACATCTAGCCAAGTCCAGTTCAAATCCCCGGATGTGTTCTTGATCCGCCCCTTTTACCGAGGATGCATCGAGAGGTGACTTGTGCGGACTTGATACGGGCCATAACCCAGAATTCAGTTCGTCCTCCCGTCCTCGAGAGTTCGTTCTTCCGAGTCGAACTTGGCAAGTCCAAACTCGAAAGGACGGAAGTCCAGACTCTGCGAACTTGGTATTGAGAAACGGCTTTGGAGTCTGATTGATTGAGTGTGTGAACAGGTGTCTTTTATACAGGTAACAAGTTCAAACAGGTGCAATTAATACAGGTAATGAGTGGAGGATAGAAGGGCTTCTTAAAGACAAACTAACAGGTTTGTGAGAGCCAGAATTCTTGCTGGTTGGTAGGTGATCAAATACTTATTTCATGCAATAAAATGGAAGTTAATTATTTAAAAATCATACAGTGTGATATTCTGGATTTTTTTTAAAATATATTCTGTCTATCTCACAGTTGCGGTGTACCTATGATGAAAATTACAGATCTCTCCATGCTTTCTAAGTGGGAAAACTTGAAAAATCGGCAGTGTATCAAATACTTGTTTGCCCCACTGTACATATATATATTTTGGATGGGTTCTTGTCATTTTTAGGAACTCCATGATGCTCCATGATGTGTGGCCTTGTTTGCATGTTCTCTGTTTAGTTTAATGGTCACAATAGGCTGATTCATTTAATGGGAAGATGTCTAAGATGGCAACAGTTTTCTAAAGTAATTGACTGAGACAAAAGCCATTGTTTTATCATCTTAATTACGATCCTCAGGACTGACAGAAAATATTTGTCTAAAAAGTTTCTTAAAATGTTGAAAGATAATTCATCTTTTAAACTGAATATGATGGCGTATCTGTTAAGCTTTCATGCACATTGGCAATGCAAGTTAGGGCATAAATGATTGATTTACACTGCAAATCTGTTTACTGAAAAGGGTTTGTGAAAAGTGATACACCCTCAAGTGACCAAAAAGCAATTAAATCTGATTTGTTTGCTCTTTTCAAAAGTTTGGGATCAGTATGATTTTTTATTTTTTTTTCTGAATCATGGTTTCTACAAAAATATTAAGCAGCACAACTGTTTTCAACATTGATAATAATTAGAAAAGCTTCCTAAGCAGCAAATAAGAATATTAGAATGATATTTGAAGGATCATGTGACTGGAGTAATGATGCTGAAAATTCAGCTTTGCATCACAGGAATAAACTACATTTCAAAATATAATCAAATAGAAAACAGTTCTTTTAAATTGTAAAAATATTTCACAATATTATTATTTTTACTGTATTTTTGATCAAAGAAATGCACTCCCTTGGTGAGCATAAAAGACTTTGAAAAAATGAAAAAAATCTTAACAACCCCAAACATTTGAACTGAAGTGTGGATTTCACACGTTTTAGAGACCCATTCCAAACAATGCATTCCATACTGTTTCAGTCAATAAAGTAAAATGTTGAAATAAAATATAGAATAGTATGCAGTCTTGGACTATGGCACAAAATCTCTGCTCCACTAGTAAATGGTTATTTATTAAAATAGCTGTTTGTGCCGTCTGATGCTGTTGCTTAGACAATGTGAGTGTGGGAGTTCAAAATCCCACACTCAAGAATATAATCTAAAATATCAGCATGGTAATGTCTGAGACATCATGACTAGGTCTCTAAAAAATCAGATATAATTAAATGTCAAAAGACAGCGAATAGTAGACATGAGAGATCGTTGCAGAGATCATTGCTAATTTTTATGCATTCTTTACAGGAAAACCAATCTTGAATTTTCACCCCGAAACCGAAGAATCTGAGCAGTCTCCATCATCTGTACTTAAATTTTTGCCATTTTTCGTGAGCCGTGATATGATTGGAGAGCCACCTCAAAAGATTACCAGACAAAGGCATCAGGTGAATAATGATTCGTCCTGGCACTGGTCTGCATTGCTAATTTCTGCTTTCTACAAACTTCGGCCTCATTTGCATTCGTAGCCTTACATAATGAATATGCAAAAAAGGCTGAATTAGGCCAATTACTTGGACATCTCATGTCACAATATGCAACGCTGCTTAATGTTTGTTTCCCATTTAATTTCAAATGTACTGCTGATGGAGAGGAAGTTAGGGGCAGAAATTATACTGCATTATTCATCATCAAAACATAGCTGTATTCAGGGAAACACTGCATTATGATGTAGAAATAGGGAAAAATACTGAAAGCCTCCATTAGACCACATCAGCAAACCATGCATAAATTAATAAAATCAAAAACTAAGGAGGTTGCTTAGTTTGGGCCACTCAACCAAGTTTCAAACAAATATTTATATTAGTGCTGTCAAACTAAATCCAAAATAAAAGTTTTTGTTTACATAATAAATATGTGTGTATTGTGTATATTTATTATGTAAATATAAAGACACTGTCACGTGTCGGTTTCCATTTAGTTCCATTTTGTCCTTATTTGGTATTTCCTGTCCTTGTTTAGTTAATTATCATCCAGATCACCTGTGTTTCTTTAATCATCTCGTTTGCTCCTTTGTTTCCTGTCCTTTATAAGTCTTCAGTTTATGTCTCGGATTAATGTTTATTAAAGGTTTAAAGTGTGTTGATGCTACTTCGGTCTCATGACCCTTTATTTTAGTTGACAACAACTAAATCTACTGACGCACACCGTGCTGCGTTGTCACGGGAACATCCCAGCTGAAGATAATGAGGAAATTAGATCGCTACCTTCACCAAGTGCATTCCAAACGACTAAATAATGGCATGCACGTGCCCTGTTCACTCCAAAGTCCTCACTCTAAGGGGATAGGGATGATCACTTCCATTTGGAATTTGCCCCGTGAACTGTACGGTTCAGTACGCATACCGTGCCACCCCTGATATATACTGTATGCATGTGTATATAGATATATATATGTAAATCATGATTACATTATTATAATTCTGAAAATATAATTGTAAATATAAATATATACACAAAATAACTTAAAAATAAATAAAAATGAAATGATAAAAACGTGTGTGATCAATGATACTTGTTAATTTTGTAATAATGTGGTATTGTTGCTCATGTTGTTCTTTTAGGTTGTTTTTGTGTCATAATTGACTGTTTTTCTTATTTATTTACAAAGTAGCCTTGTAATAAGCGAGAAATGTATAATGATATCTCTTACATAACAGCTCTTATCCATTTCATAATGCAACAGCAATACCTAGAAGAGAAAAGAATAAGTGAATCATCTCTTTAGTGGTAAATGATACAGCCCTCTGCGGCTGCTTTATATTCGTGCTGGATGTGTGTGCTTAGCTGCAGGTAGTGCTCGGCTCTTGTCACTGACTCCAGCTTCTGCTCTTATCAGGCCAGCTCATTCTTTACAGACCTTGTGTTCGGCCATAAATCACACATCTATGAGATCGACCCTTTTTCCCTCCGTTCTGCCTAAATCCTTCGGTACATGATGCTGTATTGGCTTATTAAGGACAGCAGAAGCTGATTTGATTAGATAGCTGCTGTCCGTAGGGAGCTGTAGAACAAAACCACTTGTCAGTTTAGTGTTCTGCAGAAACGAAATGAGTCAGTGTTTGTTTGTGCTGCCATGAGTCTTGTGGATGGTTGCCAGGGCGTGTTCTGAGGGGTTATATTAGAGTGTTGCTAAGTAGATCTGTACAATATATCGGTTGTTTTATTTTTCATTCAGTATCGGTCGTTATTGGATATTTATTTGTGCATGTTCTTAGATTGTTTATCATCATCCAACATTATTATGATGCCTAAATTCACTTTTAACATTTTTAAATGATTAATTGTTTATTTTTTTTAAATGATCATTTATTTAATTATCATATTGGCTGGGATTTTGATATCAGTTTATCCCTATTGCTTTTCAGCATTTGAAATTATTAATTTGACTTTTTATTAGTTATCAGTGATAGCATTAAAATTAATTATCGACCTGATCATATCGGCTGGAAGTTTAATATCGGTTTATCCCTATTACTTTTTAGCAGTAATTGAAATGATTAATTTTATTTTTAATTTATTGGTTATCGAAGGCACAGCATAAAATGATATATTTAAGCATTATATTGACTGGAAGTTTAATATTGGTTTATTGCTTTTCGGCATGTGAAATGATCATTTTATTATTATTTTATTTTTATTAATTAGTGATCAGTCATAGCATTACCATTAATTATTGATTTAATTATCATATTGGCTGAAATTTTTAATGATGGTGCATTCCTATAGCTGAGGCCTTTTTTCCACGAATAGCATATACAATTTTTACATATTAATTTATTTTATTTTCATTGCATGAAAACGAATATTGGTCTGAATTCTAATATCAGTATATCCCTATTACTGAGGCCTTTTTTAAAGTTATTATTTTTATTCTTTCAATCTGTTTTAATGTACGCCAGGCGAGTGATAGTTTAGAAATAATTTGAGGAATCGTTCATGTGTGCTCCATGAACGTTGTTGGATGAGTTATGAGTTTAATACTTTAGGTTAACGATTTGAACAAACCTCTAACTGTAACTACGAGCAATAGCAATAGCAATAGTGATGATCGTCTTAGAAAGCACTATTAAGTCAAAGAAACAGAAAAAAATGGTTTATAAAGAGCGACTGTATTTTGTTCCTCTCTGAAGCTGTTCGGTACCACCACGTGGAAAGGACATGTGAGGAAATGGCTCGTGATAAATGATGTCCTGCAGAAGAGCCGAAAAAGAAGTTACAGTTTCAGTGCTCACAGAATAAAACAGTGGTGTATTCAGCAGATTTCTCTCAGCTCCAATCACGAGGGCGACGGCGCAATAATGCTTGTGTGCGATTTTCCTCTGTTGGCTCAGATGAAGAAGTCTAATGAGTACAGGAGACAAATGTTCCTCCTCTTTTCTCTGTGAAATGGATGCCTGTATCACTCCAGAGGGGCGCTGTTAATTGTCAGGCACAGCACAAACAGTCCCAATTCTCTAAAGAAATTAAACAACATAAAACACAGAGTTGCATTTAACCCTACTGTACTTTAAAGGAAGCCTGCAATGGTTCATCTGGGAAAATCTAATTACACTTTTATTTATTGGTAAATAATTTCTGGGTCATGTGGTCCATGTAAACAAACAGAATATGTATATATGCCATTAGTTTAGAAATAATGGCATAACATCATATAAATATTAGGGATGCACGATATTCGATTTTGCCGATATCCGATAAGCCGATATTTTTTAAATAATTTTGGCCGATACCGATATATTTCCTTTTTGTTTGGAAACAACGCCAAGTCTCTCCTGTGCAGAAATTATAAGCAAAATATTTTTAATTCTGGTTTGTTTTTAACAAGAACTTATTTGTTAGAATTAAATAAACCATAATGAAGGTTTTTTGACAGCACATTGAAGCTTTGTCGCGCTAGAGGCTTCATTGCAGGCTTCATAGATAACTACTTTAGATAAAATTGTGTTTGATAACTTAACTATTCAATTTCTTTAAATTTCCTACTTGCTGAAGGGCACAGGTAGCTAAATATGACATTTGTTTTAATGGGTTTATGTGAAGATTGTTTAAAGTTCATTTAAATTAGAAGTTATTTTATTTAAAGTCTAATAAATATTCAAATTGATAGCTCTCAATTATACTGTAATGTTGAATGGCTATAGTCAGTGGTTAAATATTAGTAAAAAAAGAACAATTTTATAGAGGCATCAGTAGTATTGGTATCAGTGAGACTGGCCTTCAGTCATAAAAAAAGATGCCATTAAACAAATATAAAAAATATATTGTCTTTATGTTGTGCACTAAATATAATTGAATAATTTTTCTTTTAATTTTGAGGTGAACATAGTCTTTACTGAAATGTCTGTCCGTTTGCTTCAGACCAGACACAAGTCTGTCTGTCCAAAACTCTTGTAGTTACATAAGCATGTTAAATTACAGCCCACTGTTGTAAATCAGAGTCAAAGTCTTCATTTCTTCCAGATCTCCCTTTTCCTCATTAGTAAAAGTCACACAATGAATTAATTCCCTCACACCCTCCTCTTTCATATGCAGATGAGGTGCTATTCTGCCACACAGAAGGCTTTAATAATGCATTCACTTGGATCGGGGAGCTGGTGTCCCATTTTCTGTTACTGGACAGAATGTGCGATCTGTGACAGCTTGCACAAATGCTCTTCCTGTCCTAGAGTCTGATCAGAAAAGAATTTGGGAATAGACCAAATTGTGACTGATATGGAATTTAATCAAAACATGGCCTTGAGTCTATCCTCTCGCTCGCAGATGTTTCCCAATTTCATTCATCAGTTCGGTGCTTGCGCAGTACTAACGCCTCTGGCAGATACGTCGAAGTGAACCATGCGCATCAATCCTCGTAAAGATCAGGCTCTGGCCCTGTCCATTCAGAGTTAGTTTTCAAGTTGTCATGGGCATGTTCTTTAAATTACAGCCCTGCTTTATATCATCCCCATTAGGTCGAGGCACTGTAAACGCCACTGCAAGATTCATTCCACTCTCGCTTTCTGTCAAAAATCATAAAGGCAGCTGCACGTAACCCCTCACTTACACGGCTACATCACTGTCCACTCGAGGAAACCAATAGCTTTCGCTTTTTATACTCCTCACAAAAAAAGCCGTCTCATGTAATGGACTGAAACAAGTGTCCTAGCCTTCAGGCCTTCTCTGGAGATATAGGCGACAGCTCCCTTTAAAGGGTAAAAATAGACATAAAAGTTGGTTGTTGCTTGTGCCACTGGGTGATTCACTGTGTGATTTCAGGGTCAGCCTTTGAGGGAACATTGTGAGGACAGGAAACTTTGCCATTTGTGGCAAGGACACGTGAGGACTCGGGCTTTAATGAATTGTTTACCAAGTGACATTTTTAACTCAAGGTTAACGTTATTTTAGGAGGTGTCTCAATTAATTTTACTGCTGTGGCATTATTTAAATGAAAATTTCACTGTAGTTTATAATAAACATTATCTGATAAACATACTTGTAAACAGCATGTAAATTCCATTTGCATATTTATGAGTTTAATTACATTTATTGAACTTCTGAAATATATGGAAAATGCAGAGGAGTGTTTGCCATTCGTAGACACATTTTTATCTTAAAGTTAAACCAACAACAGCACCTAAAAGTTTCTGCAGCTGCACAAAACACATGAATATTTAATGAGGCTAGCATGAAGCAGTTTGTGATTGGCTATCTATTGCTTAACTTACTGTTACATTCCAGCACTGTGTAGTTTGTAAATCTCACAAATCCAGTCAAGATTGTCTTTCAGCATAAAATCATCAATAAAGATTATAAACAAAGCAATGATAAAGTCAATAAAATTTAAAATAAATAAATGTAGAGTAGTAGTAAATAAACTTTGATTTTTATTAAGAAATCTTTGTCTGGTGCTTAACTATTTGCCAAAGATCGCGTTACCTATGCTCAAAATTGACCTATGCTCATGAATTTTGATAGAGTACTATTTGGTTTGTTTTATTGTTGGCCACAAATAAAATAAAACTGAATAGTTAAAAGATAACGTACTGATTTTAATGCTTGCTGGACAAGTCGTTAATGAGGTATTGTTAACAAGGTATAAATTGGACGTTTTGATTAATCATGTAAATATCAATATTGAATCTTAAGAAAAGATTTCCCGAAATTTAAATTAAAATAAGGGCTAATCCTTTACATAAATAAATACATTGTTTTACGGTTTTTTTTTTTAATAATTAATAATTGTATTTATTTATTTACAGTAATAGCAATATAATGTGACCTGGATATTTCTTTGTAGGTTTTTGTGAGATTTGCAATTTGAAAGTGGACCATGGCTTAGGTGGATCAGGGTAAAACACAATGCTAACCCATTTTTAAAGGGGACCTATTATGCAAAAATCACTTTTATAAGGTGTTTGAACACAGTTGTGTGGCCGCAGTGTGTGAAAACATCCAGCCTATAATGGTAAAAATCCACCCACTAATTTTTTATAATCTAAAAAAATCATAAGCAGTCTCTCGGAATGAGCTGTTTCAGATTCTCCCTCTGTTCACGTCACCGAGGGGAAAAAGTCCCGCCCATCTGTGCCGCTGCCCTATAAGCATAGAAACCGTTGCTGTAGTGAAGTCAAATTCCTGTGCGCGGGAGAGCGAGAGAGCAGAGCTGATGCTGAAGGGCGAGAGAACATCATTTACAAACTGATTTTATATCATTAAAGTTATGGTAAGTATACTGAGTTTTGTATTTATTAAGTCATGTTTCACGTACTGCATTGTATTTTGCAGTATAACAGTGAATTCACACCTCTACCGGTGTCATGTTGGAGTTTATAACTTAGTTTAGCCCATACTGATCTCTCGGTAGGGGTGTGCGATATATATCGTCTGTGATAATATTGTAATTGTTGTTTTAACGATGTGGGATTTGACATTATCCTGTATATCGCAAAAACCAAACAAAACACACATAATTTACAGTGTGCACGAATACATTAATGTTACGTGATAAAGATTAGACTAGTACACGCGCACATTTACAGTGCGTTTTTTCCCCTGCATTATTCAGTCTTCACAACAGTTCAATAATCAAGATGCGTTTTAGACACTTTATTGCCTGTTTTTGCTCTATTTCGCCAACAAAAATAATTCATACCAAAAACTTTAGGAGCTGGCTGTCCACGGTAGTCCTTAAGATACCAGCACAATAACACACTCAGCTAAATATTGTCTAATTATCATTATCGATAAAATGTTAGAAAATATTGAGATATAATTTGTCAATATCGCACACCCCTCTCTCTTAGCTACCTAAAGTTATTGAACTAAATTATTTTTATCTCACTTTATGATGAATATATGAAATGTATGAGACACGAGGAATACGTTTTTCTGCTATAACTATTTTTTTGTTCCCATTAGTTTAAGACCACCATGTTAAGTCTGAGCTCACGAGGCACCATTTGGTGTAGAAAAGGAACCACTACGAATTTCACAGTGAGTATTCAACAGTAGTTCTTATTGGATATGTGTTTATTCTATAATGGTGTCAAATACTATTAGCTCTTAGATGTACTTAGTGAGGAGCTGCTTTATTGAGTGTTGCCATGAGACATAGGTGTAATGTAGGCTGCTCTAATGTAGACTTTTGTTTCTTTTTTTTTTACAGAGCCATTGGAGAACTACACAACTGTAATGAAAATGGGAATTCTTGAAATAGTAAGCAGCAGCAGTTGCACTCCAAGGGCCCTGTCAAGTGTGCTGAATGTCTCTGTTCTCCTGGAAGAGGAGCTGAGGAGACTTTGTCAATGCATTTATTGTACTTTTTTGGATTATTGTATGCACTCATCCTGGAGTACAACAAGGACTTAAAGGGATAGTTTACCCAAAAATGAAAATTCTGTCATTAATGACTTACCCTCATGTCGTTCCAAACCCGTAAGACCTTTGTTCATCTTCAGAAAACTGAAGATGAACAAAATCAGACTGTAGCCACAATTGATAAAATTCAGTTAGCAGAAATCCAATTGGGCCAATGGAAAAATTTAGATGTAATCAGTTACTAGAACATTTTGAGTTGGGGAGGTGTGAAATTTTTTACAGTGTAGGGATCAATGCCAACGCTTTGTGCGCGAAAGTCAGCTCCAGACAAAGTAAGTACCACATGTTTGTTTTCCAAATTGCCCATCTGAAAGAGCTTCTTGGCACTCTGTAAAGCTAATGATGCTAAAGCTACCATTGTCTCTGTCTGTTTTCAATGGTGCTGCCTTCGTGAATAGGAATATGGTAGTTAAAAGTTGCATATGAAAGCAACGTTTGAGTTTGTTGAGCTCATAATCATAAGTGGGACTTATAAAGATTGTGATAGCATGCCATGCACCATGAGGCCAGCTATGTTGTTATTTTTATCCCGCCGTGCTCCCCATCTATGTAATTCACAAACGCAAATTTATAATGCACAGTACAATCAGATGACTGACTTTAATACCGAGCACGTTTTCTGTAAAGACAACAGGCTTGTACTAATAGTGGAATGTTTATTTGCAAAGGCTAGCACTGCTAATGCGGAGCTGGAGCTCTTGAAGCTCCGCCCTCTTCTCCGGGAGCACCAGCTCATTTGCATTAAAGCAATATACTCAAATACAGAGCGTATTGGCTCACACCCTAAAAGTGGCAATTTTAACAAGCTATAAAAAATTACCTGTCGGGTATTTTGAGCTAAAACTTCACATAGACACTCTGGGGATATCAGAGACTTATTTTACATCTTGTAAAAAGGAGCATAATAGGTCCCCTTTAATATAACAAGTGTGAAACATTGGTCAAAGGGACACTTCACCTAAAAATGAAAATTGTCATAATTTACTCGCCCTCATTTCATTACAAAACTGTGTGCACAAAACACAAAAGAAGATATTTTGAAGAACGTAGGGAACCAAACAACATTGGAGCCCATCGACACTATTAAGTATGAGCAGTTCAGTACTTAAAAATAGTCAGGAGTTAAGCAGTTAACCGCTTCAACATGTTCTTTATATGTTCCACCTTTTGTTCTGTGAATGACTAACACAAAAATCAGCACACAAATTCCTCAGCGTGCAATAACAGCTCTGTAATGACTGATTGGGAATAGGAACTAATCCATCAAACAGAGAAGTAATCTCAGAGTGACAGGAGCAGTTCCAGTCCTCTGCGCAGTCTATTGGATTGATGGAAATGCTTCTCGATGTAATGCATAACTGCTGACCTGCCCTGGCAGAACGGCTCGTCCAATACACTTCAACCCAATGAGATCCTGAGACTCAGAGACTGTGGGGAACATGGAAAAGGCTCATCAGCTGCAAGCCGTCTGACATTGAATTGGATAATAGTGATACTGTAATCTGGTTTCAGTGGGAAAGGAACATTTATTGACATTTTTCATAATGTAAAGCGCATTCATTACTACATTGTGGTTTGTTATAGGATTATTTTCCCCCAAAATAAGTTATTTACTTGTTCCAAACCCTTATGATGACACAAAAATAGAAATTAATGCATGTGGTTGCTTTTTTCCATACAGGGGCTGGAGCTTTCAGGCTTCAGAAAGCAATCAAAAGCACTCAAAAAAGTGGTCCATATTGATTTGTGTGCCTTGAAGTCTTCTGAAGCCATATGATAGCTTTCTGATAAACCATGCATAATTTGCACAATATTAAAAATTCAAGCTTTTGTGCTTCATGGAGGGAACACAGTCATATGGGTTTGGGAAGACATGAGGGTGATTACCCTAATTTTCATTTCTGGATCATCTGTTAATTTAAGGAAACTCTTATTGAAAGTCTTTGTTCAAATAACTTGAATAGTCACCAAAAAAAAGTCTAAAGCAGAAAAGTAAGATGCATTTAAGTTCTTATTCTTTGGCTTGAAATGTAGTGAAATTATAGCTGATAAGAAGGTGATTCATCCTTTCAATTGTGAACATGTTCAAATGTCAAGAAGCGAATGTCTCTCCAGTCGTTTCAGGATCTGCAGCCTACGCACTTGTTCCATTGAACATTTAATAACCACTTTAACGTGCTTGTTCTAGCACCTTCTTTCATTTGCAGCCGTTACGTAAAGTCGTTTCCTGGAGTTTTTCCAGAGGCTGAATGACATAAATTAGAGCTGGGCGGTGTGATGGTATACACCGACGATAGAAATGACTCCCAGCAGGTCAAAGCATTCTCATAAGGCACTCTAACACAAGGATGAACCCTCTTCTTCTGCCTCAGGGTCAGTGGTCAGAGCCGGCAAAACAAACCGTCAGGTGAGATGGTCAGGGGTTTGAATGAGTTAAATGAGGACCGCCGAGGCTTCGAGCCCAGCGCTGATCAGCACTCAGTGATGCAGGAGGAGGAGGAAGAGGAAGGAGGAGCGAGCAGAGCAGCTGAGCCTTTCTGCTTTCAGTCTCTCGTCAGCGAGTGCCAGAGCAGTTTCATTTGCTGTGCTTCTCTGGAAAAACACACACACATCAGAATACTCTTCATTGCTGGTTGGGGGAGAGTGCTGAATCCTTTCCTCTCCGCCTGGATCATGCTGCCCTGGAAAAGGAGCAAGTTTGTGCTGGTGGAGAATGAGTCCAAAAGCAAGCCGAAAAGTCTTGGAGCCGGACTGACTTATCATTCCCTGCTTTCAACTTTGCTCCACTCCTGTCCAGACCTCGTTCCTGACTGCCCGTTTCACTGGCTGGGAAGCATTTTCCACAGCAAACGCCAGAAAGTGGAGCTCAACAAAGAGGAACCCATCTACAACGTGCGTTACCTGGGCAGCGCGGTCACCATCATGGCTAAAGGCGAGGATTGCACGCAGGAGGCGGTGGCTAAGATTTGGACTCGCAGCAACTATGGCGAACAGAGCGCCAAGATGAAGCTCACCGTTGGGCTGCACGGCATCCGCATGGGGGTGGATAAAGGCGGCAAAAAGAAGCCCGTCCACCTCTATTCCCTCAATCGTATCACATACTGCACCGCTGACGCCTTCCGGCCAAAGATCTTTGCGTGGATTTACAGGCATCAGGTGAAGAATAAAGCAGTGGTTCTACGATGCCACGCCGTCCTGTTGGCGAAGGTGGAAAAGGCCCGAGCATTAGCGCTCAGCTTGTACCAAAACTCAACATCGGCGTTCACGGAGTTCAAGCGACTAAAGCGCCAATCCGACTTCCGCCATTGCCAGCAGCAGCTCTTGGGCGAGGACATTGTGCCTCTTATGCCTCTTCGGAGACTCCTGAACGGCCAGTGCCACTACCAGCCACCAGCAGAAAAGCCTAGAAGCGCCACACGGCTGTCCTCGATTACTGAGGAAGAGGAGGAGGATGAGGACGGACCGAGGGATACTGAATCCTCCAACACGAAAAACGCCAGCACTCCCAGTCCTCCTTCTCCAGAGAAAGATCTGGTGAAGATCGTAAATAGACTGGATGAGGTTTCGATTACCAGCTGGGATGAAGCACAGATGACTATCAGCACTCTGGTGTGACGTCGAATGGATACAGTTTAGTGTCCTCACCACTGAGCCTCTGTCCTGTCGCCTTTTCCGCCAGCCCACTCTGTCTGGTACGTCCATCGATGCACCGTGAAACAGCCCTCCGAAACTCGGGAGAGGAAGAACCAGAAGAAGCACAATATAAGGAAGACCACAAGTACACCAATCATCCGGAGTTGGTCGAGAACTTACACCGAAAAGCCTTTTTCTACTCCTGACATCGAGCAAAGCTTAAACCGCACACCCAAAGACGATAAAGCATTAATCTTGTACTCACGGCACCGAATGATTTTGCGAGTACGTGCCAAGTGCTTTAGACTGGAGTAGGAACCTAAAAATTTGACTTTTTGTATGATCAGATGGTTCATAACTGTCCCCCGGTGACCTCTTTCAACTGGCTCAGCTTCAATGGGATGCGGTTAATTCCAAAGGTTTATTGGCATTGGGAGCAGCACTAATAAATTAATCCATAACTTAGGAATCGAGCCATTGACTTGACATGTTTACTGCTACCATGCGTCATAGCTCTGCTAATCAGTAATGCATAACAAATGGAGGCATCACCTGTGACGTATGAGATGAGCCTTTTTAAAAGGTATCTGTTTTACACTGTGATTTGTCTGGGACCAAATGGCAGCAATGTATCTTGTATTTATACAAATTGTAATTTATGCTGAATATGTGTTGGTGTAATGTGGTAGTCATAAAAACTCATTTTTATGCTGTTCACGTGAAGGTCGTAGCTCCCATCTGTCAACTCTGGCATGTGTTGTTGTAATTTCAGCTCATCGTATTAATCTTCTGGAAATTGATTGGGGAAAATAGTGATTTTTCTACTACTTTCATCTTTTTCTGCACAATGGGACACTGTCAGTGTGAAAAATTGCCAAATGTTGTATAATAAAATGTTATAAATGCTTATATTAATTATGAATTTCTGGAGCCCCAGCTTTCCATTTGTTTCATCCCAGGATGATCGGATTGAGTGCCTTTGAAGATGCAGACTGCTTATTTTCAGGCTGTATTTCAAAAGATCATAATTCCTATCTTAAAAAATACTCGATTCAAAGAAAGGGGAAAAAGTCCATTGACAGCCTGTGAGTGGGCTGTGGAAGGAACTGATTTCATCTGAAGAGCATTTAGCTTTTCCGTCAAAGTGAGGCTATTAATCAGCCGTTTGAATTGTACAGGAAGTGAGCATAAAACACCTGGGAGGGAACACAGAGCTTTCAGCTTGACATGAAATCAGCCAGAAGAGCCTTCAACAGCCTCTCAGTGCATAGCTGATTACAACGGACAAAAGGACAAGGACATAAATGCACACAATTCCATAAGATCTGCGTCAAATTCACCACAACAAGATCTCCTTTCTGAAGTGCAGTTAAAATGGTTTGATTAGTGGTGCTTGCTAGGACAGACATTGCTATTGCTTATACGTCCCGAGCCCTTTTTGGGTTATGTGGATGATTTAAATTAGTGAGTTGTACTTATTAGTTTTCTAAGTGATCATATTATCTGCAGTTTTTCGGTGAAGACCCATAGACATTACACTACAAGAGTGTGCTAATATATATATATATATATATAATCTTTTAGATTTTTTTTTATGGGTCTTCTAGATGTTCTGAAATGTGTGTTTTTGCCAACGGGCATTAACGAGGCAGAGAGAGAGAGATATGCATGAAACAACAAATACAGTCAGAAAATTACATCCAGATGGCAGCAGAAAGGTGCATTATGGGAGGAACCCACATTTAACATTATTGTGAGGCATGCATTGCACAAGCATTATTTTGATACATATCCTTTTCATAATGTATACTACATCTGGATTGAACTGCAAATATAAACCATTCTGAATTTGGCTCCTATGAAGGATTAATTTACTTTAAATTAAAACATGGATTAAAAATGTTTAATTAATTTTCCTGATATTGTGAAATGTATTGTGTTTGAATCCAAACCAATATGCTGCTATTTTCTCTTTGGAACACAAAAAGAGTTATTTTATGACTTCAAATGTGCACAAATCATATAAGCTACTTTTATGATGATTTTAGTGCTTGATAAGCATGGTCACTGTGAACTGCTGAAAACAGCTATGTAAAGATTCTTCAAAATTTCTCTTTTGTGTTCCACAGACAAACAAATATGCATATTCTTTAAGGTATGCATTAAGGATGCATAAAATTGCATAAAATTTATCAAAAGTGACATTAAAGACATTTATAATGTTACAAATGATTTCTACTTTAAAAAAAAAAGCTATTTCAAATAAATGTCTATTTATCAAAGAAACCTGAAAAAAATGGATCACAGTTTTCACAAAACTATTAAGCAGTACAACTGTTTTCAACATTGATAACGATAAGAAATGTTTCTTGAGCAGCAAATCAGCATATTAGAATGATTTCTGAAGGATCATGTGACACTGAAGACTGGAGTAATGGTACTGAAAATTCAGCTTTGCATCAAAGGAATAAATTACATTTTAAAATATACTGAAATATAAAAAAAAAATGTTATTTTAAATTGCAATAATATTTCACATTACTGTGTTTTTATCAAATAAATGCAGCCGTGGTGAATATAAGAGGCTAATTTCAAGCACTTTAAAACATCTTACTGACCCCTTTTGAACAGTATATTTATGTGTCCAGGTATTTGATAGATTGACATGCCGAACTGGACATTTGGTGGCTGTGATAGACACCATTTTGTCCCTGGGATGGGATTCTGTAAGTGTAATCTCACCTCTTACTCTCTGACTGTTATAAAATGTGAGTGTGGGTTCGAGTGTGAGAGTGACAGAATAATGGGAGTGAGGGGTGTTACTTCTCTCCTATAAGCCTCAATGAAAGTGTTAATAGTCTCCCCTGGAGGCACCGAGGAGAACAAGGTGTGCTGGGCCGGTACATACAGGATCAATGAGCCATCTTTGAAGCATATATTGAGAGAGAGCGATAAAAAGGATGACAGCCCCGTTTCAGGTGTGTGTGTGAGGATTTAAAAGCGAGAGATAGAGAGAGAGAGACTTGCATTTGTATTCCTCAGCAGCACTGTTCTCTTCCCTTGAACAGCAGCGCTGGATTCTGCATTATTACTTCTAAACACACACTGTGCCAGATCAAATTCCCTGAAGGCTCAATCATAAATAGTTAATTCCTGAGAAATATTTGCACAAATAGTAACAGAGCAAAGATGTTTGCTCCAATTTTGTTAAGCAAAGCTTTGGCAGTGTTTAACCGATAAATAAAGGTGGTTTTATTTAAATCTTCAAATTAAATTGTCAAATAAAAGGCTGAATAAGACAAACCTGATTGGTTCAATAAACACATGTCAATTTTTGTTAAGAAAAGATTCCTCCAATTGACCTATCGGTAAGCCCCGCCCCCCTTAGTTACTTAGTTACACAATTTTGGGCGCAGAAGGCCACCAAATGGGAATTAAATATTCCATGGAGGGATTTATAAAATATTTAAGAATAAATATGGTGGGCAACTCGAAGCAAGGGTTTAGAGATCACAATGCAAGTGGGAGAAGTCTCACATTACGATCGGTCATCACGATCGCGGATGACAACATGCAGGATCAACACTATTCATGTATTGTAGGGTACGATTAAATTAATGTACATTTAACCAGTTTAATATGGAGAGGCACTGAAATGTAGACCTTCGTTTATGTGTTTTTGACCTACACTGTACAAGACGCAAGCACAGTCCGCTATTTAGGTTTGTACATTAGCATGGACTCACTAAATTTAACCTTAGCTAGTTTTAGCCAGAGATACCTTGCTAAAGCACAAGATAACATTAACGTTCTGCTTGAGCGGATGAAATTTGAAACTTAATGAGTGTATGATAACCAGAAAGTTAAAGTTTTTGTCTTCATTTTTTATTGGGGTTGAATACTTATGGACATTTTGCTCTGTTTTGTTTAGATTCAGGAAATGTCATATAATAAATTATATTGCCCATCCTCTCAGGATACCTGGAATCAGTGTTACAAGTACCCCAAACACATCGTTTTTCCATTTTTGAAGCATACACCCCATAAAACCGTGTATAAATGTTTTTCTATGGCGCTGAAACCTAAAGATGTCCGAGTTCCGCTCCCCGTGCAACTGATACTCGACTGCCATTGGCTAGTCTGCGTTCGAGGGAAGGGGCTTACCAATAGGTCAATTGGAAGAGGCACCCACCAAGGTTGTCCTCTTTCACCTTTACTATTTGCTTTATCTCTAGAACTTCTTGCTCAAGCTGTACGTCAGTCAGAACTTATACTTCCTATATCCATTAAAAACACTTCACATCGCATATCTTTATTTGGAGATGACATATTGCTATTTTTAGACAATCCAGTTCTATCAGTCCCCCATGTTTTAAATTTATTCAATCAGTTTAGTTATCTATCAGGGTACAAAATTAATTGGACAGAGTCATATCTGCTGCCTCTCAATTTTTGTGTTGGGTCTGCAACATTTTCTAGTTTTATTCCAGTGGTGCATTCTTTCACATATTTAGGTGTAGATATCTATCCGTCCTTGCAGGATATTGTCTCAAAAAATTTGAACAAAAACTTGGCTAAAGTCACCTCAGATCTGGCAAATTGGACGCATCTTCCTACTTCTTTCCAT
This sequence comes from Barbus barbus, assembly GCF_936440315.1. Classification (NCBI taxonomy): domain Eukaryota; kingdom Metazoa; phylum Chordata; class Actinopteri; order Cypriniformes; family Cyprinidae; genus Barbus; species Barbus barbus. The sequence goes on from NC_136719.1 coordinate 21,850,976, forward strand.
GCAAGAATATCTGTTGTTAAAATGAACATCCTTCATCGCATTAAAGGTGCCATAGAATGCATTGATACAGTATTTTAAATTGTTCTCTGATATCTACACAGAAGGTATGTGGCTTAGGTAAGGGCAAAAAAATCTCCAGAAACGATTTTACATGTCCATTTACAATACTAGGATTTCTCCTTAGAATGAAACGGTCTGTTGTTGGCTTATTTGGCAGGGTCATGAATAATAATGAGCTCTGCTCTGATTGGCTGTTTCACAGTGCCGCTCAATGTTGAGCTCTGCTCTGATTGGCTGTTTCACAGTGCAGCTCATTTCAGTAACTCACAGCAAGAAGGAAACACAGGGAGGAAAATATATTTAAATATATATTTAAATACTTTCTCTCACAGTTATATCGTCGGGTAGTTATACTGTATATAAAATGTGGTCATCAGGGAGCCGTTATTAATATGCGAGGCATTGAAACTGCTTTTGAACGATCGGTCAATCGCGTTATAGTTTCACTTTCGAGATTCGCGATCGCACAAACTGTTTATATTATGGAGCGGCAGTACTTACCACACATTTTACAAGATCAGATGCTTGTCAGTGGTGCTCAGGATCTGTAAATCATTCGCCATCATCCTCATCTCTCCTTACTTTGTTTATGTGGTAAGTGAAATTTTATGTACTGCAATGTAACAGGCTACAGCTAGCAATTGTCCCTTTAGTGGCTCGCGTTATTTTAGTAGAACGTGTTATTTGCTTTCCGTACCTTTCTGAATAAAGACACCAACCCATCCCTGCACTTCACATCCCCTGCACAGCCTGGAACATAACATTTATTTCCATGGTCTGACATTTTCGCTGTTGTCCGCGTTTATTTACAATACCTGCAGAACTTCTGATGGTTCAGCTGGCGGCTGGCCTAGAGCAAGGGCGGGTTTATGCAAATGTTGGGGGCATAGTTATCCCGACTCTAGCGTCACAGTCGGTGTTATGTTCTGATTCGCCTGTTTTTCAGTGGTCTTTTTTTTTGTCACGAGATTTACATAAGGAGGAGGAAACTGGTGTATGAGGCTCACGGTATGTCATTTCCATGTACAGAACTGTTATTATTTAACTATGCCAAGGTAAAGACAGTTTTTCATTCTATGACACCTTTCATTTCTATTCCTCTATGATTCCTTTACCTCGACCTGCTGGCTATTGGAAAAAACTCAATTCAGTAATCTCTCAATATATTTGGAATGGTAAGCATCCCCAAATTAAATGATCTACTTTACAGCGTAACAGATCAGATGGTGGCTGGTCCTTTCCAAATTTTAAATTATACGCTGACTCCTTTACTCTTTGTGCACTGTCAGCCTGGTTTAAACCAAATGTGTCAACCTCATGGTGGGCCATTGAAGAGTCTCTTGTTTCTCCACACAATATAGAGGACTTGGTTTTTGCTGGTGTCTCACTTAGACAATGTAAACTTCGTTTTGGCCCTATCATAACACATCTTATTTCTACTTGGAGAACGGTGACCAGGAAGATAGAGCCAAACTTGAGGTGGCATCGTCATTCACCTTTGTTCCACAATAATAATTTTTTATCAGCTAAAAACCCATTTTTCTGTTCACAATGGATTAAATGTAAAGTAAATTCCTTTACTGACATTTATGATGATAAAGGCCTGAAATCATTTCAAGATATTAAGTCTCTCTTTAATACCAGTATTAGGTCAGCGCTTCACACATATGGAGTTCCCTGGGATGCAGAATTACCTGTACGTACCCTGCGGAAAGTAATTCTCCCCACTGATAATTGTTATTTCTGTTTCAGTTATTTACTCTTTTCTCCTCAAACAATCATACAAACCATTATCCATAACAACTATCTGGTCTAAGGATATCAGTGGTGACTTACAAACTTTATTTTCTGACCAAATTTGGGAGACAATCACATCATCCTCAAAAAACCCCAAATCATCAGATGATACATTGGAGATTACTACATAGACTATCTGTCCTCTTTAAAACGCTTCTATATGCATGTGTCATCTTCCCCAAATTGCAATTTATGTCCGCAGGGGGCACTCGTTACATATTTACATTTTTTTTGGGAATGTTCTGCACTTTTCTGGACTCAGCTTGCTCATGACATATCAATCCTATTAGAAAAGGATGTGGTTTTGACTCCAGATCTTTTCTTCTTAAATGTTTTTTTCTGAATTGGCTCTGTCTCCGCAACAGAGAAACTTACTTTTAGCTGCTCTTACTGCTGCAAAGAAAATGTTAGTCAGTCGCTGGGTTCCTCCCCATTCAATGACCAGATGTGTATGGAGCTTATCTTTGCTGGACATTGTTTCTATGGAACTATCTACAGCTCGTATTCATGGCGCAAAGACAAAAACTTTGAAGAACCGGAGTGCCACCTTTGACATTGTTAAATCTTTTGTTTCTTTTGAATTTATGTATGGTGTGGGTCTGCCTGGTGGGTGGGTGGAGGGGGATTATTATTTGAGTTTTTATTATTTTTATTTGTATTTTGTTCTCAATAAAAATAATTGTTCACCAAAAAAAAAAAAAAGAAAAAGAAAAAGAAAAGCTTCCAAATTAAATTATGCGATATAACACGGCTTGTATGAAAAGGTTCTGTGTTGTTCAAAAGTTTGGGGTCGGCAAGATTTTAAAAGTTTAAAATTTTCTTCTGCTCACCAAGGCTGCATTTATTTGATCAAAAATACAGTAAAAACAGTAATATTGTGAAATATTTTTACAACTTAAAATAACTGTTTTCCATTTGAATATATTTTCAAATGAATTGTTTTTTCTGTGATCAAAGCTGAATTTTCAGCATCATTACTCCTATTTTCAGTGTCACTTGATCTTTCAGAAATCATTCTAGTATGCCGATTTGCTTTAAGAAACTTTTCTACATTATGCTTAATATTTTTTGTGAATATTCTTTTTGTGAATAGAAAGTTCAAAAGAACAGCATTTATTTGAAATATGTTTGTATAAGCTTATAAATGTCTTCTTTACTGTCACCTTTGATAAATTTAATGCATGCTAATGAATTAAGGGATACATAAAAAAAAAACAAAAAAAACAAAAAAAAATTAATGTGTTGAGGTGACAGTCTTAAAATTTACTATGTTTACTTCAACACATGTTCTTAGTCATTGTGCATGCTTTTCAAAGGAAAAATGTCTTTGAAATGACTTCCTATTTGAAAATACGTCAAATTATGAAAATAAATGGCTAGCAAATGTTATAATGTGAACTTTAAATCTTAATTTAAATAATAATAGATTCAAAAGAAACCAAATGCAATTCTAACACACAAACGGCTGCAGGAAATTAGATTGCCTGCAGTGCAATTGTTATGCAACGCCATCATAAATCAGGCCAAATAACTTCACTATGCTGATCCATAGAGTCCGAGCTAAAACAGCTTAACTGTTATTAGAGCTACAGTGCAATATACTCCAAACACAAGCCACCCACAAGAGACCGGGCTCACTGACACTCGAATTTTGCATGACCTTTCAAAAACAGTGCTTGCACACCGTTATGACCATGTGTATTTCATGGTGGACGAAATATATTATTCTCTGACAGTCCTCCCAGTAAGACTGTACTGTTATCGAAGCCAGTAGAATCTGTGTGACTTGAATATTTCAGTGTTTTCATCCAAAATATTATCTTTGCTTGTGTGTTTTTCTGCAATTCTTTGCACATAGAACAAGATGAGGAGAAAATTTTATGTGGTGAGGGTTCTGGATCTTTGATGTTGAAGCAATCACAAGTTTTAGCATCAACATTAAAATTTAACTCGCCGTAAAATAGAGAGAATAAGGCAGATTCATTTTTGCCACGTAAATATCAGACGTTTGAGCTTCGTAGCATTAAAGAAAACGTGAAATCGACCCTATTTACCCTATTATTTTTACTAAATAAATGGTTTTATTCCATATTATTCATTGAGTTTACGTAAATCTGAATAATAGCACATCTCTCTTCAACAAACTGCATGAAAAATAAACAGTGCAAGATGAGCCGTACATCTAAATGTAATATTCGAGATTAGGGATTTCCACAAACTCCACAGCCAAAGTTTGAGTGATGTAAGTGAATTTTGCCTTAGCAAGTATCACTAATTCTAAATCAGTGCGGCAGAGGATTGTTTGATTGGAGGATTTGTTGTCAACAGGGTCTGTGAGGTCATTCTGACTCAGTGCTGAATAATTGTTTGGCTCTTTGCTGGAGCGCTGACATTTAAAAGGCGACATCAGTGTCACTAATGTTAGCAGGATAATTGAGGATATTAGCGCAACAGGGGCCAGTTTAGAGCAGACCCTCTGTTTCACACTATCAAGCTCATAATTAGCTCTTTAATGCTGAAATTTACGTCAGTGAATTCTCAGGCCAGCTGGCGATCGTTAGACGGCCAGATTTGAATTTGAGATGATCACATTGGTGGAAAGTCTTGTCCTGAGATAGAGTGAGCGATAGTCAAGTCATGTGAAGTCACGTTTATTTATATAGCACTTTATACAGATCGTTTCCAAACAGTTCAGTGGTAGCATTGATGTTACAAAGTTCATTAGTTATGACGTCTCTAAAGACAATAGTGTCATTATTCACATGAATTTAGTCCAATGTTGATTCAATTCCATTTTATAACTCTTGTCAATGTTGCAAAATTGAATCAATAGTGAAACCACTTCAAAGGCAGCTCTACCAAAGACAATAGTATCATAAGATTAGATTATGATTATTATTATTATAAAGTAAGTAAATGAATACATAAATAATTTTTTAATAGCTCCAAAGATCAAATATAAATGGATCTTTAAACAGGAAACTATATAGTTGTCCTTTATATTACTATTTCAATCTTTCTAGTTGAAAATGTAACATTTTATTAAATGTTTCTTGCCGTTTCTTAGTAAATATTTGTGAAATTTACTGGTGATTCCTTTGTGAAAATGACTTCTCCACCAAATAATAGCACATCTCTCTTCAAGAAACTGCATGAAGAAAAAAACATGGAAAGATGAGAGAGGTTTGTGTATCTGAAAATAAATAAGTAAATATTTTATTTTATATATATGTTTTTGTTTGTGTGTCCAGTCCAGTCCAGTCTGTGGAATCCAGTTTTCACATTAAAAAGTGTGATTAAAAATACTGAAAATAAATAAAAAAGAAAATAAAAAAGAAAAATTGTGAGAAATTTCCTTGTGGATGTGTGACGTGACAGTTAAAAAAAATGGTTGCAATTATGATTATTTGCAGTTGATAAAGTTGTTTAAAGGTTGTCAGATATAGCTCACCAGTACATGTTTTAGTCTGAGGCAGCAATAGGCTTATATAACATGATCTTGCATCAGACAGATGAATCCATCATGGGGCACCAACAATGGGGAATAGACCCTAATTAGTAAATTATGTGTGTATTTTATCATTATGTAATCCTTCCTCACCTCATTGCTGGGCTTGTTTTATTACTTTCCTATGAAAGGCAATATATTGGATTAGACCTTATGACATGCTCCTCCTCTGGGGGAAATCCAGCACCTCAGCTGATGCAATAACACGTCTCTTTCCAATAAGATCTTTGCAGAACATTTTCTACCTCTGGCAATAGCTCTCAGACATTTCTCTGATTGCTGCTTTGAGACATGCAGCTCTTAAACTGTTTATGTGTTTCCAAGAGAAAGATCCACATGACTTTGAAACGCAGGCAAACAACCTTTATCAAAAAGCTCCAGCTGCCTCTGGGTTGATCTCACTGACAGCAAAGCAGCAACGAGACTTTGAGCCAAAAGTTTGTGATCCCCCACACAGGAGGAGAATTGACATGACTGGAGGGCGTTCACTTAATACAGGCTCTAATTAACAAACAAACATGCTCACATGCAAACTAGGCATGTGTGAAACTACTTTAATTTAGTGACAACTTTTCTGAGAAGGTTTTAGCATGCTTTAGTCTTTGTTTCTATATATTCTAGACACCGTTTCTATACTACAAATGTAGCAACATAGCATTTTTAAATTAAGTGCATCCTAACCAATCTGTATTGCATATGCAAAACTAATCATGAGTGAGTTTTACTCAAATTTTACAAGGGATGCATTTATTTGTTTTACTCTTAATGGTGACTAAACTATTAAATTGGTCAATAATAATGCTTTTTTAATTTTTTGTCCGATATACCAAAATAACCATGCACAGTCTTGCAGCAAAAGTTTATTTAAGGTCTTTTGGCATAATATAAATGAAATTATTGCTTATCACTAATTGTTATTTGTTTATATCCTTGTATTCTCTTGTTATCTTTTAATATGAACAAAAGTCACTTGTGCATGAAAGCTTTTTTCAAAGGCCATATGAGATACAAAAGAAATCAAACATAATCTCTCTGTCTTGATTCAACTACATGCTCTGATAAAACGCTCAGGTTTTTTCTGCACATAAATAAACAAAAACTCAATAATAATCCTTTGCAGATTCAGCAGCAAAGTTAGCTCTCTCCCACACCGACGAGCTGATTGAGTTAATGAGGCGGGAGAAACCTTTATTATTTCATGATATTCTGTCCTTCAGCTTTGCTCAGAGAGGCGTTTCATAATGCAACTGAATTTATTAAGACACAGCAATACAAAATGTTCTCATTGGAACAGCTCAAAGCTACATTCATCCTTCATTAACCAGGTTATGAAATGGTCTCATCTCTTTCCTGTTGCCAAACTTTACTCGCGTGGCGGATGAATAAATCTGTTGACCTTTTAAGTGTCGCTTTAGTCAGATGTCTCCCGCAGGCTGACATGTCAGATCCTTGGTGCCGGATGGAAGGACTTTTTTGCCATTTGCTTAATTAAAAAGTAGAATGCAACTCATTCGTTGAGCATTTTGTCACAACTTAATATATGCAATCAATTTAAATGTTTGCTAACACTTTACTTATATAAGCCTTTATATATAAATGCATTATAAATGTAGCTTTAATGCATTAATTATGCCTTGTAATGACCCTTACAATGCTTTATTATCTTAAGAATAATTATAACCACAGATACAATACATTATAATATTATATTTATATAAACTATGTATTTTCAGCTTTATATAAATGTAGTAATGTTTGCAGTTACTTTTATTATTTGGGGTTTATGGCTTGGCTGAACAAACCTGTCTGATGTAAAATCAAAATTACTGAATGAATGAATGTAGATGAACTTGACTGGAAACTCTTGGCAGTAATATCGTCACGATTATCATTAACACAATTTTATCTAGTAGCTTGACAAACTTCATTAATGCAAGTTTTTGCAGCAAAACCAGAAAAAAAATCAATTGAAACCAATTATTTGAGATTGAAAAAATGTTATTGTGTGGCAAAGTCTCCCTCAGTTTAATTAGGTTCATTGATCATTTTTATTTCTTACCAATGAATACCAATGGCTTTGAAGACAGCATGAAAAGTGTCTGAACTGCTGCAAAGCCAAACACAATGTGCATAAAAGAATCTGCAGTCCATTATGGTAATTTGTCCTTATGTTTATACCATCTGTAATGTGCAATGTTGGGAAACTTATTTTTATAGCAGTTCAAGTTACTAACAAGAAATAGCTGCTGTAAAGTAAAGTTAAAGTCTTCATGATTAGGTTGTATAATCAAAGCAGTATTTATATTTATAATCAAAGCACAGAACTTTTATACAAAGACAATCTGCCAAGTGTCAGTCCATGTGGATATTGGCTTCAGACTGGTAGTGGTCACTTTTTAATTGGCGGATAACTCATTTCTTTCCTAACTTTCGGACTTTGAGTCCTTGGGGAAAACAGAGCCACTGTCTGTAATTGAGAGCAGTGGACTGGGCTGAGGTTTCGTGCATGGACTGCCAAAGGAGGAAGCTCCTATAAATCGCTTTCATATGAATGTCAGCAAACAGGGACATTTTTTTGAAGCCCTTCCAAAATAGGAGGTGCAAAAAATATTTCGATAGGTGCTCTTATCCTCAAGCGCAGGTGGCTGAGGCACAGAAGTTATTGAAATGGGGCTGTGTGCCTTTGCCCACTTGGCTCCTCCGTATAAATGGATGTCTTGGGCATTTTTTGCACAGAACGCGCTGTCATTTATGATGGGCTAGATAGAGGCGGCACTTAAAGCCTTGCATTATTTATACAAAAAGCCTATTCTTCCTATTTTTCAAGGCCAGATGTTGAAGGTTGTTTGCAGACGCCGTTCGAAGAATGTTTTTCTTTTTTTTTCTTTCTTGCATTACATGCTCTTTACAATGGGCTCAAGTTTTCATGCCACTTTTGATATTGTGTGTGCAATGAAATGACATTTATACAGTTTGTTAAAAAAAAAAATGGGTACAACAGTGTACAACAGTACAACAACTTGTGTTGTGGGTTAATATAACATCTTCAGGGTCCTCCAAGAGTCTTTCTACCATTAAACATCTTCATTTTCAACTATTAATAAATGTAATACCATTGTCGGACAGCACAGTTGTAAGCGTTTTTTTTTCCCGTTAGCTTTCAAATAATTTTGAAGTTAGGATAGCTGTGGGGTTGTCCTAAAGTTAAGACAGTTTTTAGGGTTTTTTGTCAAGTTAGGAGATTTCTGTAATACCCCTTTCCTATCTGTAGATAAGATAAGATAAGCCACTTAGGAAATGCTGTTCTGTAATAGCTTTTGTCCTAAATGTGGTCCTAACTGAAATTACCGTGGTTACCAAACAGATAAGATAAGATTTTAAAGTTAGGATCTTTCTGTAATACATCCCCTGGGCCACAAAACCAGTCTTAAGTGTAAATTTTTCGAAATTGAGATTTATACATAATCTGAAAGCAGAATAAATAAGGGTAAAATAATGTAGGGTGACCATACGTCTTCTTTTTTCCGGACATGTCCTCTTTTTGTTAATGCTTTAAAGCGCAATGTTAGATTGTAAATGTTCTAATGCTATCTGTTCTAACTATAAAAGGTTCAAATGTTATAAAACCAGAGAGAAAGGCTGCAAGGCTATGATAGTATGTGAGTGAGTCAGTGGTAATATCATTGAAATCCTATTGGTCAGTGAGGAGCTCAGCTTAGCCTGACAGTTAGCCTGCATTAGACCAGCATAGCTTTCCAGCTGCTTTATGGAACCAAATCATTTGACAGTGAGTCAGACTAACTGAAATAAGCCTGGCCTATTTGGTAAACTTGTTTTATGAAACAGGCCTCGAGGCGTTAGAAGTCAGAAGGCACACTAGTTCATTTATGATTTGCTGTCTGTCTGAACCAAAGAAATAAAAGTGATCATATTTTTTGCATTGCATCGTATTGCATTGAATTGCATTGTTTTGAATCGAAATCGAATCGCACTGCATCGTAATAGGGGTGAAATGTATAGCATCGCTAGCTCCTTCATATGTATCCTCAATGTATCGTATTGTTGGCTATGCATCGAGATGCGTATCGCATCGACCTCAGTTATGAAGATGCACATCCCTAGTGTGTGTGTGTGTGTGTTTATATAGGCTACATTTTTAAAAATGACATATATAAAAAAAATTATTACAAACATACATAGACAAACAGATTTTTTTTCTGTCATTTTAATAAAATTGCATATTTAAATAAGATATATGTGGTTGACATGGTTGCTATGTGTAATATCATATAAAATATAATTTTTAATGATATTCCATCATTTATCATTTATATCATCATGTACATTTTACTATGGGGATTTTACATATGTCATAAATTTATATCTTCATCGACCCAGAGAATGTACTGTAAGTATGTGAAAATTATATATCGCCTTATAGGTAACATATGGCGATATCTCTCTTGATATATAGCAATATGTCATATTTTAAATTTTATTATGCCTCGTTTTCAAGCTGTGAAAGTAAAAATGAGTTTCTCACACTTCTATTCAGTGCTGCATCAGTCTAGTAATTGAGATCCAGAAAACTAACAACCAAAACAGCCTTCTTTCAACTAAATAAAGTAACTTTTTATTGGTTTGATTCAGAAGAGCCTTCATTTTTGGGTAAACTTTAAGTCTTAAGTTCATGTATTTCATATTTTGGTATTTCACAAGCTACAATAAGGATTTTTTTTTTTTTTTAAACCTTCTTCTACTGTTTTTCAAGGATTTTTGAATGAAATGAAATCAAACTGCATGAAAACCAATGACTCCAACACAAAAGTATTTTCAAAATGCACCTCAAAACTTTGTATGGCACAGACTGATAGGTTCTTACTCAATCTGATTTAATCACATCATTATTCACATGCCACAGCTGATTGTTTTTTTCACATCACCAATGAGCTTGCTGCTCAGTATTCAGATACTTGGCTAGTGCTTGCTATAGCGGTTGCAGCACACTTCAGAAACCCTCCACCTTCCCCAGCTCCACCTGTCTAGATCTGCTACGGGGTAATTTCATGTATTATATATATATATATACAGTATATAGAGAGAGAGAGAGAGAGCGAGAGAGACAGAGTTAGTTCATAAGTAAGTTATACAGTATATGGAGCAGATCTATTCTGGCAAGACCAAGCACATTAACATTGCCATGTATATTACCATGCTAAACTCTCAGAGAGTTATCCTGACAGAAAGAGTTTAGGCACTATTCAAAATCTATTTGAAAATCAAATATGGGCAAAACTGATACAACTACAACAGGAGGGTGAAGTGTCCAAATACTTTTTCGGCCGCTATATGTTGTGCATTTATTAATTATCCTGATAATGCTTTTGCTGTGCATGTGGTTATATGTCTGCCTCTCTCTCTATGATTAATCAGTGTTAGACCACCTGCTTATAAAATCACACCAGAGCACTGAAGAACGGGAGTCTGAAAGCAGGGTTTGAATTATGAGGTTTGCAGCTTTGATCGCCTTCAGTTACACAACATTCATTGAACATTGTGTCTGTGCGAAATTCTGCAGCCCGTTCCCAGTAGCTCTCAGACACAGACATCAAACCGGCTCGCTAGGGAAGGATTTTTTAGACTAATTTGACAGCGGAGGAAGCCAGCTAGCTGTGAATTCGCTCGTAAGATGAAACATTTCAGAAACACATTGAGCTTTGGGGAAGTGTAATTATGGCAGTGAACCCTCACTAGGCATTGTGTTTGGCAGCAGAGAGCAACTTGTTTATACCTTCAATACTGAACACTTTTAAAAAAAATGTATATTGAAAGGTCACACGCTAATGCTGCCTGCGTCATTGCATGTTAACCCAAGGACAGACATTAATCGCTGTTATTTGGGTTTGACACTTGACATTTTGAGGTTTCAGAACGGGTTCAAGTGAATGATGTGACTCAAGGTTTGTGCGCTACATTTATCATTGCATTTATGCATAAAACTAAATCTTTTCTCTAATATAATTTTGCATTACCTCCAACCATAGACCCAGGTGTCAGGCAATGGGTTTTATGGTGCAATTATAATTTCTGCTCAGCACATTGAGGGATTTACATAAGATGGCACTTGCCGCCTGGATGTTTATCCATATAATGGAACATGTTGGCAGGATTGTTTGGGCTGCAGAATTGGCGTGCTGAAATAAGGGGGTAGGGAGGATCGGTTTAGGTGCTCTGCACTGTAGGCAATACCTGCGTGGTTCAGATAACGGTCAAGTGCTCTTGTATTTGCTGCAAGCTAGAATTGGTTCTGATCCATGGCTCTCTAGAGATATACGGCAGACAGCTGCTACACACCAGCTCCAAAATGAAGGGACTTGGACAGTGTTCCAAAGCAGAAAACAACGGTAGGTGCTTTGCCATGACCTTGTACACATAACTCTACTAAACGAACTCAGTAGCTTCCAGTAATGAAAATGCACTGCTGTTTGGGTGAATAAAACAAGTTCTTTCTTTCTTTCTTTCTCTTTCTTTCTTTCTTTCTTTCTTTCTTTCTTTCTTTCTTTCTTTCTTTCTTTCGTTCTTTCGTTCTTTCTTTCGTTCTTTCTTTCTTTCTTTCTGCTTAAAATGAGGCATAATATTTTATTATATTATAATAATTTTATTATATTATTATATTACATTATATTTGATATATTATTAAAAAAAATTGTTTTTAATCTAATCTAATTTAAATTAGACAGAAAACTCTGTGACAAAATTAAATTTTTGGGGGTGATTTTGGGGTGAGATACAGTATGACCTAGATTGCATCTTTTAATTCTACCTAAACTCTTTTATCTGACAGTGAATATGCAGCTCCTTATATTTCCAGCCGTTAGGTAATCTGTTTGCATTCACTTAATCATTGTAATTACCAGTTCGATTGAGAAAGAGACAGCGTTCAGCGCTATGCGTCTGGTTCTGCCCTCTCATGTTCCAGGTCTCTTATAATTTTGAATTATTCAAGGAATAAAATGTGACTCAGTGAGACGGAACAGGAACAGACAAATTCTGCTAACAAGACAGCCCTATATAGTGTTCACAGATCTTTATTACACCCTCTCACTCACTTACTAACAGAAGACATTGGAATGATTGTGCCTTGAAGTCTGGCTGATCAGCATTCTTGTAAAACCTCAAGATGTGAAGACAGGCAATTTTGGATTTAGTTTACTACAGGCTCAATAGCTTTCTCATTTTGTGGCTCTCAGTAGCATCTGATCTGTATTTGGATTAAGATTAAAGATAAAGTATGTACTGTACAGTATGTATTTGATTTTAAGTGGCAATGTAAACAATTTTTAGGTTTTTAGACAACTTTTATAATGCTTTAATATTTAATTTTTATTAAATGTATTTAATAATTATGTGAAAATTGCTATTATGAAATAATAAAAAAGATAAAACTGCATTGCCATCACAGTACCAGAATCAAGGCACCAGAAGTTGTTGCATATATCTAGAAAAATTGCCATGGCCCTAATTCAATCCACATCTCGTGAACGGTGGAAATTAAAATTCTGTCAGATCTCAAAAGCTCTTCATTTACAGTGTTGACTACTCGCTCAAGTGTTCTGCCTTGAGGGTTCATTTCCTTCCTCCGTCTAAATCCTTGTGCCAGTCACGTCTGCCTCTGGGCTTTGAGGGCGTCTCGGTCTGGCCACTTCATCATACAAACACACAAGCAGGCTAATCTCTGAGCGCTCCAAATAATATCCTCATAAACCAATGACAAGTCTGCTCACAGCGTGAAGAAACTGCTCTGACAGCGCTAAACAATAAACAGGGACAGACAAAAAGCATTAGGAAAGCAGTTTTGAATGTTTTGAACTAAAGTATGTACTGTATGCATTTTTCCAAATCATAATATTCCTTGTGATTAAAATTCTCTGTAAATTTATTTAACAAGATGTTAATTAATGGACTGGAGTACTGGAGTGGTGTGGATTATTGTGATCTCTCATTCTGACGGCACCCATTCACTGCAGAAGATCCATTGCTGAGCAAGTGACGTAATGCTAAATTTCTCCAAATCTGTTCAGATGAAGAAACAAACTCATCTACATCTTGGATGGCCTGAGGTTTGAGTCAATTTGAATACAGTAAAATCATTTTAATAGTGTTTGTAACGCAGTTTACTCATGCAATCTAACATTTTTTTTCAAAGAGGAATTGATAGGATCGAAAATTAAGAGCTTGATGATGTCAGTGGAAAGGAAATTTGTTTCGGAGGTGGAGTAAGTTGTTCATATTTTGATATTAGACAATATTGGAATATTTTGCACTGATAAATCATGTATAATTTATTAAGAAAGAAAATCAGGTCAGTTTCGATTTCATGTTGACTTTCAATAGCTCTGTTCTGGTGAGTTGCTAATGTGTCAAATGATGCCACATTGTCACTCCAAAATAGACCCAGATTTGCTAACTTTTGCACTTCATTATTCAAAAGGACACTTTGTATTCCATGAACAAACACGTCCGTCCCTTATGGCTTGGCAGCATGAGAAAGAAGGCACAGACTGTACGTCTGAATCCAGACCCACGCCAGCAGCTGGGAGTTACACCCATTCATATGGCCTCTGGAGATAAACTCAATTCAGTGGGTGCTGAAGGACCGTGCAATGGGGTTGAATGAATCTCTTTGGGCGACTGCAGCCTAAAGGTAAGAATGTATATTTAAACATTAGAAATAATATTTCAGTGTAGTGTCATTCAAAATGGTGAAACATTGAGTGTGTTTACATGCATCCTCGTAATGCGATTATGAGATTTTGACAATACTGAGATTAAACTTTACCTCATGTAAACGCAATACTTCGATCTAAATAATGTGATTAAGCGCATAATCGCAGCAAGCATAATCGAATCAACATAGGTGGCGTACACCAATTTTAATCAAAATATACATGCATGTATAGACCTTAATCGCAGTATTGGCGCTCTGACCAAAATGTGCATGTGCTCGGGACGTACATGAATGACTTGACACACACCTATAATAATATTCAGATTAGAAACGATGGCAGCGAAGAAACCATTGCATTCTGGGGAAATTACAACTCTCTGCAACCACTCTCTGTTCCTTATTCTCATCCACAAACGGCGAGTAGAACATGACGGCATAGGCAAACAAATTCAATCACATTTCAATGGCGCAGAAAAAGCATGGAATACGGCCATCCAAAATCATGACGTCAATAAATTAAGACAGCGGCCAGTAACACACCTCCTCTTTCTGAGTCCATCATTTGTGCTGTGCAGTGGGGTATGTGAATAATGGCAGTAAAAAATTAACCACAATTCTTAGTGAATCATAAGAATAATGGAAATTGCATGTAAACGGGAGTGAAGGGTTTTGCTCTTGACAAGTAAACACCATAAAGCGATTAAGTCCTTACTCTGATTATTGGAAATAATCATATTATTCGTGCGCATGTAAACATAGTCATTGCGGGTCTTAAAAATGTCTTCAAGTCTTAATTTACCCTTACCCAAATTTAGGCCTCAAAGTCTTAAACTGAGCTGAATGTATTAAATTCATAAGATCATGCCATTAAATGTTGCATACACTTACTTGAGATGGAAAGTGGATTTCTTTTCTGTGAAATTGAACAAAATTAAGCAAGTTTATGCTTGAAATAAGTACAAATATCTGTCAATTAGTGTATGAAAGTGAATTAAAAAAAAAATTCTGAGCTCATTAGAAGATATTTATTCTTCATGTCATCATAAACTCACTTCATTGTGATCAGTTTTTCAGAAAAAAAGACTTCTGTCATTTAATCTCGTAATTTTTCCTTTCAGGGAAATGCATTTTTTTTAAATTTAAGAATCTTTAGACGTTTGCACTGGAAAGCAGAAAAAAACAGGAAGGACAGCATTTTTTTTTTATTACCAAAAAAGTAATAAAGATCCATTGGAAGTTGTATTTTCAAACTTTCAAGTGTTGCTAATACAGGTAACCGTGTGCTTCCTAGACAATTAGAAAACGTATTCACTGAATGTGTAACATTTCTGTCATGACGACTCTCCGAGAGTTAAACATATACATGACAGTTTTAATGTGTTTGGTCTTGTTGGAATTGATCTGCTTCGCTGCTGGTGCTGCGGCAGAGCAAGTACCGAGACTTGCTAATACAAATACATCCACGACATGCTGTAAGAAATACTGCTGCTGCACATATACAAGCTATAACCAAGCTAGGTATAGCATACATGAAATTGCCTCGTAGTGGAGCTGGGGAAGGTGGAGGGTTTCTGAAGCATGCTGCAACTGCTACAGCAAACACTAGCCAAGTATTTGAATGTTGAGCAGCAAGCTACGGTGGCCAAGAAGTGCAAAACAAATCACGAATCTGAAAACAAAATAACAAATTACAAACGCAAATGCAAATCTAAAAAACAAAATAATTCAGAAAACATTATAACAATAAGAAAACACAATGACAAATCCGAAAACAAATTAATAAGTCAGAAAACACAATGACAAATCAGACAAACCGGAAGAGGTAGGTATAGTTTGTGACAGCGCCATTGGTTTGGGAATAGATTACTCATCGCTGATTGGACGAATAGTTTAACGGATAGCTTTTCCTTCTCAATAAACGTTTTGCACTGCAAATTTCTGTAGCAAATGTTCTGTAATCTACTGTCACTAAATGCTAAATACAAGCTTGAGAAGTGAGGCTTCAAGAAGAAACCAATTTCCAATTACATAGCAAGTTCCAGATAAAGAATTCCCTGTTAAGCGAGTGTCACGGTGCACACAGCAGGGAGGAACAAGGAACAGGCATACGAGGATGTAACTCAAATAATAACCTTCCTTAGATGAGATGAGATGAGGGCAGGGCAGGGCAGGGCAGGGCAGGGCAGGGCAGGGCAGGGCAGGGCAGGGCAGGGCAGGGCAGGGCAGGGCAGGGCAGGGCAGGGCAGGGCAGGGCAGGGCAGAAACACCAGGGAGTAATGAGTAGACCAGACGACATTTCACAACACAGACAGGACTTAAATACCAGGATAATTAACGAAACACACCTGGAACAGAATAAACTACTAATTACATTAAACGAGGACAGGAAACAAACCAAATATGGGCACGGAAACACAGGGAGCATGTAGAAACACAAGACACACACAACAGAGGTCTGACAGCGAGGCCTACACAACATCAGATAGACTGTAATCAGTTTCTAAAAGTGTGCAAAAATATGGATACCCTCTGATCTGGAAATTCATATAGTTGCTATTAATTTTTCTGCCCTGCAGCATGCTCATTACACTCATAAATAATGTCAATTTCATTTAAAGCATGACTGCTGTAGGTGCATCTATCCATGCATATAATTCTCAGACATACTCAGAGGAAGTGTCGGCCCACATCTCCCTGTCTGGCACCGTGTGGAAAATGTGTATGCGAGCTCTGCTTAAGGAGGAGCAAACAGAGACCGCATTTACATTTAATTTGGCAGCGAGACATAGCAAGTTTAGACAATCTCTCTCTCTCTCCTTTTCTGCAGGGCTCAAGATAATTATAGATTGATTCAATGCTTCCTACCTTCGACAAAAATCCAAGCTTTTCAGCAACTCTGCTGCTCCCAGAACCAAAAGGTAATCTAGGAATGAGGTTCATGGCCGATTGGACATCGCTTTAAAACACAAATAGGGAGCAAAGCAGCAAATGCCAGAAATAATGTAGTTTTAAAATTAAATTGGACCGTTAATATTATTATTATTAATAAATTACAGTTATTACAGTACCAATTTAATTATTAGAATAAAATATAAATAAATACTATAAAATAAATACTAATTATTAAAACATTACTGCAGCAGATTAGTACATTTTTTACATTATGTACTGTGCACATGAAGAAAACATCTTTTGCTGTTGCATCACAAATTTTTTCATCACACATTTTTTTCTCATGTTGTGTTCTGGTCATTTTGACCTGGAGTGAATAAAGCTTTTTTTGCCCAAAAGGTGAGGTGCATAAGGCCTACAACCAGTTCCAAAAATAAATACAAAGCCTGTGCTAATTGAAAGAAAACAAATTGACCAAAATATAATCCAAGATTTGGTGATAATTTTCCAAAATGAGAGATAAAAAAATGCTTGTATATATTTGATTGGGAACATCAAATCAGATAAAGCATGATAAGCACAGATCTTTAAGTAATTTGTCCTGTAAAATGTCTGCTATTATAGTTTGTTGCATTGCATTGTTTACAAAGCAACCTAGAAAGTTTAGCATAGAACTGCGTTTCTAATGCGCTCAAATCTTGGTTGTCTGAAATGGAGCAGAAAATCAGGCTGTCAATAAAAAGCCTCTTTTTGAGGGAAGTATTGAGTGTTGATTCCTGATTGTTGGCCAAGTTAAGCTTTTGTGCCAAAATAAACCCTTTGGTTCTTGAGATGCCTTTGGAATTGACTTTCTGGGTCGACAGCATTTATGTACTTAAACTGCAATTACAAGGGAGAAAAGGAGCAGGATAGGGCTTTGTTACGGTATCTGCGCAGAGACAATTTTCCATTGTGCCAACCTATAATATAGGCCACATGATAGAGCTGTTCAGCCCACACGATGAATGGACTAAAGGTGAGAGAAGAGAGGGATCAACACATGGATAGAAAATAAAATAAGTCACATTTTCCTGCAGCCCAAGCAAAAAGGAACAAAGCATTGTTTGGCCATTCTAGCATTGGTTTATTCTTCACACAAAGCTATCACATGGCTTCAGATAACATATATATATATAGTGTACGAGTTGAATAGATTACTTTCATGATGCTTTTGTGTTTGTTTGTGAAAGCTTTAATCTTTTCATTGTGATTGAATGAAAAACAGTAGATTTTTTCTTGAAAATTTCTCCTTTTGTGTTCCACAGAAGAAAGTCATACCGCTCTGGGACAACACGAGGTTTGGTAAATGATGAGCTATTCCTTTAAGTTCATTGATTCAGCAACAGAGACCATCCCATTTTATCTCTCTGCTTGACACAATCAGAGCGATCGCCTCTTAAGATTGAAGAGTCCCTCATATAAATAACAATTTCTGTTTATGTGGAGGAGGTGCTGTATTGGGAATACTAAGCAGTATTGGGTTAGTAGAAACGGACTGATTCTGATTCAGTGGGTTAGACTGAAGAATGTCATTCCTTTTTGTGAGTGAAATATAACATATTGCAGTTTTGTTAGTTCTAAATTTAAAATACAATGCCAGAGTTCAAAAAATTAATTCTGTTATTTGTTGAAATCAATGTACAGTAGTATTGCAGTATTGACCCTATTTACTTTCTTAATACACAGTTCTAGTCTCATTGTGAATGATTTATAATTGTTGCATGCTATAAAAAAACAAAAACATAACATTGATATTAATGCAAATTATTCTTGTAAATCAAAATAGATAGATAGATAGACAGACAGTTTCCTTTCACACAGTTTCTTTTCTCCTTTCCCTCTCAGACTCTGTACTAGTCGAGTTGCTTGGGGCTTGTTTTCGTCTGGCATTAAAACAGCCATGCTGAGACCTTCCGATAGCTTCCAGATGAGAAAATATAAGACCGTGAGCAACGCAGATTCTGTTGCCAGGGAACTGCGTAAATCAACTTGTCATTGGCTGAGCGGAGATGATTCAAAGGTTTGCTGACCACTTGTTGTTCAGCAGGATGTTTGTGGTCGTATTTTTCTGGTGGACATAGATGCTGAATGTCCGATTTTCAAGGCCTGATTGGAAATAACAGCAAATAGCCCTAATAGCTTTTGTAGAGCATCTAATTAAAATCTTTTGCCAAGCACCTACGATACAGTATTCAAACAGATTTACTGCACTTTTTAGGTCAGGGGTGCTGAGTGCTGCACCTGCAGATCTATTTTACTGAAGTTCAAACTCAAACACACCTGAACCAGCTAATTTAGGTCAAGTACACTTTAAAAATTGGAAACAGATGTTTTCAAGAAGGTTAAATTCATCAGTTCCTCCTATATAAAGTTCTGCAGTGATGACATATTTTTGTAGGCCAGCCTATAAGTTAGCATCACCCTGGTTCCCTGGACAAAATCCCAAAAGGCTTTTGGATTATTGCAGAAAATAAGATCTGTGACCACCAAGAATCAAGTTTGTGATTCTTACACAAGCATGATAGTTTTCACAAATGAATAGAACATTTATGAAATTTAAAGTATAAATTCAGTTGCCAGAAGTAAGAAGCTAAAGAAACAAACTAAAAAACGGTCACAGACTAGTGAGTAGATGAGTTTAGATGTTCATTGTGATGACATTTAATGTTTCAAACAACCTCAACCTCCCATTCAGCCACTTGTTAACAACTGCCTAAGTAAAAGCTTTAAAAAGAAAACTCAAGGGGGGTTTACTGTCTTATAATAAAACATACAACTATCTTGAGCTTGTGTTCACCGGACCTTTTTTCAGGCAATTAGCTAAAAACCCATTCAGAACCCCAACTGACTGGTTTTGGCCTGCATAAATGTCATCCTTGCAGCACTCTATAGCATGCAAGATTAGTTTAGTATTTAGAGGACGTTAGTGGATCTTAAATCATAGAAGCTACATTGAAAACAGTATGTCTGTATGACTTATTGAAAACAACATGTCTTAGTGAAAGGTGTATGACATTTCTGATTTTAGGAGTGTGCCATCCATTTGTGATTGCTTTATAGGCTAGTATTGCCCATAACTCTTTTCCAATAGTTTTCTGATGTGGTATTTGCTCTTAAATCTAATTTGCGATCAGATTTTTCTATGTCATGACACTCGAACCATTGGCATTTTGTTCTGTTTTTCCTATAAAAGATTGGAAAATAGTTGTATGGACCAGTTTTGCAGTGCTTTTATGGTGCCTTTTTGGCATTATTCTTCAGGCTTGACAGCATAAATCAGAATATTGTATGAAAAAGAGCATGTAATCTGAATAAAATTAAGGTAAGTGATAACAAAAATGTTTTTTTTTTGGTTGAATTGTTCCTTTATTCTATATCACAGTATGTTTTGCTGTTTCTTAAAGGAATTAGTCTCTTTTGCATGCAGTGATGAAGCAGTCAAATTATTGTTACATCTATCATGTCAGCGTATGAAAATGACTCTCCAGCTGCGCTGGATTCTGACTGAAGTGCAGACTGCAGGAATGGAAATGATCCGTAGGAGTGGGTGTTGCTGGAGGGATGTGACAAGTAAATTGGTGTGTCTAAATTGCAGCACTGTGTCATTTCAAAAACCTCAATTTATGGAAATCAACCCTATTCCCACACACAGGTTTTATCTTTTTGTCAAGCACAGAGAACAGAGTGTTAGAGGTGCCGAACTGAGGAAACTGGCTGTTAATTAAAGTCTGTCACAGACGATCTCACACCGAACTGTCACACAAAGTTTGTCCCTGCAAACACGTTCACTAGGATTTTCAATTCCTCCTGTCTTTATGTAAAGTTAAGGATTTACTTGCTGTAACACAGTCAACCTCCTGTTTACTAAGATAAGTGTAAGTATTTGATATGTGATTATTCATTTGGATGTTCATCTCTGAGAGGCTGTAAATAAAACAGACTATTAGAGTAAATTTTTCAAGAAAATTCTAATATTTGATTTGATATGTGATGCTAATACTTTTTTCATATTTGCAAACTCTGGAACTAAGAACAGAAAGATTAAATTAATGTATGTATATGCAGTGGCATTAGTTCATTAGGTTTAATAGATCCAGTGTGAATTAACAAAACAAACACAAACTCCATTCGGACAGTCATAGTGTCACTTTTCGCTAATTAAAAAAATCATATTAAATCTGTCATTGACCGTATAAGCATGACTAAGAATCTAAACCCATCTTAAACAACTGGCACACATCTCTTCCAACTCAAAAATCTGCTGAAACTGGTTGCCTTAAAATTTTAAGTTGGCTCAACATTTTTTTTACAGTGTAGTTTCAAACAAAATAGACCGACACAAGGGGTGAAATTATATTACCACTTTTACCATAGGAAGAAAAAAATAGATCTAGGTAAGCGATTGAGAGACAAATGTGTGGAGCAGCTACTTCAGCATTGTTTTCTGCTGTACAAACCAGATCACTGGGATTTATAACCTCCTTCCAATCCAATCCAGCTGCTCACACACTGTAAAAAATTATCGTGATTTTAACGGTAAAAAACTGTGAAAATGCTACGGTAAAAACCTGTTACATGGTTAACGGAAAGTTCCTGTAAAATTTACAGGGAAAAACCGTAAATTGACGTTCCCAGAATTACCTGCGTTCCATTTCAAATTCTGTTTGAATTTGACGTTTTTTCTTTGAAATAACTATGTTTCTTCTTAGTTTTTTCTTATCCGTTATGTTTATTAGGGTTGTATGTTACATCTAATGTTGTTAAATTAATGTTTATAGCATATTTCAGTTTAATGAGTCTCACCATGATGGTGTTTAGTGCTTGTGTGAATGACACTGTGCACCTTCTATATATGCTATTGTTTAAAAGTTGCTTGTGATGTGCTTTGGCTCATCATGTGAATTTCCCATCATCACCTGCATTTGGTGGATATCAGTGTATTGCAAAGGAACAAAACAGATTTCAGTACTTTAATAGGTTGGTTTATTAAGATTATATCAGTTAAAGAAATTACGGTATGTAACTGTAAATTTAAGTTAAAACCGTAAAACCTAAAACGTCGCTACCGTATTTTTACGGTAGAATTCTGGCAACCACAGCTGCCAGTTTTTTACCGTAAATTTTACGGAATTTTTTGTACAGTGCAGAAATGAGTAGATGCATCTGATTGGCTGAGAGGGACAGAGGGTGTGGTTAACTAGAGGTTGTGCAGATCTCCAGCTAATTAGGGTATGTTTACATGACAACAATGTACTAAAAACGGAAAAGTGGAAAGTGGCACGTTCTTTGCGTTTTTGAATATGTACGGATGACAACATTGTCAAAACGATCCCAGTCACACTGATCCTTGAAAAGGACTAAAATGCTGTATTATGTATGCCAGGCCAGTAGTTAGCAATATTGGCCTACTTTATAAAGAATCACTACACGCACAAATTCACTTTTTTGTTCAGTTTTTTCATCGAAAATGGTGTCAACCTTAAACGTTCACACTTTGCCCGAATGTAAGATTTAACGCTAAAAAATAAATGTGGCTAGCTCGGATTATTTGATTTTGACTGTAGTTGATGAGAAAAATATTTAAGTTCATTTTAAAATCTCTAATGTTTGATTGGACACTTTGTATTTTGAGATGCAATACATTTTGTGAAACTTTAATGAGGCTTTGTCCACATCTGTACAGATATTTCTAAAAAATAATAATAATAAAAAAATAAAAAAACAGTTTTCACTTCTTTTAAAACTAAACATCTGGCCACACCAGCAACATTTTAGACGTCAATGCAAAAACATTCATAACCCAATTTTTGCAGCTATTGCAATGAAAAAGTTTTTAGAAAATCAACCTATTTCAGTGAATGACAGAACACAGACTTTTTGAAGAATTGGCTTTTTGAAAAATATCAGTTTTTAGTTATCTAAAATCCTGTTTACATGTGAATAAGATGCCAAAACTGGTATTCTTATAGATGTGGACTGAGACTGAGGTGGGTTTTTGTTCAGAATAAACTTATGCACTGTCCCTTATTGCCATCTAAAAGAAACAGAGATTTTTAAACAGAGTGATTTTTCTTTCCTATGGAGGAGCTCTCATTACACACTTTATATTACAGATTCTCAGCTAATACTGGAGTGTCAGAGACATATCAGAGAGAGAGAGAGTCAGTGCACTGCTGCCCCAGAGACTCCCTCAGGCTTACAGATCATTTCTTCCTTGTTTTAGGAACGACTCTGACAATAACCTCCTGATTCCCATCAGCAACCGTGTCCGGCAGCATTCCATCACTCTTCGACGATATCGATCTGGATCACTCTCGTCTGCCTCATCACGTATGACTGAAGACGACCGTGGGCTGACGTGCTGCAGCATACGGACAAAATGCATTTCACCTCTAATTCCAGAGCACTTGGCTTTTCTGTCTGGTAAGTGGCCACTAATGGGAATAGATCTGTTCGCTTCCATTACAACACTAGGAAATGTTCACCTTTTGGACAATCATGCCTGACCTTGAAACTGAGCTTGAGTATAAAAGTTTGTGATGTTCTTTTACCATGTTAACTTTCTGCAAGCAAAAAAACATCACAAATTATCACGACTGGTGCTTTTTGAGGCAGTCATAACAATTTTTCACTTTTCAAAACCTTTTGCTTTTGTGTTTTGTTAAAGAAATAGGTAATCCTCAGGCCATCCAAGATGTCTAGTTGAATTTCATTGGAACAGATTTGGATAAATATAGCATGACATCACTCGCTCACCATTCCTCTGCAGTGAATGGGTGCCATCAGAATGAGAGTCCAAACAGCTGATAAAAACATTACAATAATCCACAAGCAATCCACATGACTGGTCCATCAGTTAACATCCTGTGAAGTGAAAAGCTGCATGTTTGTAACAAACATATCTAACCATAATATTCAGTCATCTAACTATAATATTGCTTTCTCCAATGAAGAAGTCATTTTATCAGATTTAGGTGAGAAATATGCATAGATCAAGCACCGTTTACGAGTAAAAACAGTCCAAAACAGTTCTAAACAAAAATGTTGGTGGATTTTGCTGTGAGAGAGGACAACAGGGAAGGAACTTTTCCACTGAAGGTAGCAGTATTATGAATTATAGACATTAATTGATGGACCAGAGTGGTGTGGATTACTTGTGGATTATTGTGACGTTTTTATCAGCTGTTTGGACTCTCATTCTGACGGCACCCATTCAGTGCAGAGGATCCACTGCTGAGCAAGTGATCACAAAATTTCTTCAAACCTGTTCTGATGAAGAAAGAAATTTAGCATCACGTGTCTCCTGTAGCTGGGCAGAAATGGTCTTTAAATAAAAGGAAACGAGTCCTGTTATACAATAGATTTCTTCTCTTGTGCGTCCATCTGCTAATCTTCCCATCGAAGCTCTGAGGTGCCACGTCTGCTTTACCGTTTCTAAAATGACTCATTTTCAAGTACAGACTTTGAGGGTGAAACTCAGCATCTATCACACCTCCTTTAGATTCAACCTGCTGTTATATTGGATGTATTAGATGCATATTGTTTCATTTTTGACAGCAAATTGCCAGAAAATGCTGACTCGGACCTTTTGAAACAATTTACCCATTTTTGCTAAGTGTATGGGCCTGTCTAATCATATAATGCCCCAAAACCAGATTGGCTCAGCGATAAGTGAAAAATGAACATTGATGGCAGCAAACAGAAAATACTGGTTGCCACAGCACATTTATAGATTCTGGTGAAATACAGGAGACATGGTTATTTCAGCTCTGCACTGTAGTGAAGCTATAAAATTGGAAATAAATATCTCCTTCTTTTTTTATTTACCTGTCAACCATCTGCAGTCAAATTAATTCATGTATATGCAGATATTCGGATTTCAAAATATTGGTTTAATCAGCTTATGGCAGTGCATTTACATGATGAATCTATAATTATAATATTAGTCAATTCTGATAAATTTCAAAATAATTAGTATTTAAGCATACTGAAGTTGGGCACCATCCTCTCTTTTTCTTCAAGTCCTGTCAGAAAGAAAAGAGCCTTGTCTCCTTTGACAGCATTACTATGTTAGGAGTTTTGATTAAAGTGCTCTAGTTTCTACAGTCCCTCAGAGACTTGCACAGATAAATCAGCTTGGCCCCCTCCCCATAATGACGAGACAGGAACTGAGTGGGTGAATGGAGAAAATGGGACATCAGTTGGAAATAAATAACATTTCATTGCAATGCACTGCTGAAGTGGTCTGGTGGAAGACTTAATGGCTCATAATTAACATTCTCCATTCTGCCCCCTGACTCACGTCCTACAGTATTTTCAGTGTTTCGTATAGAAAGGTCTAGATGGAGATTGTTATTCATCGTCTGCGATTAAGTCTTGAGGACAGATACATAAGTGCACTTTAAAGAAAGATGGCAAAAGCAGGTCACCGTCGTTTTATTTTTGCCCACTCACTGATATTTCACTGTAGGTTAAAGCTGACACATCATTTCAGCTTTGAAGTGTGGTGCGTCTGGTCATTGAATGTTTACTAAGCCGAATCGTTTGCATACAGCTTAGAGGTGCTTTTCATTATATTTACACAGTCACACACACATACATACATACACACACATATAGTGCTGTTCAAATGTTTGTGATCAGTGAGGTTTTTTATGTTTAAGGACGTTTCTTCTGCTCATCAAGGCTGAATCTATTTGCTCAAAAATACAGAAAACAACTGTAATGTTGTGCAAGATTATTGCAATTTAAAATAAGTTTTCTATTTTAATAATCAATTTTTTTAATAATAGAAAAATATAATATAATTTATTTTAGAGAATTGTTTTTTTTTATTTTTATATTTTAAATTAATTTATTACTGTGAAGCAAAGCTGAATTTTCAGCATCATTACTTCAGTCTTCAGTATGAAAGAATCGAAAAAAGTATCACAGGTTCCAAAAAATATTAAGCAGCACAACAGTTTCAACACTGATAATAAATCAGCATATTAGAATGATTTCTGAAGAATCATGTGGCACTGAACACTGGAGTAATGGCTGATGAAAATTCAGCGCTGCGTCACACAAATAAATTATATTTTAAGGTATATTAAAATAGGAATCCAATATTAGAAATTGAAATAATATTTCTGTATTTTTGTTCAAATAAATACATGAGCATAAGAGACCCCATTAAAAACATTACAAATTTATTACATATACTAATATTGTTACAACTCAAAATAACTGTTGAAAACAGTGCTGCTTAATTTTTTTGTGGATACATTTTTTTTGGGGGGGGGGGGGGGGGGTTCTCCATTTATTTGAAATCTTTTTTAAATGTCTTTAAATTTCACTTTTGATCAATTTAATGTGTCTATACATTTTTAACTGAAAAAATCTCTCTCTATGTAAATGCATATTAAATGCATGATATGCTGATTTAATCAAATGCTTTACATTTTATTTGCTTTAAGCAGTAAATCATAAAATATACACCAGAAAAAGTGACTTTAAGTCCATATAATGATTTTTTTTAATAATCCATTTTATAATTGAGTTTGCCATCTGTCTGTCTGCAGAGGCTGTTTACAGACAACATGCTCTTGTATTACGTCTGTGCTATTTCTGATATATGTTGGTCTAGATCTGCGGGCTCTCAACAACTGCTGTCAATTTAGCGGCTATTTCAAGCGTGAATTGTTTGAACAAGCTTGTACTAGACTGGAGAGGTAAGTTTTTTGAAAGTTATAGTATATTTATATAGTGCAACACTTTTATTAATGATTAACGACTTTTAATGATGACCCTTTTAAAGCATCACCATATGGAAATATTCAAGGTAACGTGATGACATTAAAATTTGCTACTTTTACGTCATTGCAACTTGCATGGATCACAAAAGGAGATGATTAGCAGAATGTCCCTGCCTCTCATCCACTTACATTGTACAAAACTCTGACATTCAGCTAAACTGAAAGAAAAAAAGCTACATGGGTTTTGAAAGACACCAGGAAGGAGCGCAAATGATGCCACAGTTTTGTTTTTTAAGTGAAGAATTCTCTTATATGCAGTTTCTTAAAAGAGTTTAGTTTTATTCCAGTGCTTCACAGTTCTCCTAAAGTCAGAAGGTTTTAATTCATATTAGAGGATCCTTGGGTAAGCTGTTAAATGTGCCAGGCCTGTGCAGTAGTGCTATTCATCTCAATTGAGCTTCTCTGCATGCTGAAGGTGAAAAATAGATGCCGTCATGTTCAAATGTGTGTACCTACCACTAAGTGGCTGGGTACATCTGAAGCTGATAGAGCAATCATTGCATCATTCACTGGGAGCATAGCCTTTGTTTTACTCAGCTTTGATTGATGGGACTCATTAGACACTGCAGATTGTGAGTGTTGCCTTTACCTGTAATGAAATTTAGCAGGAAGCCTTTCTCTCCTGCTCAAATATAGCTATATTTCCTTGTAAAACCACAGACTTTAAGGAATAGTTCACCCAAAAATAAAAAGTGACAACCTCAGGCCATCCAAGATGTATGAGTTCACAGGAACAGATCTGGAGAAATGTAGCATTGCTGCACATCACTTGCTCTGCAGTAAATGGGTGCCGTCAGAATGAGAATCCAAAGAGCTAATAAAAACATCACAGTAGTCCACACAAATCCAGTCCATCAATTAATGTCTTTGAAAGTGAAAAGCTGCATGTTTATAACAAACAAATCCTTCTATTTTGAGTAAATTATCCCTTTATACCCTTGAGATACACTTTAGTTATGTTATGCCATAATTCTATTGTCTTTGCAATATGGTTCATGTGTGCTGCAAAATGTTGTGACAAGCATTCATGTACTTTAAACTAATTTATATAACTTGTATTTCATATTTAAATATATTTCTAATTGCAGATTTTATAAAGTTGCAATTTTGTGCATTTCAAATATATTACTTTTATTTAACTAATGTAATATTGCATAAAACAGTTAAAATTATGTCCTTTTGTATCATAGTAAACATGAAAATAAATGTACTTTTAGCGTGACAAAAATAAAACAATGATTTAAAATATACTTTAATTTAAAATGTAATTATTTTAATTAGACATTATTACAAAGTGCACTTTTTAAAACACTTAAAGCACTTAACACTTAAGCACACTTTAACCCTCATGTACTGTTCAAAAACAGGTGACTTCCTGTATGGTCCGGGTCAAATTGACCCGAATTGGATTCAATGTAATTCCACAAAAATTACGACATGAAAAAAACCATACAATCAAGTACAATCAATACATTTTTAATATCAGTACTTTTCACACATTTCAAAGAATGAATATCTGAATTTATGATTTATAAAAATGTTTTTAACCACTATTTTTGACTGCCACTCCCCCAGACCTGTGAGATGTTTGAGATTGCACTTTTACTTTAAGATAATATCTTGGTCTAAAGGAATCTTGACAAATTATATATCATTTGAAAGGTTTCGGACTCTAGTTTTCATATTTGGTGACTGTTCTTCAAAGAAATGACAGAGCAATAGATAAATAGCGATACATTTTCATTTGTGATACTCTTATTCTATATGTATGTTTTTATGTGTTTTAGAGATAGAATTCAAACCAAATATTAAAATTACTGCCCAAACTATTTCTGAATAGGATGTCTACTTCATAAATATTTTAAAAAGTATGGAAATATACAGTTCAGAACACTCAAACAATAAATGGAAATTAAGAGTCCCTGTATATCATCTAGTGGAAAAGTTTGGTACTGCATCCACAAAATCGTACTTTAAAGTTCATTTTTCGAGATATCAACCTACAATTTGGCACAAAACTTGTTCAGAGGTTTGGCTTTGATTTTCTTGAAGATTTGGTGGTAAACATGTTTTGTAAAATTGCTATTTTATATAAAATATAGAAATATGTATTTTTATATTTTTACATTTTCATAAATTTAAACTTCTATAACTTTTTTATAAATTTGCTTTTATAACTATTTTTTTACTTCTACAATAACCTGTGATGTTTCACCTTTAAAAAGATACCAATCTTAAGTCTGTGCTCTGAAGTATTCAAGTTTTATAACAATTTTAGGCGGAAAAGGCATTTTTATGTCTATGCTCAAAAACTGTGACTTACAGTTAAAAGGCTAAACAGTTTTGCTTTCACAAACGTTTAAATTAAAAAGTTGTTAAACTCATCGAGACACTGACACTAAGAGGCACTTCAGGACTAGAGTTGAGAAGCTCTGAAATACAAAGGAATTTGTTGTTAATTGTGTGTATTTCAGTTGCTTTTGAATGGATGCCTATGCGAGTCAAATTGACCCACGAACATATAATAATTTCTGTATGTACATTTCACAACACATCAGTGTGTTGAAACTGTGTACGTGTGTTCATGACCCTAAATGAGACAAAGTAACAAACTTTCAAAAAAAAACAACACGAGTTAAATAATATTTCAGATAGATTGAAAAAAGAAACGATAGCTCATTTTTACCATCTTTGGCTGACAAAATGTTTTTCTGTACTGAAAGGAGTGGGGAAAAGCTATTTTTTTGCTAAATAGGATAGTGAAAAACTAAAATAACAAAATCTAACCAAGAAATGTTATTATTTTGGGTCTGTAGAGTTGCCTCAGAGCATAAAAATAGGCGGGTCAAATCGACCCGGGAACAGTACGAATGTAACAATTTTTTTTTTGGACATGTCAAAACACATCAGCATGTTGAAACTTTGCATGCATATTCATGACCCTAAATGAGAAAAAGGTCACAAATTTCAAGAAAAAAAAAACAAGTTAACTGACATTTCCGATAACTCAAAAATCAAAACGGGTTAAATTTGTCAGGTGTGGGTGAAGGGATAGAGCGAGGACTCAATTGCAGGAGGCAAAACGGCTTTATTAATACAAAACTATGAAGTAAACAACTAAAACTACCCCGTAGGGGAAGACTTCAAACAGGGTAACATCGACGACGAACCAGCACATGACTGCAAACACAAGGAGATTATGGCCCCGTCCACACGAAGACGGGTTTCTCTGTATACGCATACATTTTTTACCGTATAGTAGTGTTGTCACGATACTGGAATTTCTAACTTCGATACGATACCTTGAAAAATATCGATACTCGATACCATTTTCGATACCACGGAGAAAAAAACTGCCACAATATTAAGGGGGTAATTTTTTTAATTTAAAGATAAATGTAACAAGTCGAGAACATGCTGTATATTTTACATGATCAAAAAAAATGTCTTGAGGTACTGCATTTGTTGATTTATTTATTAATCTTTTATTAATCTTAGTTAAATGTTAATTGAAACTAACGTTTACTAATACATGTACTAATTAAAATCCAAAGTTCTATTTGTTGATATTCTCATTTGCTTCATAACCAAAATATTTCCAGATATAGGGCCCTATGAAATCCATTTTATTTTTCCCCAAATTCCGTTTTATTTTTTTCTACATTCAATTTTTTCCATTTTATTTTTTCTGGATTCCGTTTTTTTCCGTTTGAATTTTTCTGGACTCTTTTTTTTTTTTTTTATTAATCTAAAAGCATGTCTAATTCATTAAAATCATGAAAATTATACAATTTAACATTTAATTTATTAAAAGTGTAACAAAAATGACACGTTTAGGGCCGTATGAAATGTTTTATTTTTTTCTCACCTTATGTTTTATTGTTACCAAATTCTGTGTTTTAGCATGTCTATTATTTGAATGCATACAAACAATTTTTATTTATTCTTACAGTAGCCTTATGAAATGTGTTTTCCCCCTCAGAAATTCTGTGTTGTGTATTTAATTTTTACTGGATATCAGATGAAGGCATAAAACAATTTTAATTAATTTATATTTGAATTCATGAAAATTAAACATTTACATTTTTGGCAAATGAAGGGGATTTACTATTAAAATAAAAATATTTTGTGATTATTTCTTTAAAAAAAATTAACAGTAGTAGTAAGTAGTAGTATTATGTACTTTCTACTAAATAATAGTAATATAGCCTATTTCTGGCACACAGTCTTTAATAGTTAAACCGAACTTTTATTTTGACGGGTTGCCGTGAATACTTCTAAAGTTCTGTGTGTGTATGATATGATGCTAGTTTTACTCAAATTAAATGGTAAAATGCTCGTAAAGTGCCTTTCAGATCAGTTCTGAAGATATTGTTGATGTATTTATGTCCTCATTGAGACGGCAGACGCTGAAATCACCGCGAGCGCCACATTAGTAAACACAACCGCACGTGCAGCACATTCACACAGAGACGCGCAGAACATGCAGGATTCATATTTAAATCGACTTTTGCAGCTTAATATTTACAGATACTAGTCCATATCGCGATTTGATTTAAGTGTAATGACCTACTTTTGATTAATTCATCCAAACTTTGACAAATTCCATGACATTCCGCGTTAAACTGTAAATTCCGTGTTTATGACTGGATTCTGTGGCGTTCTCTGCATCGCGGAGATCATAGATCCCTACAGATAGCGCTCCTGCTGTGTTCTTTAACAACCAGAGCAGTCATCTTTCTATTCACTTCACTTTTGCTATTTAACCAGAGCGAAGGAGACGAGTGCGGTCACGTGTGGTGCTTGTCCACGCGCCTTTGGAGAGAAGTGAAAGTGACAGCTCGGCTAGTATCGGTGTATGGATACTTCGGGAAATTAATATTGGTACCGTTCAGATATTTCAGTATCGATATTTATCGAAATATCGATATTTTTGACAACACTACCGTATAGGCGTTTCGTCCACACGAAACCGGCGTTTTCGAAGAGTGAAACCGATCATTTTTGAAACCGGGTCCCAGGGTGGATAAATTTGAAAACGCCGTTTTCATGATTTCGTGTGGACAGCGAATATAAAGGAAGCAAATGAGGAGGGTAACGAGATAACAGGTGGGGCAAATTAACCAATAATCAGGAAACGAGGTGAGTGGGGTCAAGACAATTGACATGAGAGTACATGGCACATAGAACTAAACAAGACCAGCCATGTGCTCACACAAAACAAAAGCACAAGCACATGGCCAGCAAAACAAAAATCACTAGCCATGTGCAAAACAGGACACGAACACGCAGCTAATGAGGAGACTCATAAGCCGCGTGTTCACAAAAAATAAACATGAAAGCAGGCAGCCAGTGAAAAAATACAAGCTGCGTGCAACACAGAACAAGACAAAACAAGAGAAAGCACGCAACTGAACTGAACCGCGTGCCGAACAAAACACACACACTCCCAGAGGAGCGCATGGCCCGAGCGAACTCGAGACCGCACACTCCTACAACAAGAACAAACCTGGAGCGTGAGTGTTCGAAACCCGACACGAAACCAGAACTGAGTCTGAACAAGACAGAAGTGTCGGGATCCGAACACCACGCCCCAACATGAAACAGAGCACGCAGACGAGAGAGCGTGCAGCTCGAGCACACTCAAAGCCGCGCGCTCACCAGAAAACAAGACAAGAAGGGAGTGTCAGGGCTCTGTCACAAAACCATGAATAAACTAGACCGAAGTGACAGAACCCTGACAAAATTGACCCGGAACAGTACATGAGGGTTAAGTACACTTAAGTGGCCTTTTATTTTATTAAAATGATACTATAGGGAATTATATATATATATATATATATATATATATATATATATATATATATATATATATATATATATATATATATATATTAAAAAAACATACTTTTAAGATTTAAAGTACACTCAAATTCAACACAGTTAAGCACACTTTTTTCAGTGTATGAGGAGCTCTTCTGTGGCATAGATGTGGGAGTTTCAAGCAATGCCATAAACAAAACAAACAAACAAAAAGCTATTTAGGCCACTCATCTTGACCCATCCTCTCTTCGAGAGTGCATTTCAGAGCATGCACCATAAATCACAATAGCTCCACTAATGCCAGTGGGTTTTTAAAGTTAACCTACTGTTTCCATTGAAGGCAATATTGTGTGTGTTGCAAAGTCCGGGTCAAATTCACCCTAGTGGCAAAATAAGTATTTAATTGAACCAAGTATTTGAAAGAGTGGAACAAAACAGTCCATGTGCCAAATATGCTCGAGTGAAGCCGAATAAAGCTGCATTCAAGTTCCTAAGTGTCTCCTAGAGCCACAGTCACGTTTCAAAAGTCAAATGTGGGATATTTTCCAAGCTATATTGCAAAAACGTTAACTTTGCCATTGATTTTTCAGTAAATGTCTGCATCAAACAAACTACAGAGCATAAATTATGCTATAGCACATTAATGCATTTTAACTGCTTGCAATGCATTTTAATTTTTGCATGCATCCTCATTTTAGGATTGTGTCTAATTTTCAGAGCTCTGAATGAAATGCTGCATCAGTCAGGAAGAGGCAACTATCTATCTATCTATCTATCTATCTATCTATCTATCTATCTATCTATCTATCTATCTATCTATCTGTCTGTCTGTCTGTCTGTCTGTCTGTCTGTCTGTCTGTCTGTCTGTCTGTCTGTCTGTCTGTCTGTCTGTCTGTCTGTCGGTCTGTCTGTCTGTCGGTCTTATGCCTCTTTTTTAAAGAATTTAAAACCTAACAAACTTATTTTGTGAATAATTTTTCTTGATGTGTTTTGGGCTGTACTGATTTTGAACTACACCTCAGTCATGAGGTCTACTTAATACATTTAGTCTGAAACTAGACCAGTCAAGGAAAAACCGATGAGGCTGGTCTAATTTCAGATGCAGCTAAATGTTACCTGACATGTTTTGTCTATTTGATAACAAAGCCAGATTCCCTTGATAGCTGCAATCATGAGACTATTGTTGGTCCGTGCTAAATTCTACAATGTGAAAATATGCACAACAAAAATGTCAGTTTTCCCTTTGAGATGCTCCTTGTACGAGACTATGGCTGAATATGTCATGCGATAGGTCTTCAAAGTCCCCTCTGACGTGTTCAAGCTATGGAACTCACAATAGAGATGTCTCTTTATGTAATCTCTAATGCTGGAGCCTCATATTCATCACTGGATGAAGAACACGCCCTTAAGTTGAAGGACATCTCCCTAGTTTTGTCATTTGAGAATTGTCAAAGTAGGGCGTGCAGTATTTATGGTGTGCTGAAATGGCCTCAGATGACCTATCGGGTGTAGTTTAATCTGTCCAGATTTCAGCCTCTCCTTCCTGGAATCCCGTTCACACCTGCTTAGAAGAATAACCTAAAAGCAGCCATTCAAGAGGTAAATATTAACACAAGAGGACAAACGATAGGGAACAGATTGAACATTAGACTCCTAAAACTAGATAGAGAGAAAAAAAAAGTCAATTGAGATTTCTTGAATATCGCAATGGTGTAGACAGCAGTAAATTGAGACTTTTGTTTAAATCCTCTGCTTCCCTTTTTTTCCTGAGAAAAAGACAATCTCGTATGTGTGTCTGAAGAATTCTCAGCAACTTCTCAAACTGCTCAGATTTGTCATCAAAATTCAGATATTTCAGTATGAATTTTTTATTATAAATATTATTTATTTTACATGGAACCAGTTTAAGACTAAATCACGATCCACATCCTACTTAAAAAAAAAAGTTAAAATCAGACATTGATGTTCTTAGTGCCCAAAACTCCTCTAAAACCACTTAAGACAAGCAAACCAGTTTAGGGTGGTTTAAAATATGTTTTATGCAGGATGTACATTTAATAGCTCAATACTTTTGCATTATGTCAACCAATTGTCTTATGTATATATACACTAGCGTTCAAAAGGTTTTTTGTTTTTAAAAAAGTCTCTTATGCTCGCTATGGCTGCATTTATTTGCTCAAAAATACAGTAAAAAAAGCGTGAATGTTATTACAATTTATAGTTTCTGTTTGAATATATTTTGAAATGTCATTTATTCCTGTGATGCAAAGCTGAATTTTCAGCATCATTGCTGTTGTGTTGCCTAATATTTTTTTTGGAAACCATGATAATTTTTTCAGGATACTTTGATGAATAAAAAGAAGAGCCTTTATTAGAAATCATTTGTAAAATTATAAATGTGTTTACTGTCACTTTTGACCAACCGAATGCATCCTTGCTGAATAAAAGTATTAATTGAATTATTTTTAATATCTTTATATATATATATTTATTTTTATCTATATTCTTGTCCACAACCTTGGCTTGTGCATTATGCAAAATTATTAATTTTGTGCTCCACAGATGAATGACATAAAGGCAGTTTTATACAGGTTGACAAAACATGACGGTGAGTAAATTATGACAATTTCATTTTTGACTGAACTATCCATTTCACCTGTAAGTGTGTAACCGGTTTGGTTACAGTCCAAATGAAAGTCTGTTTGATTCAATTCATTTTAATGTTGAATATTTCATTCTCACATGTACCATTCCATATAAAAGCATTCGTAATTTGTTGTGTTGTTTTTTAAATATTCCTTCAGCTATCTATTGTTAGTTTTCACTGACATTGCAGGGAAGCAGCAATATGGCACATTTATGGAACAGTTTGCACAAACTACTGTGCTTAAAAAAAGGTCTACCAGCTGTTGAGGAACAGATGTGCTGTTTCAGAACAGCGTTGTACTCATCTGGAAATCATCAAAAGTCCTAACTTTTCAAAAAGAAGAAAGTAGCAACAGTATTTATGTTGGCATGTTTCAAGGCCGTTTTAAGTTCGATTAGGGGAGTGCTGGGGTAACACAGCAGTCTAATACTTGAGGCACCTTCCATAAAAGCCAAATATAGTTCCATCGATCCATTGACGAAACCTCGAGACGGAGGTGTAGACGCCGGGGTACTGGGCATCAGCACAGCTATTGCCCCAGGAGACGATGCCATAGACACGGCCCTCACACACCAGCGGCCCTCCAGAATCACCCTGCGGAAAAGACAATCATCTTAATATGACTTTGGACAGGGGGGTCAGATGTTGTGCGAAAAGAGTGACCAAACTAGAACTAGAAACTCACAACGACAGGAGAATATGTGCTTTCTCAATTAGTTTTTCCCCCTATGTCATAGGTGAACTTGACACATCATAATGCCAGCAAAAAACAAACAAAAAATAGATGCCATTTCATTCAAGAATTGATTTGGGTCTTAAAAAGTCAGCATTACGTAGCAGATTGGAGCCAGGGGGAGAGGGGTTGAAATATAGATTTACAATGTCAGCCAAAATATATTTTTAGTTTTTATTTATTTATTCTTTTGCACCGCCGTTCAAAACATATGTTAGCTAAAAAAAAATAAAAAATCATTGCATCAAAAGTGAGAGTGTAAAAATATTTATAATGTCACAAAAGATTTCTGTGTCAAATAAACACTGTTCTTTTGAACTTCCTGCTAATTAAAGAATCCTAAGAAAAACAAGTCGTTTATGGTTTTCACAGAAATATGAAGCAGCAGTACAACTATGTTCAACATTGATAATAATCAGAAATGTTTCTTGAGCAGCAAATCAGCATATTTATTAGAAAGATTTCTGAAGGATCATATGACACTGAAGACTGGAGAAATTATGCTGAAAATCTTTCCATCACAGGAATTACATTTTTAAATATATTTAAATAGAAAACAGCTCTTTTAAATTGTAAAACTATTTCACAATATTACTGTATTTACTGTATTTTTGATCAAAGAAATGCAGCCTTGATGAGCATAAAAGCCAGCATTAAAAATATTACAGAGCTTTTGAACAATAATGCATTTTTATTCATTGATTTTGTCCTTAATTAATACCAGATATTTCTAACCTGATTGAATAAGATTGATCACACATTTATTTATTTTCAATTTCACAAGACAAGTAGAGTGCTAGTTAAGAGTTGAGCTCCACTTTAAAATGTTTATATAACTGGATAGTTTTTTTTAATTTATTTTTAATTAATTCGCATCTGATAACTAACGTAAATGGCCACATTTAGACCCAGTCAGCAGTGCAACCAATTAAATTTATAAGTTGTTGGCAAAATAATTGGATAATTAATAATTAACAAAATAATGACCGAATATAAGATGACCATGTTCCTGAAAACAAAGTCCAGTAAATCACAAAAATTGTGCTAATAGTTAGTTTATTCCAAGAAGTTTTTTTTATTCCAAAATATTAGTTTTTACCACTTATTTATAAATCGTAGATTTCCAGCAGCATCAGTAAAAGTCCAGTCCATTGTCCTGTGCCATTCACATTAAGTTAAGTGCCTGTGAAGCAGTAATCGATTGTCTCACCTTACATGCGTCTTTTCCTCCTTCGCTGTATCCTGCACAGATCATATTCTCTGTGATGTTTCCATTAAATGAGTCAGTGGCGTTACACAATGTGCTGGACACGATGGGCAGCTTGACCGTGCGCAGGGTTGCAGGGATTCCTCCTATTGGAGTGGTGAAACCCCAGCCGGACACGGTGCACACGCGACCCACGGCCACCATCGAGTCCTGCCGAGGCAGCGGCGCCAGAGACACAAAGCTGTTCACATAGATGGGAGACTGCAGCTAAGTGGATGAGAGAAAGAAAACATTTATAGTGCACATAAAGCATACAATAAAATGCTGTTCGTGTTACTTTTATTTTTCTGAAAACCTAGCATTTTCACCAGTTCACATCTCAAATAATGACCCTTTTTGCATAATTTGACAAAATTACATCTTGATTGGAAATGACGTACAACAAGTGATATTTACCCTGATTATACTTTTATTTTCTTCATGTTTTATAATGCCGTAAATTATTTTACTGAGGACAAAATTATTGTGGTGGAAATGGATGTGTGGGGCAGTTGTAATTTATGTAAAAATTCACACAAAAACATTTATTAATATTCATTTTCAAAATGTTTATTTTTCAATAGTTTTTGTTTAGCTTAGCATGGTTTTAGATTTAGTAAGTATATTTTTTATAATAGTTTTTCTATATTTTGTGATTTAAAGGGTCTATATATTATATTTAGTGCTGTCAAACGATTAATCGCATCCAAAATAAAAGTTATTGTTTACATAATATATGTGTGTGTAATGTGTATATTTATTATTATATGAACATAACATATTTTCTTAAATATATGCATGCATGTTTGTATTTATATATACATAATAAATATACACAGTACACACACATATGCGATTAATTGCGATTAATCATCTGACAACACTATATTATATTATATTACATTATATTATTTTACATGTATACTAAAATTGAAACATCTATGCTACACTGTTATACTAAAACTGTTATGCTTTATATAGTCCCATTTGTTTACAATAATTAATTCATTAACTAATATGAACTAACAATGAGCAATAGATTTGTTATATTATTTATTAATCTTTGTTAATGTTTTAGTTCATAAAACTATTTTTTTCATGCTGCAGCTCATGTCCAAGCCATATTATTAACAGATAAAACTTGATTTTCGTAAGTGGAGCATATAGTATTAGTAAATGTTGAAATAAATGTGAACTTCAGTAATGCTTCAGAAGTATGGTTAGTTCATGTTCACTAATGTAGGTAACTCGTTTTAACAAATGAATCCTTATCAAAATTATAGAGTATAAAAGTATA
This sequence comes from Barbus barbus, assembly GCF_936440315.1. Lineage (NCBI taxonomy): Eukaryota > Metazoa > Chordata > Actinopteri > Cypriniformes > Cyprinidae > Barbus > Barbus barbus. The sequence goes on from NC_136719.1 coordinate 21,889,543, forward strand.
CAATTAAAACTTTAAGGGTGTAAAACCTTCATGCAGTATTGTCGCAGCACTGATTACTGAGAGACACATCCATCACTTCATGTAATATGACTTGATGCCAGAACGTTGTGTTCATTTTATATGCATGAAAGGAATCAATGATTCACAGCTACTGACGGTTCAGTGTAATACAGGAGCATTGATTCCACTGCCTCACCTTAATGAGCATGATGTCTGCGTTATTGGTGGCTTTGTTGTACTGTGGGTGAGGTATTAAAACATGAGGCCTGCGGAACTGCTCCGTTCCCTCATATAATCCCACAGAAAAATCTCCAGCCACGATCCTCATGTTTGCCGCCCTAAAGACACAAACCAACACTGATTTTCATAAAGACTGATTTTTAAAAACTCAACTTTCACATTTATGGTTTTTGGAAATATAAACCGTGAATTATCATACATTATCAATATTGTACATTTCCAGAAATCACATATGATTATATTTGAACTTTTCCTTATTTTTGCTATCAGTAATGTACATTAGTGTGCTACACTTTCTGTTATTTAGTTGAAGTAGTTGAACTCTGTGCTGTGCTTTTTTCCACCTGTATTATCCAGATATTGATAACTCAAGTAGCTCAGTGTATTAACATTACATCAACTGAAATATACAGTTATGAATTATAAAATATACCTTTAAGTGCCAATATGTCATCCCATAATGCCTGAAACATTGTCACCATATTTTTTACTGTGAATCATTGGCAACCCTGTCTGACATTTTTTTTAATACCTAAAAAATACTCGCTGGTCAAGTATAGACCTTAAAGTATAGACCTTTGAGCTGGTCAACTGGTGCGCAGATGATTTTTGATGTTTGATCAGCTGGTATCCTAGTCTGAGCAGCTAAAAACAGCCTGACTAGCTGAAGAAGTGGTCAAAACCCTTCTAAAACCAGTCTCCTGAACCAGCTAGGATCAGGCTAGAAGACCACCTATAAAACAATAATATATTATGTAAAAATATGTGTGTGTGTGTGTGTGTATATCTATCTATCTATCTATCTATCTATCTATCTATCTATCTATCTATCTATCTATCTATCTATCTATCTATCTATCTATCTATCTATATATATATATATATATATATATATATATATATATATACATATATAAGTGCTGTCAACCGATTAATTGCGATTAATCGCATCCAAAATAAAAGTTTTTGTTTGCATAATATGTGTGTGTGTTCTGTGTATATTTATTATGTATATATAAATACACACACATACAGTACATATTTTGGAAATATTTACATGCATTTACATGTCTATATTTATAATCATATAATTAATATGATAAATAAATATATTTAATATATAAACATTACATATTTTTCTGAAATATATACATGCGTGTGTGTATTTATATATACATAATAAATATATACAGCACACATACATATATTATGTAAACAAAAACTTATTTTGGATGTGATTAATCGTTTGACAGCACTAATATATATATATATATATATATATATATATACACACACACACGCACACACGTTACGTAAATTATTTGTGTGTTATTAATTATTATTTGTGTAGTATTACTTCTGTGTAGTATTTTTGATTTAAAAACTACAATGAATGAATTTGAGTCATTACTACATTTTATCATTACTTTATCACTTTATTATTACATTTACTGTGCAAACTATATTTAAACTGCATTTAATTTGTTATATTATTTTACATTTTTGCTGTTGTTTTTTTTGGATGATGTTTTGTCATTGTACCTTCCAATATTAATGCATAGAACGCTCGGGTGCCAAACTGTTGCTATGGTAACCACCTCAGATGAACGCAGCATCTGCTCGGTGAGTTAGTCTCGCCAAATACAAAAACACTCACCAACTAACCTGATATTGAATCTCTGAAATAATCTTGTATACAATATATCTATACAAATGCTCAATTACAACAGTTTCTGTGTCCACTAATGCTGATCTTACCCGATATTGCAGTGTGCTGCGGTCAGGATCCAGTATTTGTTAATCAAGGTCCCGCCACAGAAGTGCTGGCCCGTGGCGCTCTGAATGGACACAATGTATCTGATGGAGTACGGCGCCGGGACGTATCCACCCACGATACGGCCCCGCATCACATCCTGACCTGAGAAACAAACCAGCAGACACGTGAATTGACTGACAGCATCTTCAATCTCTAGATTTTCCTTTCACATGTGCACACATGGAGGCCGCTCTGACTCCAAACCTTTGTCTCGGAAGGAGAGAGTGTAACTTAAGGTTGCTAAATTTGTCTTACAGTAAGTCAATACCAAACAATGCGGCGTAAACAATATGGGTTTTTTATTCCCCATCTAAATCTGTCCGCACAAGACTATAATTTCCTAACATTGACTGGTGACTGGAAAGTCATCTCTAGTCTTTATGTTGCCCTTGGGCATATCGATTGGCATTTAACAATTAAGCAGCTGTACGTGTCGCGGCTAAAGTGATCCTATACAATATTAGCAGGCTTTCATTCTGCCCGTGTGAAACACATACGTGCTGGATTGAATCTATCATGCAACCTTGATTGAATGACCTTAGACCTCACGAGGATTGGAAGCAGCGTGACCTTTATCAGATTGCTTTATGAAGCTCTCAACGTGAGGAAATCCTAAACGTTAAAGCACACAAAGCATTGAATTCCCCGCACATGAAGAGGTGATGTACTTCTATTGTTTGCTGTTTATGTCGTCAAGTAGCGAAAAACAGTAAACAATGCTGAACATCAGTGTTTATGGATTTAAATTACAGCTTTGGGGATTTAAACGGCTTTGTTGTGGTTTTTTATTATTCAGCGCGATTTTACGTTAATTAAGATTTTTTTGCACATTCTAAGATTTATAATTGATTTTCGTGTTGGTAATGAAAAACTATTTGTTCAGGCTTCTTTGGATTTCCTTCAGTGAAGAGCAGGCTGTCAGGATGAAGGGCCCATCCATCAATGAAGACAACTTTTAGTTTGTCCTCATTTCATTTCTGCACTAAATAAATCACAACACTTCAGCTTGCATCCAAAATTGCTTCAAAATAAACTACCCCGTATTAAAAGTCAGATCCAAAATGTCTCCTAGAGCAATCTTTATTTATTTAAGCTTAGAAAAATTGGCATTATTATTTTACAGTATATGTCTTTTAAACATCAGTGTGTCAGTAATGTTTGTCTTTTTCTCAGGAGAAGCAAATATGATGAGAAACTATGCGTTCATATTGAGATCTTTGACTTAATATTGCAAAGTTTGTAATTTTGGCAAATCTTAGCACATTTATTTTCAAAGTCGTGAGGAGACTTCAGTAAATCTAAAATTGATATAGCTTTTTATTAAATATGTGTAAAATATTATAAATACTATGTTATTGAAAGAACAATTTAAAAATATATATATTTTTTTCTCTTTTCTTTTTCTCTTGAGATTTAAATGTATATATATATATTTTTTTTTTTTTGCATTTATTTATTTTTACTCCTGTAGGTTGACAGATTGAATCTATAACATTGCAATATTTTATAATTTTTTTTTTTTTTTTTTTAAATGTTATTATTATTAGTATTAATTTTATTTTAATTATTTTATTTATTTTAATTGTAAAATACATTGTAAAATCAAAAGACAGGCATTGTAAAACTATCACTGGCATTTGAAAATGAAAATGTACATGTTATCATTCGCATGAAATTCCATAGCAAGTCATCCTTCTTTTTTTTTTACAAAATTGTCTTTTTACAGTAAAAACTTCACTTACAGATCATTGCTTTGCTCAAGGTACAATATACAGTTGCTCCACAAACCATAACAATCAATGCTGCTTTACTGTGTAAATGCACTGAAATGATTTTGTAGGGCTGAAGTATAAATCTGTACTTACAGCTCACCACGAGGAGCTCCAGGAGAACACAGAGCAGAGGCAGCGGCAGGTTCATACTGATTGAGACGCAGACGCAGACGCAGAGACAGACACATCCACAGGTGCAGACCAGACTGAGATGAGCTTTGCTTCAGGTACTCTGATTCCTCACCTGGGGAAGGATCACCTCTGCATTCTCGGGTTTCCTAGTTCCTATTTCCGTCTCCATGGTCACAATGTTGTCTGAGAGCGGGAACAATATATAATTGAAACTTTCTTAACCAAACCTGACCTTTTGTTTTGGGTTTGATTTAGGATCAGTACAAATGCATACTATTTGCGTCATATTGCAGATTAAATTCTGCAGTTAAAGAATCAGTCAGATTTACTGTATCTTTTATTATTCTGTATTATATAAGGATTTTGGTTTATACTACTAATGTAGATGCTTTTAGTGGCCCCATAAAGTATCTAGAGACTTAATTAACATTTAAACTGTCATTGCTTTAAATGCCCCAAAAAAAGTGTAATTTGAAATGATCCCTTGATTTAAAAAAATTAAAATAATAAAATAAATGTTAACTGAAATCAAATATAAAAACGTATTTTATTTCAGCTAGTTACCAAGGCAACATTTCTCATTTTCATATAGTTTAATTTGATGCACTAAAGAAAATGAGTAAATACTACACTGACGTATTTAAAAAAACAAAAACTATTAAAACAAAAAGCACAGCAAAATAACTGAAACTTTAACATAAATTAACATGAAAGCAGAAACTAAAAATAAAATCTAGTTCAAAATATTAACAAAAACTTTAATAGAATCCCAGTGATACTAAAATAACACTGCTTTTAACTTATTTTGTTTTATTTTATTCTTTTTATTTTCTTTAAATTCGTTTTATTCTTTTCTCTCTGGGTTGTAGATTAGGGGTTTAAAATTGTGAAAGATTGTGGTAGTTTTCAGTTAAACATTCTTTCTATTCTGTTCTTTTCGAGTTGTAGATTAAGTTTAGCTGAAATTGTGCAAATGATAATGCTAAAAATGTTCAGTTAAAAGGGACTTAAATCTGTAAATTAACCATCTCATGGCAATATTACCAGCCAAAGTGTGTCTATAAATGTATGAACAATCATGGAGTTTATATATATATATATATATATATATATATATATATGATTTACTGTTTGTGATTTACTGTTTTGTACATAAACTCACACTTCATAAGTAAAGAACAATCTGTGATAATGTAACCTTGATATCTTTAATATTGACAGAGTAAGACCATGTCAAAGATTGAAATCATGGTAAAATTAATGGTTAAAATCAAACTTTGATGCTTGTTATCTCATAATTAGATTTTGAGACTTTAGACTGGATTTCACACACACACACACGCACACACACACACACACACACACACACACGCGCACACACGCGCACACACGCACACACACGCACACACACGCACACACATTTTATATATATATTTACATAATAATAATAATTTTAAACAATATATTTTTTTAATACTATAAAACCTTGTTGGTGCCAGTGAATGCTTCTGAAGCGCTTTTACCAAACGGACCAACAGAAAAAAATCCCAATTAGATCTGGCTGCTGGGAATTGTGGGATTGGCCCAGATCTGGAGCACGGATCATTAAAAATGAAGATGCGGATGAAATGGCGTGATCTCTGAGACCAGTGTTAGCTAATGATCTCCTCTCAATCTGACACAGCACAATCTACGTCTCATTTATTGTGTCTCTTTCTCATGGCTGCTTCCCTCGGGTGCTGACTGCTGCCGTTTTTACGCCTGATCTGTTTGTTGTTCTGCTCTCTTATTCTACCACAACAGAGCGATTAGCCCTCTTCATCACCCGCCTCATCATCGTGACATGATGTCTCTGGCTTCTGTGTTAGATCCTCTGCTCCGAGCCCTGCAGGGTCCTGTCATGTTTAATAGAGAGTTTGGGGACCGTTCTGTTGTCAGTGGACTATTAATCGTCACTTTGGCATTCATTAATAACTGACCTCTTAAATTGGATCTTCCATCCATACAGTTGTCATGGTAATTAGGGCGACAGTGATATCACAGCACATGGTGGGAGTGTTGGCAAGAATCAACTAAACCATTCAATCTTTCATTTTATAGACTCTGTAGTTGTGTTAACAATATAATAAAAGTTTATAGTCTTTATAGAGGGAATAAATTATGTGGAATAACTTAGATAACGAACTAAATCGGATGTCCTGTTTTATTAAATTTTTTTATTATTTTCACCATTTAAAAATTCTACATAATATGGAATAATTTTAAATGACATTCACTGGAGGTCAGAAATGACTAAAGCTGACGGCCCGTTTTATTTTATTATTTCATTTAATTAGTTTATTTTTTATTTGTAAAATCGTTCCAAACCTTTTTAAAATTCTACCAAATTATGTGAAATAAGTTTAAAGGACACTCACTAGATGAATTAACAAGGTTTTATGATTTTATTTTATTTTTAAAATGATTTCACCGTTTTAAAATTCTCCATAATTATGTGGAATACATTTTTTAATTCTATATAATATGGAATAATTTTAAATGACATTCACTGAACTAAAGCTGATGACCTGTTTTTAATTTAATTTAATTTAATTTAATTTAATTTAATTTAATTTAATTTAATTTAATTTAATTTAATTTAATTTAATTTTTTTTTTAATTATTCCAAACCATTTAAAAATTCTACTAAATTATGTGAAATAAGTTTTAATGACATTCATTAGAGTAATCTAAATTAATTAACACACAACTAAAGCTGACCAAAGGTTCTTATTTAATTTAATTTAATTTAATTTAATTTAATTTAATTTAATTTAATTTAATTTAATTTAATTTAATTTAATTTAATTTAATTTAATTTAATTTAATTTTATTTTATTTTATTTTATTTTCAAAATGACTTCTAATTCTACATAATTATGTGGAATAAATTTAAATTGCATTCAGTGGAGGTAAGAAAACAATTAAAGATAATGACCTATTATTTTATTTCATTATTATATTTAGTTTTATTAAATAACTGCAGACCATTTTAAAGTTCTACATAATTATGTGTAATAACTTTAATTGACATTCACTAGAGTTAACAAACAATTAAACTGATGACCTATTTATTGCATTTATTTATTTATTTATTTATTTCTAAATATGAGCATAATTTAATTGAACTACTTTAATTAACATTTATTTAAATATTAATTTTTGTTCTTTATTAAAAAAATCATAAGAGAATATAAAACCTCAGCTTTTGTGTTAAAGGAAAAAAAAAAGTATGGCATTACACAGTGAAACAAATGACTATATTTGCTTTAAAAACACTGCATAAATAAGTAATTCTACTGTAAGCAAAGTTTTAATTCTGATGTATCAAATGAACACACTCCCCAGACAACCCGATTTTATCTTCATATTCGGTAAACTTTTCCCACGAGTGATTCTAAAGCTGTTCTGTAAGCCTCCAACCTTTGTTTTTGATCAAACTCCCACAGTCTGAGTGGGTGTGAGATGGAGGATGAAGGAATGAAGACAATAATATGGTGTGAAGTGGGATGTATTTGCAGGAAACGCATGTTGTGAGATTAAACAAAGAAACTAAAGGTAAATAAATCAAATTATTTTGTTGCATATACAGATATAAATATATATCTGGGAAATAATGTGTTAATTATGTGCTCATCCGTCAGAAAATAAAGCATTGATTAAATGTTAGATAGGAACCGAAACATTATATTCAAGTTACAAATGTCGCAAAAGCTTAAATCTGAGAACCATATTTATTGTCTATCATAAATAGCATCCACAGATGAATAGATATTATTCTGTTTCTAACAAAGTGTTTTATTACACTGAAAGCAAATACTTTAAATCAACTAGGCGTTACCTAATAAACTTGTAATTTCATCCATATGCACATTGCAATGCAATGCAAACATTTCCTTGAACTAAATAGATCCTACCTTGCTTTAATGGCACATTTATCAGAAAAATTATGGGGGAAAAAAAAACTTTAACTTGTTGATAAAAACATTCTGATCATGTAACCCAAGCTTGCAATATTTTGAAACACTGTTCATCTGACAACACCCACAGTACTTGTGTTTAATGCTGCCATTGAAACGGGTGAACAGGGTGTTGTTCTGAATCTCCAGCACACAATAAATCATAATAAAGAGCATTGAATCAGATACGCATGACACTGAGGGACTTCATCTTTGTCAGGTACTAGGTCAGCATCTGTTATACTGTGAATTAGATGTACAATTTGTTGTTTGACGGACAACAGCAGGCCCGCAAGAGCACTGGACGTGGATAGGGTGTCGGTATAAAAGGAGAGAAGTACTGAAATCAGCAGTTAGAGGTCATTCAAAGCTTCGGAGGTGAGGAATTATCACTGGTGAGTCTTCACATATTTTATTTCCTTTTTCCTCCTCGACTGTCTAAGGGCCATTAGAACGTCTCGGAATGGTCATTGACTAAAAAAAAGCCTAAGTGACATGATCTTGTGATCAGATATTTCTTCTGCACTCTTGAACTGTATCAGGTTGCTATTGTACAGTTTTGAAGGATGCAAGCAGACATGACTTCGGTGATTCATTATAAGCATTGAGAGACTCGTTTTCATTTATTACAGGCTTTCACAATATGTTGCTTTTATTTTGGGCACTTTTCTTACAGCGCTGACAGAATGGCTCAGTTATTGTTAGGATTTCTTGTGCTGGCTGTAACGATCAAAGGTAAGCAATGCCATTTTTCATTAAAAAGCGATTGTTTGACTCAAAGACCTTAGAATTAACATTTGTCTAATTCATTTACAAGTCTGTTCCACATTAGAAATTTCAGGATATAGCAGTCAATAAAGTCATTTTGTTAAAGGCACATTTATAATTGCATATGCAAGCAAACAAAATAAGCTAAAATAGAGTTTTAAACAATGTTATCATGGTATGTGGGTGCGGCTGGGATTGCTTGATAGAAATGGCTCATTATTTAATCTATAAATAGTCTTCTAAACGGTTGGATATATAGCCTAAATATGCAAAATGTGTATAAGATTTTCTTCATGTTTTTTTGTATTGACTAGATACATTGCCACAAAGGATCATCGGGGGTCAAGAGGTTGTGCCTTACTCTATCAAATACCAGGCGTCTCTTCAGGTTGACAGGAAGCATTACTGTGGAGGAACCCTCATTCATCCTCAGTGGGTGTTAACTGCTGCCCACTGCTGGAGACCGTATGTACTGCATCTCGCTTTTAAAACACATACTTTTTTATTGGTAAATAAAAGGAAGTTATTTCATTTGAATGCCCTGTATATTGTATTTGGATGGACAGGTCCAGTGTGATTCAGGTGGTGCTGAGTGAGCACAATCTTGCTGTAGAAGAGGGATTTGAGCAAGTGCTTAATGTGTCTAGAGTCTACAGTCATTTTGCCTACAATCCAAAAACTTTTAACAATGACATCTTGCTCGTTAAGGTAAGAAACACATAGCAAATACTAAAAAGGACTGATTCTGTGGTGCAATTTGAAGACTTTGTCTCATTATTAAATACTGACTTGAGATATACGTGTAACAAATTTTTTGTTTGTTTGATATTAAAATAATTTATTTCATATCCCAGTTTAATGTGCAGTGATGGATCAATAAAAATCGATCAAGTTTTTTTTATACAAATAATTAATTAATTACAATTAATTAATTACAATGTTTATTTAAGTTTTTACAATTAATTAATTACAATGTTTATTTAAGTTTGATAGCTGAAGCATTAATTTAAATGGATGGATGGATGGATGGATGGATGGATGGATGGATGGATGGATGGATGGATGGATGGATAGATAGATAGATAGATAGATAGATAGATAGATAGATAGATAGATAGATAGATAGATAGATAGATAGATAGATAGATAGATAGATATGAACTGAAATAAAAATTAAGGCCATATAGAAATCTTTAAAAAACCAATACAAATAATAAAAGTTCTTAAAAAAATTACTAAAACATAAAAATATTATATTTTATATTAAAAAAGTCTTTCATTTCATATAAAGTATGCCTTGTCTTTATCAATTCCATATTGAAATAAGAAATGTTCCAAGAATATTTTTGTACGCATTCAAAAAATAAATAAAAAATTGTTTCCTTGTCACCATTACAGAAATCACATAAGTAATAAATATTCAGTTTTACTCAAAACACAGATGAGTATTTCAAAACACTGCTGTTTTTGTTTGAGTGACTGACATGTCAACCTCTAACACAGGGCTGTCCAAACTTGGTCCTGGAGGGCCGGTGTCCTGCAGAGTTTAGCTCCAGCCCTAATCAAACACACCTGAAGCAGCTAATCAAGCTCTTACTAAGCATACTAGAAACTTCCATGCAGGTGTGTTGAGGCAAGTTGGAGCTAAACTCTGCAGGACACCGGCCCTCCAGGACCGAGTTTGGACAGCCCTGATCTAACATAACCAATGCCATGAGCTTTTGGGTGGGACTATCTTTTTGTTTGCCCAATGATGGGGAGAGTGTTTGGGGAAACCTGTTTGGAAACTGCCATTATTTTCAAGATTTTGGTGGAAACTCATATATAAGACATATTTCTTTTTCTCCCCAGCTCAGTGTTCCAGCCCAGATTAATGCTTATGTTCAACCGGCCACACTGCCAACCCTAGACACGCCTGAGTTATATGGAGGAGCCAGCTGCACTGTGAGTGGATGGGGAGTGACACGAATATACAGCTTCTATCTGTCACCGATTCTGCGTGCGGTGGATGTGTCGATCATGAGCTATTGCCAATACTACTACTACTACAGAGTCAACGACAACATGGTCTGTGCAGGCTCTCGCTTCGGGGGAAAAGACGCCTGTCAGGTAATCAGAGGTTTAAATGCAAATGAGAACTTCCCCAACCCTGGTGGTAGCCAATGGTATAGAGTGCAACAGGTCCCGCCTGCATATATTTATATTTACATATGTACTATAGTAAAAAGCTATAGTAATAATTAGTATATAATTAGTATATAAATAAATTCACTGTGTGGACATGGGCTCCAGGGCTAACACTAAGGATTTTTTTCACAAAAAGAAAGAAAGAAAAACAGCTACTGTTATTGACCCATAAAAACTACTGCTGCAAAGATGTTAGAAACATTCTTTTTCTTTGAAACTAGAAGCTGCCAGCCACCATGTTTACAAAACAACAACAATAATTTCATTACAACAGCAAAAACTAATACGAAACTAATGTAAGGTAAAATGTTCTCAAGCTTACTGAAGGAAAGTAAACAGTCTAAATATTAATTACAAGAAAAGGGTAAATATATTAATCAAAAATACAAATGAAATTAGGTCTATATAGTATAGGCTAATACAGAAATAGCCAATACAGACATTTAATCAGAGGTTCAATTGGGATTTGTTATGTGGGGGAGGGGGGGTTCTGTAGTTTCAGTTTCTCATATGTGTATGCAAAGCCTACATCTTATATCAGTTTACAAAACTGTAAAATATAAGTTGAGAGAGTCCTCTGCTATGAACAAATGCTGATCAAAATCATTCTAGATGCTGCATGGCAGTGTGCAAAGCTAGATCTGTCTACAGGAGTTTTTAAAATCAAATGTAAGACTTTTTAAAACCCTTTTTAAAGGGGTCATCGGATGCCCATTTTCCACAAGTTGATATGATTCTTTAGGGTCTTAATGAAAAGTCTGTAACATGGTTTGGTTAAATTTTCTCAATGGTGGTGTAAAAAACACCTTTTTAAACCTGTCAAAAACAGCTCTTGTCAGAGCAAGCCGTATTGTGTCATTCTCCTTTAAATGATAATGAGCTCTGCTGACCCCGCCCCTCTCTTCTAAGCTGGGGTCCGTTCTTTGTACCTTGCTTAATACATCTAAGATGATTTGAAAGATGCCAGATCTTCTAATCGTGATAACTGATCTCTGGCTAATTTGGTTCTTCAAACGAATTTGCGTATTAGATTAAAATATCTGGATTAGGTTGTCTAAGATTACAGCGCGTTCTCTTGTTCCCCGAAAAGGGCAGATGTATGGATACTCGAAACCATGATCAGCAATACAGCGATTGGCTGGCGGCAAGACAGCAACGTAATGATGTCATATCATTAAAAAAGACACCTGACGAAAGAGTTGACACATTTCTGGACATTTACAAGGAAATAGCCAAGCGAAAAAAACTACATAAATGTATATAGATATAAATAGATAAATGAGATGTAAATATATAAATGAAATGTGCACTGGTTTTAAATTTTTTTTTTTTTTTACATGATTCCCAATTATTTGTATTTATGATTTCTAGTATTTGTACAGGCTTTACATTTTTATTTCAGTGTTGTAATTAGCAATTCAGTTATTTTTTATCTTTGAAGCAGATTTCTTATGTGACAGCATCAATTAAAGTTTCTTAGAGATCAAGTTTTCTGCATCTCCTGCGCTTAATCAAGTCACTCCCATAATAGCTGTCATCACTCAAATTAATGCACGACTCAGATTAACTGTATGTGTGTGTAAGACGCCAATACAATTATAAAGTAATCATTTCATCTCTAATAAATCTTTCAATGAGTATAATGAGTATAGATACTGGCTGTGTCTATAGTATAGACTACACAACATTATTTTCAAATACATTTTTTAATTATTATTATTTTAAATTAATGTCCCTGGACCAGTAGGGTACTCTTGTAATAAAGTAGCGGTGGCTGGGGAAAATATTAAGTATAAATTCTGCTTAAAAAGATGCAATCTAATCCTGTTTACATGAAATAAACCTGCTCCTGTCGTAGGCATCGCCATGTGACCTTGATCATGCGAAGCGGGTTTCCCCTCGGGGAGAACCCCTTGGTCTTGAGCCACCACTGTAGGGGTCTCATGTACAGCAGGCCAAAAGGTATCACGTTGGACGCAGCTGCCATGAGCCCCAGCAGTCTCTGAAACTGCTTCACAGTGAGTGACTGGGGTGAGGATCGACTCGATCCGAGCAGGAGACATACGTGCCTGCATCGTGGTCGAATCCCACACCACGCCTAGATAAGAGGTTCTCTGAACTGGAGAAAGCCCACTTTTCTTGGCGTTCAGTCTCAACCCCAGCACTTTCATGTGCGCGAGAACGACATCTCGATGCCGAACCGCCAGTTGCTCCGATTGAGCTAGGATCAACCAATCGTCGATATAATTGAGTATGCGGATGCCCTGGAATCGCAAAGGAGCCAGAGCAGCATCCACACACTTCGTGAAAGTGCGGGGTGAGAGTGCCAGGCCGAAAGGAAGGACCTGATATTGGTAAGCTTTGCCCCCAAAAGCAAACCTCAGGAAATTCCTGTGAGTGGGAAGGATGGAGACGTGGAAGTATGCGTCTTTTAGATCTATCGTGACAAACCAGTCTGATCTGAGACACGACCTGTTTGAGTGTAAGCATCCTGAACTTCAGTCGCCTGACTGAGCGGTTCAACTGACGCAGATCTAAAATGGGACGGAGCCCTCCATCCTTCTTTGGAACAATGAAGTACCGGCTGTAGAACCCGGACTCTCTTTCGTGAGGAGGGACCACCTCGATGGCCTCCTTCCTCAAGAGAGTGTCTACTTCCTGTTCCATGATCAGAGCCTGCTCGGGGCCCACGCATGTGGGAACCACCCCGTTGAAAGGCGGCGGCGGAGTGCCATACTGAATACGATAGCCTTTCTCTACAGTACGCCGTTTTTTAGTGCACAAAAAGAAACTGATTTTACTTAAGAGAATAATATTAAAAATAATTATTTAAAATAAACAATCATTATTTTGGCAGTTTTAATTGGTGCAATCCAGAATCCAGAATCTCATAGATGCATATTTTGGACACTAAAAACATTAAATACTTAAAGTAACTTAATTGGATCTTTTACGTTAAAAATAATTAATAATAATAAACAATCCTTATTTTGTCCCACCCCTTTTTAGAGACACATTATGAAATATACAAACTATAAGCTGGGTTGTTCAAAGTTGCTCTGAGTTTAGTTTGACCCCTCAAACACACCTGCTTTTCCATGGCAGTCGGCAGTTTTCCTAATTTATAATGGCAAACAAACCCTCTCAAGCGTCCTGCCAAAGGCTTTTCTGTGAATAAGGCGTTCTGGGAATGAGGGTGCGGTCCACTGCTGACAATTCATGGAGACTTTAGATATACTCTGATACGGCACAGCTTTTCAGGGCTTTATGTTCAGCCTCTTTATGTTTATCAAGTGTAAATCAAGGTGTGACATTCTTCATTTAGTTACACATAGGTAATATTAACAGATGGTTTCGGTTTCAGTGTTTAAAAATGTTTTTAAAATTTCCCTTTGAAGAATGGAAAACAAACTAATTGTAATGTAAACAATAAGGTAAAAATATTCTGTTCTTGTTCCATTTTCATAAGGATAGTGTGATTTGTGATGGGAAAAAAAAAGAAAAAAAAAAGTCAAATACATTAATCTTTCTTCTTTCAAAGGGCGATTCGGGAGGTCCTCTCATTTGTGATGGGACTTTAGAAGGCATTGTGTCATGGGGAATTGGCTGTGCTCTTCCATACTATCCTGGCGTCTACACAAAAGTGAGAAACTACAGCCGCTGGATCGACTGGATCATCAGCACTGACAGCTGAAATACAGGTTTAACTTAATGTGGGAGGGCTTTCCTTCAATCTGAATTAAGAAAAAGGTCTAATTTGACAATAAATCCTACTTCAAGTACTGATGCTTTCACATTGTTGCTTCCAGTATCTCAATAATTCTAAATTAAAATGTGTATTTTGGACTCTAAAAAGCATTGAATACTTATATTAACTTTACTTGATCTTTTATCTTATGTTCAAGCCTATTTTCACTCATATTTCCATATTTCAAGCATTCGTGTGGAAGCCTTATATAGTATATATATATATATATATATATATATATATATATATATATATATATATAGTTTTGAAGATAAATTGTGCCAATATGAATTTCTTTAGAAAACTGCATTCTATTTAGTTTTTATAAATGTTGGAACAGATTTAAAAAGCATCCCAGGATGCATCTATTTGATAGAATGACCTGGAAGAAATCTGTCAGTGAGATTGATGGAACTGTCACTGTTTTGTTTTGAAATAAATTAAGTTTACAACAAGCTCCTACTTGCCTCTTTATTGCAGTCATATCCACATATGAGTCTCTGAACTCTGGACTGAGTAAACAGGATGATCCTGACACATCCATCTGGTTACTTACAATTTGTGCATTACCTCAATTAAATATTTTCTAGTACTCATGAGAATAAATGTTTAAACCACATTCAGGTAAGTGAAAATGTTTTGTTCATTATGTTGACGGTGCTCTGTCTAAAGATTGTCAGAACGCTGCAATGCACAATCCTGTTCGTGGAATTTCGCACCTTGTCATCTTAATGAATTATTAAGTAAATGGGAATTTTGACATTGCTGCACCAAATTACTCCATGCTAAGTGTCAAAGAGTCATTGCATCACTGATTTCCTCTTTAGTCTCACACACACACACACACACACACACACATTAACTTGTGACTTGAAGCCATGTAGTGCCTGGCTGTTAGAACAGAGTCTCCAGTCAGCAGCATTATGAATAGCTGGAGCCCAGAAGTGCTTGTTCGGAAATCTCAGGAAGCCAAAGAACAGGCGTATTGTCCCTACAGCAAGTTCAGAGTTGGAGCAGCTGTCTTAACTAGCGATGGAACCGTGTTCACAGGTGAGGACACTCTAAAAAACATGTCGTTGTTATTTGAATCTACAAATACATATATAAAATTCAAATGTCTGGGGGTGTTGCCATTTTTAAATGCTTTTGAAAGTCTCTTATCCTCAGCCAGGCTGTATTTATTTGATCAAAAATATAGTAAAAACAGAAAACCGTAATAATGTGAAATATTATTCCAATTTAAAATAAATACTTTCTATTTAAATATGTTCAAATTTTCTTTATTCCTATGATGCAAAACTGAATTTTCAGCATCATAACGTCCTTCAGAAATCATTCTAATATGCTGATTTGCTGCTCAAGATACATTTCTGATTATTATCAATGTTGAAAACAATTCTTGAATGCGTCTTGAATGAATGGAAAGTTCAAAAGTACAGCATTTATTTTAAATGGAATTTTTTTGGATCACTAATGTCTTTACTGTCACTTTTGATGAATTAAATGCATTCTTTATGAATAAAAGTATTAATGTCTTTGGAAAAAAAAAATCTTACTGAACCCAGACTTTTGAACAGTAGTGTATATATTTGTTTTGTAGCTATATTTTTGTCCGTTTTTCATGGTTCTTCAGCATATGGTGGTGTTTAACAGGTTGTAATGTAGAGAATGCATGCTACACTGCTGGGCTGTGTGCTGAGAGGACTGCAATCTCTAAAGCTGTGTCTGAGGGACACAAGAGCTTCAAAGCCATTGCTATTGCCAGGTAATTCAGTATATAGCTATATGCATGTACTGGCTGAAGTATAAGTAAGTAGTGCTGCGTAATATTCCTTAACTGTCTTTTGTGCAGTGACCTTGAAGATCGCTTTATTTCTCCATGTGGAGCCTGTAGGCAGTTCATGAGAGAGGTCAGTTCTTCTAAAAATAAAATTATGCAAACTGATAATCTTTTATTATTACTATAATTAACAAAAACAGAAGTTACACTGTGGCTTGTGAAAAGTCATCAGAGAAAACCAAAACATGAGTCAACAAACTGCATGTTTGGATATAGTGGGATTTTATGAAATGTAAGTGTGGCTTAGAATTAAAAAAAAAATAAAAAATAAAAAAATAGCAAAAGAATGCGAGTAATACACACATCATTTTTTAGCTTCCATTGATACTGCCATTTAACAGACTAGCTATGTCATCTATCTTACAGTTTGGCTCAAATTGGGACGTTTATCTGTCAAAATCTGATGGATCTTACAAACTGATGACAGTGGAGGAGCTCCTGCCGTGTTCATTTGGCCCTGAGGACCTGAGGCCAAGAGAAAACCATTAGACTTTTGACATAAAACCATGACAGATAGATTTAAATGTATTGAATGGATGTATGGTTATATTATTTTCCAATGAAAAATATAAATGCGTAAATTAATAAATAGTATGCCTATTCTGAATTGATGTGTGGTTAAATAAAAAATTTAATTTACAATGTGTGCTTTTATTTTGAAATGTGTGCCTTTAAAAAAAAAAAAAAAGTGACAATTATCCCTCCGACCAATCAGTGTTGCATAAATAATATAGGGAGAATTTTGGTCAAAGCCACTAGAAGGCAAGCCTGCAATCATTAGCCGAAAGAGTGTAACGGCTAAAGCTAACGCTTCCGGAGGAAGACCAGAGGCCATCAATGGAGGGGAGGCTTCACTACGCTGAATTAACAGCTTTTTTGAGGAAACTGCTCTTTAATGAATTGACAGCCTGCTAATCTTCAACATGTTTTACACTAAACAATACTTTTGGATTTAACTATTTTTAGAGTTTGCCATGAAAAAAATGCTGTTTTATAAGAGAATTTTGTGACAGGTGGGATTCAGCTTACGGCACTTCTCATTCATTCCTATGTTATCCCTAAATGGCGACTGAGGCTGCATCCAAAAACTGAAGGCAGGAAGGCATCAAGACACGTCCGAATTCAAAGTTAGCTTCACTTCCTGTCTCATGAGTACCTTCATCTGATCGATTTTTGAAGGCAGCAAAGATGTATTCTTCGCTGCCTTTGATATCCCACAATCCTGTGCGTTCCATTCCGTGACCATTGAGATAAAAAAAAATAAAGATGGTGTCTGAAAGTTGCGTTTGGTGGTAAGTTTGTATGTAAATGTGTTTAACTTTTTGCACTTTTAATGTTATTTCTAGTGAGAAATTAGTATTATAGTAATTAAATATTCATTTAGTTTTCACCAAAACTCGTTCTGTTTTGTTGTAGATCATTAAACCGTTACGCTGCCTCAGAAGCCCGTCCGAAATCAGTTTCGTGAGGTGCCTTCGTGCAAAAACACTACCTGCAAAGTCATTGCCTCATAAAGCAGCGAGGCAGCAAATCAGCTGACTAAATTTTCAGATGTAGCATGAGTGTTGCACAATGACGTCAAGGCTGTAATGTGGTTATTAAGGCACACGTGATCCTAGTTAGCGGTTACGCTTTCTCCTATAGTAAGTAATAATGACCCTCTCATCTCCCTATAGTGCCCGCTCGGTACCACTTCTTCTGCCCATCTCTCGGGCTGGCTGCCCAGCTCCGGTCAGGGTATTTCAGGAGAGTGGTTGGAGGTGGTGTTCCCAGAAACAGCTGTTTTTCTGGCTTTTGGGGTGGGTTTGGGGCTGATTGAACAGCAGCTGGAGGAGGACAGGACAAGCGTGTCAGGAGATACAGGTGAGAAACACCATCACATAAGAACACAACAATGACGACAGTTGTAGATTCAATAATGATGATATAGCATAATAATAGAGCATTCCTGTAGCTTAAACGGTAGAGCATAGTGGTAGGTTTGATTCCCAAATAATACATGAAAAATGTATTCGCTTTGGTATTAAAGCCTGCCAGACGTGTAAATGTAAAACAGGTAGGCTTATTTAAATATATATGGCTTTGCCATCAAGGAAGAAGTTACATTTTGAAATATTACAATACAAAACGGTTATTGAAATAATTTCACAATA
This sequence comes from Barbus barbus, assembly GCF_936440315.1. Classification (NCBI taxonomy): domain Eukaryota; kingdom Metazoa; phylum Chordata; class Actinopteri; order Cypriniformes; family Cyprinidae; genus Barbus; species Barbus barbus. The sequence continues at coordinate 21,908,197 of NC_136719.1, forward strand.
TTACTGTTTTTACTGTATTTTAAATCAAATTAATGCAGCCTTTGTGAGCATAAGAGACTACTTTCAAAAACTAAATCTGGGGAGAAGTTAAGATTTTTTTTTTTTGCTGCATTGAAGTTTCACAGACACTTGTAGCCTCAGTTATCTTTAATGGGAGAAGTTTGGAACAACCAGGACTTTTCTGGCCAAACGGAGAAATCAATGGAGAAGGGCTTTGGTTATAGTAGTGACCAAGAAGCAAATGGTGACTCTGGTTGACTTCCATGATCATATATGGAGACTCCACCGATCTGGGCTTTATGGTGGTGTGGCCAGACTCAATCCTTTCCTCAGAGAAGACACATAAAAACCCACACTGAATTTGTAAAAACAATGACTCAGACTGTGAGAAACAAGATTCTGTGGTATGATAAACCTCAGTTCATGAGGAAACAACGCACTGTGTTCATCACCTGCACTGTACCTGTAATGGGGCGAACGAGACGTGAATACAAACAGAGTCAAAACATCAGCAAACAGGTATAACAGGCAAGACAAAGAGTAATCCTAGGGCAAGCGTGGGTCTTTGATCGGCGAACAATATCCAGAGGGCTTGAGAAGAGGGGTAGTCCAATAACATGAGAAATAGTCCAAATGAGGTACACACAGAGTCCGAACGGCGAGACAAGGGTTAATCCAAGATACACAGGCAGGAATCAGGAAACAAGGCAACACGAAATGACTAGACTTAATAGAACTGGAAACTAGACTCAGTAAAGCAGCTATCACTAGGTGAGTGATAAACGCAGAACAGTACTAGAGACTAAACAGAAACACAGACTGGCTCGGTAAGGCAGCTAACACTAGGAGAATGCTAAACACTAGAACAATACTCAGCGATCAGGACGTCCAAGGCTTAAAAAGCGTGTCTGAATGGCTTCAGCTGTGTATGTATAATCAGTGCCTTCAGCTGTGTGTGTGCAATCAGTGCAATTGATCATGGGAACTGTAGTCTGGAGTGACGTAAAAGTCTGTGTGGTGTGAGAGTCAATGTAAAGAGAAGACGGCATCTGGTGGTGAGCAGATGGAAGGCTACCGACTGGATTTGTGACAGTACCACACCAACAGTAAAGAGTGGGGGTGTTTTTCAGCAGCAAGTACAGGGGGACTAGTCATAGTAGAAGGAAAGCTCAATATATAAAGATAGCCTGAATGAAAGCCTAGTCCAGTGCATTCAGAACCAACATAATAAACTCATTATTAACTACCCACTAACTAACATTAACTAATGGCTTGTTAAAGTTTTGACCTGACTTTACTTGAGAGGGCCCAACAAAACTAACAAGGTCAGGTTCGTTGTGTGCACCAAAGTAGACTTGTCGGAGTCGGTTGTAGTAAGCTTGTGGAGTCTCTTGTCGACCTTGTTTGGTTTCTAAGGCAGTTAACAGTCCATATTCAGATTCAGAGTCTGCAAACTCTTTAATCAGGACCTCACGAAGTAGCTGGTAGTCTGACTTTGTTCGACTGGGATCTAGGAAGTTTCGTAGCTCGGAACTGGACGTGGCTCTAAGGAGGTATAACCTGTCTCTGTCAGTCACATGAGGTCTCATTTCTAGATAGAAGTCGATATCTTGAAGGTGGGCCTGGACGGTGTGGCACTCTGTGGAGTTCGGGTTGAACTTGCTGATGTTTTTAGACAGCTTGTTGAGGTCTTTGATGGTCATCCCATGTGCAGCTCTAAGGTCTGCATGGATGGGAGGTTTTCTTTCGTTGACAGGAAAGAGCTCTGTGGCGAAGGCAGGTGAGGTTTTGGGTTGTGGCCCCTCGCTTCTGTCGTGGAAAATCTGATTGAATGAAATTGTGAAGACTGAAAATGAAAAGACCAAACAAAGTTTGTCTTTGTCTTGCTTTTAATTTCTGCAGAAATGATCAATCTATTCACCGAGGAAAAAGAGCTGTGAGCAGAGTGATACCCCACTCTCCCAGCACCTGCTGTTTATACCATCCAAGAAGATACATTGTTGAAAACAGATAAGACCTTAGCCAATCATGTTACTCTGTGCACATCACCCCATAACACATGCACACCTCATCCACAGCACATGTACATCATAATTATGTTTAGTTATTAGTTTCATGATTAACATATATATATTATAAATGTTATATGAGATTAGTACAACATATGCAAGAAAGACAAAATTAAAAATTCCCATAACCCTTCTTTTGCTGTATACCGGTTCTTGGATGTGGGACTCTTCTCTGCTCAGCAGACGTGAGACTGAAAGATGTTTTTCTTGTCTTGGCTCTTGTTTCTGCTCATAAGCATGTTTAAGTTCTTTTCTGACCATGTAGAGCTGATCGTTGGTATCGTCTATTTGTTGGGTCAGATTGTCTATTTTAGTACTGTACCTTTCAAGGTGGTCTTTCAAGGCACTGATTTCAGCATTCTTGTCGCTGATGTCATTCTTGGCTTTTCCTAGTAGCTGTTCGGCATACTGGAGTCTGTTTACCAGGTCTTTCTGGGCAGCATTTGCATGTTGTTGGTCGAGCTGAGCTACTGTCAGGGCTGCTTGGAGGTCCTTAACTTGTTCCATTGTTTCCTGCTCCCTCTTGTTGGGTGCTTTGAGTTGATCTTGAACCTTCACTTCCAGCTTGTCTATGCGGCGCTGAGCACATGTCAGCTCCTCTTGAAGTTGGGTGACGTGCTTGTCACTCAGTTTCAGCTGGGTTGTGAAGGCATAGCTTAGAGAGCTGGTGATTTTGACTAGCTCCTCGTGATTGTTGTTCTGGCTCGAATCTTGTGTCAGGAATCTTCTCAGGATTAGAATTATTATTAAAAATAATAACAGTTCAAATGTCTTGGGGGTGAGGCTGTCTGTCGTGCCTCTCAGCCAAGTGTTCACATCTTCCCCTTGTGCAAAGGGGTCTGCAGTCTGCGGCATGTTGGCACGCTAGGGAGAAGAGAGACTGACACAGATCTGTGTGGAATAAAAGATTATGTGTGGTGCGACAATTAAGTATTGTGTCAGTGATGGTGAACCACGAGTGTAGTGTGGTGATGACTGTGTTGGTCTCAGGGTGTCTAGATAGACTTGAGCTGTGAAGACTTCGTCAAGAGTAAGAGGGAAAAGAGAGAAAAATGTGAAAAACAAATTCAATTAAAATAAACAATTCCTTTTCTTGTTTTTCAAATGAGGAAAATTCTATTTTTCAATTAAAGGTTGTTATCAAGGAGGCAAACAATATTATTAAATCTCTGTTTTAGACAAACAAATATAAAAATAATTCTTCTTAGTCTGACAGGTTTGACAACGTACACCTTACAGTTGGACCGCTCACCAGGGAGGCTGCGAAGGCAACGGTTGCTCAACAATTATCTCTATTAAAATTGATCTCAGCGTTGCATGAGATGTTAACATTTTGATTGTGTTTTAAATGTAGGGAGGTTAGGAAAAACGAAAGAGGGTTTGATTACAATCAAATTCGTAAAGATGATTAGTCTTTTTTTGACAAGATTGTGTATCTCATTCATTTAGAATTGATTGATGGTCCTTACAGGTCCCCACAAATGTGAAAAGTGAAGAGGAAAGAAACCAGGAGAGAACAGGAACGAAGGGAAAGAGACAGTAAGTTGAGTGGATCGGGTCCACTTCGAGCAGTTATGCCGACTACGAGTAGAGCGTTGTTGTCAGTTGTTCCACAACTAATCAACAAAAATAAATTGAATGGGATTTGTCTCGTTAATTTATTTGAACTCGTAGTGAGGGATAACAATGTCTCCTATTAAGGCTCAGGTGAGACAAAGTAAAATTAAAAGTAATAAATGGCAAAATAAACAAAAAAATGAAATTAAATAGGGGAGAAATTAGTAAGTAAAAATAGTGTATAAGTGTATAACCAAAACAGGAAGAATGAGGGGATAAAAACGCAATAAAGTAATGAGTGAGTATAAGTCTGAATAGAATCTATTAATATGGGCAATAAATCAATTAGGTAGAATAAGTTTACTTAAACTTTCAAAGTTCAAGACTTATTTGTACCTAAAACGATTAGGCCCAGAAGAGAATACTAGAAGTAATGATCATAGGACATGATCTGAGGGAAATTTGAATGATTCCAAATAAATTTAATGTTTTAATTAAATTTTGAATGTGGCACAATTAATAATTGTGAACTAGTATTTCCCTTTCAAGTAAAATCCAAATAAGTAAGAAGTGAGAAATTAGAGAAATAAGAAAGAGAAAGACCAACAAGAGTATTAGTTGAGAGATGTTTAAAGGGTTAAACCACTTTAGCTTTTCAAACACACACGGTATTAAACCACTGGATGTTAATGCTAACTGCTAACCTTTGAGGCTAATGGATTTAGCATATACTTCAATGTAAACACAACCGTTTCGTTAGCTTAGCAACAGCATGAGTTTGTTTACAATAGCATCGATGTGCTGCGTGTGCGCAGTTCAAAGTTGCTTCCGGAAGTAGGTTAAGACTTCCCTAACTGTGGCAACCAAAACAAACCAGTGGACTAGCACATGAATTGTTGCATTGCCAGTACAGTTAACCATGTTACATGAAATGTCGGTACATTTAAACACTGTACAAATAAACAACACCACTTTTAGTTGGTTCTGCGATGTGGCGTTTAAACTCTCAGTTCGTTCAAAGTTAAAGTTAAACTTTATTCAAATAACAACTTCGTGCTACAGTTGAGGAAAACAGAGATTGGATCATAAAAGCCCGTGCCAGTTTCTCTGGACACATAAACACAACAGGTTTCCTTCGCTGTTGGTTCAAAGTTATACTTTACTTGATTAAGCAGTGTTGAGCAAGATTAAATTCACTTAGTGAACAGCAAGCAAATATTATTCTCTAATGTTTAACCCAGCGAGGCAAATATCATAGATTGCCGATGTCATCGGTTTTTCAGGTAAGAATGTCTCATTTACTGTCGGAGGTAAAATGTTCAGTGACAGTCTAGCAAAAACTGTATGGAATTGTACAACCATAAAATAATGTACAGTATAGACATTGTCTTAATTTCATAACATCCTTAAAAATAAGAATAATGTTGACCCCAAACTGACAATTGTTATTTTAAGTAAACAAATCATGTTGAATTAAGACAACCTATCTCAACAGAAATATGATTATAATTGAAGTTAACAAAGAAATAAGCATACCTTACAAAAAAATATGTAGCATCTTTGTTTTTATTGAGCAAACAAATCATATTAGTAGCTACAGCATAAGAAATGTTGAAATTGCTTATAATAATACAAAACAATGCTAATAATTGATGAATGGCAATCTATCCTAATATGAATGCTAATGGTAATCAGAGACTAAATTATAAGCTAAGCCGGAATAAGATATCTAGGAAGTGATCAAATCTAATATCAATTAAATTCTTAAAGTAAAGTCAGTAAGGCAACACTATAGTGACCATTACACCATTTCATTCTGCCAAGATACATGTCCTTCAGAGTTGAAAAAAGAGCAGAATTTATCTCGAACATTGTAGGCCTCCCTTGCACCTCGAGGTCCACCAGCAGTAGAGATGCTCTCCATTGATCCAGTAGTTGGAGCACTGGTATTTAGCCACCTCTCTACTTCCATTGGCTTGAGAAGACAGTTGTGCAGGAGGCATGCTGACAAAATAAGGCTGTATATTTTGTCAGTATGTATGTTGATCCTGCTCCGCCACATTGCGCGTTCGAGACAATCTGTAGTTGAAGATGCATTGTTGTGTGGGTAAGTCTCGACCAGGGTAAGGCTGCATCAGGTAGGTTTTTAATGGGAATGCTGCATCCCCATCAATGGTGAATGGCATCTTCCCCAAATGCTCTGCTCCTGGTAGCTGCTAATCATCTGGCACCTCCAGCTTTTTTGCATCCAATGCCTTCCCTATGGCTGAGCCAGCAAAGACACCCCCATCACTTGACCATCCATACTCTCCAATATGGACTAGACGGAAGCGATATTCAGCATCGACCACAGCCAATAATACTACAGAAAATGTTTTTTTGTAATTAAAGTAAAGGCTGCCTGAATGAGGTGGTACAAAGAGGAGGATGTGCTTCCCAACTATCACTCTTATGCAGTTAGGGAAATTCCACCTACACTGTAAAAATCTCTCGGAAAAAGAGAACAAACCAGAGCCAAAATAGAGATGCTACGTATCCTGGATGACCTGGATGCGCAGAGTCAGGCACACCTTAAAACCTTAACCTGCCCGCATTCTCCACCAATATATGTAATGGGTAATATGTCATTTAAAGGAAACAGTTTAATTTAGCTCAAAGGGAATCATTTATGATTTTATAGGGAATTTGAACAGACTCACTGTTTCACGGCTGATCCCTGAGGCAGCAGCGATTGAACGAGTCGTATAAAGGCCAATTCACACCGCACAGACAAATGCTAACAAACTCCAACAAACTAGTTGGCTCAAGTTGGCTGTTGGATTTAGAATCTTATGAAAAATAACTGTCATGTTCACACTGCACCAACAGACACCGACCAACTCTATATCTATAAGTCGGGTGAAAATAAACTCCAAACAACGCCAACAGGGGTAACACACTGACCCAACAAACTCCAACAGACTAGTTTGTTGGCGTTTGTCTGTGCAGTGTGAATTGGCCTTAACAGCAACTCTGCACTGGATATTACAATCCAAAATATAGTGAAAACACTATTTAATAGCACAGTAACAAAATCGGCAGATTAAGACATTAACTTGTAAGCACAAAACACAAGATACTTCTTTTTCAATATAAATATGACTTTATTTTATAAATCTAAGACATGTAAACTAATCTAACACGTGAACACACGCATTCACACATTCACATGCTGCAGAAAGAGAGAAAGTAATGAAAGGATGAGTTTAAGAGAATGAAAATGTGATATCCCAAGTTTACAGCAATATGTGCTATTGCATAGATCTGAACAACCATCAATCACTTAATTAACCCTCACATTGAGTTTCTCAATGAGGCTAAAATTTGTATTAAATGCACCCTCTCAGCAAAAATCTGGAAGTTACTTGCTTGCGTTGCCCTGGGAGTTAAGGCATTCCCTGGCTGGAGATGGTTTCAAATTGCTAGTTGAAGTTTGAAGCGGGTGCAGTCAAACTGGACTTTGCGGCAAACTTAACTTTTGAACACGAAACTCAATGGAAAGAAAAGAAACTAAAATAAAAGGATAAAAGGATGTAACGAGACTACGTAGTTTTTCTTCTCATTGTGGTAGTAGCTGGCATGTAGGCCAGAGCACGCTGGAATAGCGCTCAGAGCACAGAAAGTGATGACAAAAAGCATGGCTAAAAGTTAGAAGAGCAGAGGCTGAAGAGCAGAAAAGCAGAAGAGACCAGAAAAGTGTCCTGAGTTTTTAAACTCGGCTTTCAGACACCTCCCGATGCTTGTCTTGACCAATTAGATACTGTTCTTAGCTAGGGGTGTTGCTCTGTTTCTTCCCCATCATAAATCCTGTATCAGTCACATGGTCCGAATTTTCCCGCTCTTGTAAAGTATAATTTTGGACATGATTTCTATAACAAGACTATGATACATTTGACAAAGAATTGATTGGAATAAACATTTAAAGCATGATTTTTCAAACTCATACATACCAAACACGCATATGAATCCTTCAGCTGTTCCATAATGATTAAAAAGACATATACAATATGTGATTAACATGATAGCCAATTGTGTGGGTTACATACATGATATGGAGTTATGCGTAGAAATGATTAGTTTCCTTAAGATTAAAGTCTTTTAAAATGATTTTAGTTGCATATGGAAACGACAGTCTCTGTGAACAAAGGATTTCAGTCTGGTTCTTTGTCTTCTATGTGTGGGGGAAAAGTCAATCTAAAGAAGCTTGTGATTTCTATCGTGGAACACGTGATGACCATTTCTTTGACCATCAATCTTGATTACTTGCCCAAATTTGACAGTCTCCTTCCTGAATTGGAATTATCAATAAGTGTCCTTTTGTCTTAATGTTGCAAGCTGTTTTGTGAAAGAGGCTTGGTTAGGCTTTCTTCAGACGGGCTGGTGCTAGGATCTGGACATATTTATGACGTTGTCCTGTTTTCTTGGGACTCTGTGGAATTTTGGCTCCTCAGGTTTCGATGTTCTGATCAAATCTTAAATTTGTCTGATTCGGTCTCTGATATCCTACATGGGCCTGACTGTAGATGTGAGTATTGGCTGAAATTACTGCTGATTAATATTCCTGTTATGAACTGTCTTTTATGCAGTGACCTTGAAGATCGCTTTATTTGATTTGATTTGATTTTATATGAGCCTGTTCATGAGAGAGGTCAGTTCTTCTAAAAATAAAATTATGCAAACTGATAATTTTTATTGTTTTATTTATGAATATTTATGAAGACATACAAATGTGGAGTTAAAATGTGATCTGTAAAACGTTGTGAGTCAGCAATGACAAACTGCATTTGGAAATAAAAGAAATGCCTTTATAAATTTAGGTGTGGTTTATAACAAAAATAATTACAAAAGAATGTAAGTAGCCTAATGCACTAATCATGCTTCACCTTCCATTGATACTGTCATTTAACACTGGTTATGTCATCTGTCTTACAGTTTGGCTCACAGTGGGACGTTTATTTGGCCAAATCTGATGGATCTTACAAACTCATGACAGTGGAGGAGCTCCTGCCCTGCCGTGTTCATTTGTCCCTGATGACCTGAGAAAAGGAAAAAACCCTGTTGGCAATTCGAAATGTAATAAAAAAATAAACCTATAAGCCATGTTACAAACCAGATGTGCTGTATAGATTTAAAATGTTTTGAATCGATAGCTGTATTATTTCCCAATTAAAAAATATATAAATATAAACTAATAAACAATGACCATATTTTTAACTGTTGTGTGGTTAATAACTGACTCACCCCTTCGAACTTTTATTGATACTTTTATCTTAAAATATGTGCCATATTTACTTTTATTGTGAAATATGTTTCAGTTTACTTTTATTTTGAAAGCACAAAAAGCCACATCTCGCGGACCAATGAGCGTTACATAAACACTGTACTTGAGAGTCGGTGAACAGGGCTGATTGTTTTGTGTTATCGTGAAATTTAGTTCTTTACTCGGCTCAAAATGTCAGTGAAACATGCTCTCAGTCGGGGCTTGGAGCTGGGAAGGTCGCTTCTCCAGCTGGGGCTCTTCAAACCAGCCGGCCGTGTGGCAGCGAAGCTCCGCGGTGAACGGCTGCGTGTGTCCCGCTCGACCCGCACCGTCCAGCCGCAGACCTTCCTGCCCGCTCGGTACCGCTTCTTCCGCCTGTCTCTCAGCGGGCTGGCCGCCCAGCTCCAGTCCGGGGCGTTCAGGAGAGTGGTTGGAGGTGGTGCTCCCAGAAACAGAGCTGTTTTTCTGGCTTTTGGGGTGGGTTTGGGGCTGATTGAACAGCAGCTGGAGGAGGACAAGACAAGCGCTGCTCTCTGTCAGGAGATACAGGTGAAAAACACCATCACATAAGAACACAACATTGATGACATTTGTATATTTAATAATAGTGATATACCATAATAATATATTAGCATTTCTGTAGCTCAAACAGTGGCATGGTCATGTTGGTTAACAGAGAATGCATAAATAAAATATTCGCTTTGGTAATAAACGTCTGCAAACTGCATAAATGTAAAATAATTTAAATGTAAATGGCTTTGCCATCACAAGAATAAATTACGTTTTAAATTGTATTAAATAGAAAACACTTATTGTAAAAGTTTTTTTTACTGTATTTAAAAAAAAAAAGAATTTTTATTCTGAACTTTGACCAGTAATGTGTATATTATATATTATTATAGTTTAACATAGCCTATAATATTACACTTGTTATATTTATATAATATTACAATGTTGCATTCTTTACTCCTTGTTGCATAAAACACTTTTTACATGTAACATTGCGATATTACATTCGCAGTAATTCATAAATTTAATTGAAACATAATTTAAAAAAACAACAGGTTATTAGTTAACCTAGTCTATTTACAAAATACTGACCAGTAACATAGTAATAATTTAGTTTTTACATGTCATTATCTACTGCATCAGGTTACTACTTCCTTCTAAAGTTTATTAGACCTAACGTTAGTCAATTTTGCACAAGCAAATAATATGCAGAGAGTATTATAAATATATGCAAATTACAGTATAGCAATTGTATCCATAATGCATTTGTCAGCAATGCAAGTTATTACATTGGAATACAACTTCTCTATTAATTTTCTTTTAAATAAATTCAAGAAAGATTGCAATTACAGCTGCAATTACATGTGTATTTAAAGGCTTATTTACATGTTTCTCACAATGTTTTTTGGATGTAGGCCGTATTCAGAAAGAAGAAGTTCCAGACCCCTTTGGAGTCTTTTACATCGGGGTACAAGTTGAAGGACTATGTGATTGGGAAACAGATCGGGAAAGGTTGCAATGCAGTGGTGTATGAGGCAGCGGCTCCGTTCGCGCCCCCTGTGGAGAGTGGGAAGTGTTCACTGGTGGAACTCAACCAGAAAGAAACAGATGATGACAATAAGAAAGCAGGACCACTTCAATTCTCAGCTATACCCAGCTATCCTTTAGCTATGAAAATGATGTTGAACATTGGGGTGAGAATTTAGAGTTTTTTAGCATTCTATTTTGGAGTAAAGGAATTCTTTTGAATCTTGGGTAGAATGCATATAAGATACAGTATTCCAAAATCCCTCAACAGCTTTTTCTAATGAACATTTGATACTGCTCAACAGGCTGGTTCATCAAGTGATGCCATCCTTCGCTCTATGTCTATGGAGTTGGTTCCTGCATGTCCACAGGCCTTAACGAAAGAGCAAGGAGAGATCACTTTGGATGGGTGAGTTCATATGTAAATTTTGGCAGTACAGCATGGCCTTAAAATAGACTGAATCATTGCTAATGGCTTTGTTATTTTTACAGCCACTTTGGAACGGTGCCTAAAAGACTGACCGCTCATCCCAACGTGATCACAGTGTACCGGGCCTTCACTGCTGAGGTCCCGCTGCTGCCTGGAGCTCAGGAGGAGTACCCCGATGCCCTGCCTGCCCGACTCAATCCACTGGGTTTGGGCAACAATCGCACACTGTTCCTGGTCATGAAGAAGTGAGGAATCATGAAAGCACCCTGTTAAAAAAAAAAAAAAAAAAATATATATATATATATATTTAATTCATTTAGTTAAACATAATAAAAATTAAACAAAATATTATTACATATAATTTATTTTATTACTTTACTTAACAAATACATTATCATAACAAATAATAACAATTATATATAAAATGTGTGTATATATATATATATATATATATATATATATATATATATATATATATATATATATATATATATACATACACACACACACACAAACGCACACAGTGGTGTGAAAAAGTGTTGGCTCCCTTCCTGAGTTTTTGGTTTTTTGCATGTTTGTCACACTTTAATGTTTCAGATAATCAAACAAATTTAAATATTAATCAAAGATAACACAAGTAAACACAACATGCAGTTTTTAAATGAAGGTTTTTTTTTTTATGAAGGGAAAACAAAATCCAAACCCACATGGCCCTGTGTGAAAAAGTGTTTGCGAAAACCGCTGCTGAGCAAAAAGAACATAAAGGCTCGTCTCAGTTTTGCCAGAAAACATCTTAATGATCCCCAAGACTTATGGGAAAATACTCTGTGGACTGACGAGATAAAAGTTTAACTTTTTGGAAGGTGTGTGTCCCATTACATCTGGCGTAAAACTAACACAGCATTTCAGAAAAAGAACATCATACCAACAGTAAAATATGGTGGTGGTAGTGTGATGGTCTGGGGCTGTTTTGCTGCTTCAGGACCTGAAAGACCTGCTGTGATAAATGGAACCATGAATTCAGCTGTCTACCAAAAAATCCTGAAGGACAATGTCCGGCCATCTGTTCGTGACCTCAAGCTGAAGCGAACTTGGGTTCTGCAGCAGGACAATGATCCAAAACACACCAGCAAATCCACCTCTGAATGGCTGAAGAAAAACAAAATGAAGACTTTGGAGTGGCCTAGTCATAGTCCTGATCTGAATCCTATTGAGATGCTGTGGCATGACCTTAAAAAGGCGGTTCATGCTCGAAAACCCTCCAATGTGGCTGAATTACAACAATTCTGCCAAGATGAGTGGGCCAAAATTCCTCCACAGCGCTGTAACAGACTCATTGCAAGTTATCACAAACGCTTGATTGCAGTTGTTGCTGCTAAGGGTGACCCAACCAGTTATTAGGTTTAGGGGGCAAGCGCTTTTTCACACAGGGCCATGTGGGTTTGGATTTTGTTTTCCCTTCATAATAAAAAACTTCATTCAAAAACTGCATGTTGTGTTTACTTGTGTTATCTTTGATTAATATTTAAATTTGTTTGATGATCTGTAGAAGTGTGACAAACATGCAAAAAAAAAAAAAAAAAAAAAAATCAGGAAGGGGGCCAACACTTTTTCACACCACTGTGTGTATATATATATATATATATATATATATATATACACTTATTATTGTTATTCTCATGATTAATTTATTATAAAATAATAATAATAAATGCTGTTATTATATTTTGTTTATTTTTATTTATGATTTTTCTATATGTATTGTTATAAAAGTAATATTAAATTAATAAACAATTAAATGAATAAATAAAAAGAAATAATTATAAAAAATAAATAAAATTATAATTATTGATAATTCTTATATTTATTATAAAATGTATTTGTTATAAACATATAAAAAATAATTAATCATAAAAATAATAATTCATGATAATAATTTGTTCAATTTATTTATTGTAAGTGTATTTGATGTATTTGTTATAAAAACTAATAAATGAAATACAAATTTATACAATTATGATTATAAAAATAATAATTATTAGTATCATTTAGTACAATGTTAATTTATTATGAAAATAAAATAAGTAATAATGAATAATGTTATATTATTGTAATGCATATAGTAACATATTTTATAATATTCTGTTATATATTCATATTTATGTATTAGTTAGTTACTGTTTAATTTGTAATAGAGTGGGTATGGAAAGTATTCAGACCCCCTTAAATTTTTCACTCTTTGTTATATTGCAGCCATTTGCTAAAATCATTTAAGTTCATTTTTTTTCCTCATTAATGTACACACAGCACCCCATATTGACAGAAAAACACAGAATTGTTGAAATTTTTGCAGATTTATTAAAAAAGAAAAACTGAAATATCACATGGTCCTAAGTATTCAGACCCTTTGCTGTGACACTCATATATTTAACTCAGGTGCTGTCCATTTCTTCGGATCATCCTTGAGATGGTTCTACACCTTCATTTGAGTCCAGTTGTGTTTGATTATACTGACTGGACTTGATTAGGAAAGCCACACACCTGTCTATATAAGACCTTACAGCTCACAGTGCATGTCAGAGCAAATGAGAATCATGAGGTCAAAGGAACTGCCTGAAGAGCTCAGAGACAGAATTGTGGCAAGGCACAGATCTGGCCAAGGTTACAAAAAACTTTCTGCTGCACTTTCTGCTGCACTGTGTTCCTAAGAGCACAGTGGCCAACATAATCCTTAAATGGAAGACGTTTGGGACGACCAGAACCCTTCCTAGAGCTGGCCGTCCGGCCAAACTGAGCTATCGGGGGAGAAGAGCCTTGGTGAGAGAGGTAAAGAAGAACCCAAAGATCACTGTGGCTGAGCTCCAGAGATGCAGTCGGGAGATGGGAGAAAGTTGTAGAAAGTCAACCATCACTGCAGCCCTCCACCAGTCGGGGCTTTATGGCAGAGTGGCCCGACGGAAGCCTCTCCTCAGTGCAAGACACATGGAGTTTGCTAAAAAACACCTGAAGGACTCAAAGATGGTGACAAATAAGATTCTATGGTCTGATGAGACCAAGATAGAACTTTTTGGCCTTAATTCTATGCGGTATGTGTGGAGAAAACCAGGCACTGCTCATCACCTGTCCAATACAGTCCCAACAGTGAAGCATGGTGGTGGCAGCATCATGCTGTGGGGGTGTTTTTCAGCTGCAGGGACAGGACGACTGGTTGCAATCGAGGGAAAGATGAATGCGGCCAAGTACAGGGATATCCTGGACGAAAACCTTCTCCAGAGTGCTCAGGACCTCAGACTGGGCCGAAGGTTTACCTTCCAACAAGACAATGACCCTAAGCACACAGCTAAAATAACGGAGTGGCTTCACAACAACTCCGTGACTGTTCTTGAATGACCCAGCCAGAGCCCTGACTTAAACCCAATTGAGCATCTCTGGAGACCTAAAAATGGCTGTCCACCAACGTTTACCATCCAACCTGACAGAACTGGAGAGGATCTGCAAGGAGGAATGGCAGAGGATCCCCAAATCCAGGTGTGAAAAACTTGTTGCATCTTTCCCAAAAAGACTCATGGCTGTATTAGATCAAAAGGGTGCTTCTACTAAATACCGAGCAAAGGGTCTGAATACTTAGGACCATGTGATATTTCAGTTTTTCTTTTTTAATAAATCTGCAAAAATGTCAACAATTCTGTGTTTTTCTGTCAATATGGGGTGCTGTGTGTACATTAACTTAAATGATTTTAGCAAATGGCTGCAATATAACAAAGAGTGAAAAATTGAAGGGGGTCTGAATACTTTCCGTACCCACTGTATGTGACCCTGGACCACAAAACCAGTCTTAAGTGTAAATTTTTCGAAATTGAGATTTCTACATCATCTGAAAGCTGAATAAATAAGCTTTCCATTGATGTATGGTTTGTTAGGTTTGATGGTTTGATAGGACAATATTTGGCCGAGATACAACTATTTGAATATCTCTAATCTGAGGGTGCAAAAAATAAAAATACTGAGAAAATCACCTTTAAAGTTGTCCTAATGAAGTTCTGAGCAATGCATATTACTCATCAAAAATTAGGTTTTGATATATTTATGATAAGAAATGTACTAAATATCTTCATGGAACATGATCTTTACTTAATATCCTAATGATTTTGACATAAAAGAAAAATCAATTATATTGACCTATACAATGTACTTTTGGCTATTGCTACAAATATACCCCAGCGACTTAAGACTGGTTTTGTGGTCCAGGGTCACATATGTTAAATACATTTTTTTGCATGCCACAAAAAAACAAACAAACAAAAAACAGGCCTTTAGACTCATTTTCTGCTGGATGCTGCTTGTGGTTATTTTTGAATCTGTAAAATCATGATTGATGGTCTGTGCTGTAGTTACCCATGGAGCCTGCGGCAGTACCTTGGGGGGTGTGTGCCGAACCCAATGCAAGCGTCTCTCATGCTGTTGCAGCTGCTGGAAGGGGTGGATCACCTGTGCATGCAGGGCATCGCTCACAGAGACCTCAAATCAGACAATGTGCTCCTGGAATTTGACAGCAGTAAGAGTCATTAGACAGGGCAGACAGCATTTTATGCCAGTGTAGACTTGCAGCATTTTGCCAGCATTAGGTAAATGCTTTAATCACATTAATTGTAACATTGCTGTAATGTGTTTTTATTTCAAAGCCAGGTGTCCCAGACTGGTGATCACTGACTTCGGCTGTTGTCTGGCAGAGGATTTGGGCCTCAAACTGCCCTTCAACAGCCGGTGGGTTAACAGAGGGGGAAACGCCTGTCTGATGGCACCTGAGGTAAGAAACGTCTGGAATAACACTTGAAGTGTCAGGGCTCAACAATAAGGATTTTTTCTGCTTGCCTTTTCAGGCCAGTAATTTAGATTTCTACTTGACCTGTAAACATTTTTACTGGCATTTTAATTTAAATGTTATATTTCCAAGAAGTTTCTTGCAAGGCATTTGTTTGATTATAACTGAACATTTTTTTTATTTATCATATGAAACGTATTTATGATTTCTTTGTCCTCTAGGTGGCCACAGCAGTTCCAGGTCCAGGGGTGATGATAGATTACAGTAAAGCAGATGCCTGGGCTGTAGGGGCCATCGCCTATGAGCTTTTTGGTCAGCCGAACCCCTTCTACAGCTCAGAGGGACTGGAGAGTTGCACTTATCAGGAACAACAGCTTCCTCCACTTCCTGCTTCTGTACCTGATGATGTACAGCTAGTAGTGAAGCTACTGCTACGCAGAAACACTCGCAAGGTATAATATTCACCAAGAAACACTACTTTATATACTGGCAAAGGCAATTTTATATATATATATATATATATATAAGTTATTTTTCATTTAATTAATTTATTGTTTTTACAAAGCATGAGTAAATCTTACAAAAATATGTGTAGGTCATTTGTTTGTTTGTTTTTTTATCCCCAATTTTTGTGTATATTTGTTTGTTTATATAAATGATTTATATAAAATTGGGTTAAAATATTTATTTATTTATTTATATATATATATATATATACATGTAGACAGTATATAATTGAGTTAAAAAATGTTTTTGTGATTTGTGATGTTTTCACTTATATTTGGGTCATAAAAAATATAACTCGTAAAATTATATTTTAAGTAGTCACATTTCAGGAACACTTAATGGCCCTAAATATAATTTTTTTTAAGCAATACATTTTGACAGATTTCATCTTCATTCAGATCATTATTTTAATAAAAATAAAATAATAATTATTATTACTATAATAATTATAGTAGTAATAATGCATGTTTTGTTGTAATATTACTATCATGTTTTTTTAAGCAAAAATAAAACCCTAATTAAAAATAATTTTTGCATATCAGTTATTGGACACAATAAGATTATTAAAAATAATCTGTATTGATCATAAAAATGATGCAGGCTCTGGTTTACCCATAGAGAAACTCAACAACACTTGAATATAAAAACTGAGAAGATAAAGCAGTTCATTGACTGATTTATTAAAAAACATCCCTGATGGTTTGCAGCGCCCCAGTGCACGTGTGGCCGCTAACATGCTTCACATCAGCCTTTGGGGCAAGCGTGTGTTGGCCAGCTTGGATCGGGCCAGAATGGATGAGCTAACGGACTGGCTCCTGTGTCAGTCTGCTGTGGTGCTGCTGAAGGGTCGAGGGTCAGGTGGGAGCTCCGTGGAAGCTGAACTCCAGAGATCCTTCCTCGCCAACATAGACCTGGAGGACCTCCGCGCTGCACTCAGCTTCCTCGTGTACGGACAAGAGCAGTGGAAGTCCCTGCTAGCGCACTACACTGAACCTTAGTGTTTGAGTGAGTGTT
Organism: Barbus barbus; assembly: GCF_936440315.1. Taxonomy (NCBI): domain Eukaryota; kingdom Metazoa; phylum Chordata; class Actinopteri; order Cypriniformes; family Cyprinidae; genus Barbus; species Barbus barbus. Next base: position 21,925,431 of record NC_136719.1, read on the forward strand.
TACTAGAGAAACGAGCACAGCGCAGTACCAATCATGTTTTGTAGACTGGGGAAGCACTTTAATTTTAATGTCCATCACTGACATATTTTGAAATTATGGCAGTTTATGCATTTGCACTTTTCACTATATATACATTAAGAATTCTTTATGCTGTTGATGACTCTTTAGAATAACAGCTTAAACCAGGTACAAATTCATGCATAATGTAATGAATTAATATCCACAGTATACTGAATATTGCTTAAAAAAGTAGGCAAATTAATGCAGAATAAATTACAAAATTGATGTTTTTTCTGACAGGATTTTCAGTACAAATTTGGTTTGAACTTTTGGTAACTGATTGCATCATGAAATGTGTGTTACTGGAGCAGAGTTGGTTGGAAGAGTTGAAAAAGCGATTGGGATTTGTGATGTCACTGCAGAGTTTGAGCAAGTGATTATATTTGGATGGGTTCGCTATTACAATCTTTTGGAATAACTTGTTTAGATGAATTGTATAATAAGACCAGTCATTGTGCATGTGCATTAAAAGTAAACGGGGTGAATTTTGAATACACGTTGACTTCATGGTACTTAGCCTGGAAAGGAGATAAATGGAAAAAACAATAAAGAATTTGAATAGTATTGAAATAATGTGTTCATTTGCACATAGCACTAAAACAGTTTGACGATAGAATACACGTTAATATTTACACTGCAGTATATTATCACAGTGATATTTTCATACCTTTGGAATAAATTGTATTGCCCAAGAGGAATGGGTAAAGTGCACCAGTCCTCTTAGCAGAAATGCATACGACAATATGTGTATATATATATATATATATATATATATATATATATATATATATAGAGAGAGAGAGAGAAATGTAATTTATTGTTCATATTGCAGAAAAATATGATTGTCCTAAAATAGTAATTTTAAGCAATATATATATATTTTTTTACCTGTTTTTGACAGATTTTGTCAACAAATCTGCATGAATAAAAATATTGTGTATTTAATAATAATAATGATAAATATTAATAATGCACATTTAGTTCTTGTAATCTTTTTTTTAATTTTTAAATCATTTTTGCATATAGTTTTGTTGGACATAAAAATAATCAATATCGGTTATTGAAATATAATGCATAATGTAGTATGCATACTAAATATCCATTCCTAATAGAAGTTGTGTGGGAGTATATGATTGTGAAAAACAACACACCGGGTCCAAGGCGAAAGTTCATTTTGAATCGCCTGAACTAATAGCGACAGACAAAACTTTTTGCGAAACCTCCCCGTTAAATCGCACCTCTAAACTCGGTTGTTTGCACAGGCTGGGTGTTGCATTGCATTTTTCGCTAATTTCTGCAGAAGTTGGTTTCACGCCATTTTATATATTTTCAAAAATGTAATACAAATATTACAAATTCAATAAAGTATTACTTAGACATTTTATCTACATTTTATTTAAATATACATTTTATTGACATAATAAAACTGTTTTATATATTATGATTTTAAATATAATTGATAACATTTAATATATTTTCAAAAATGTATAAAAATATTGTTAAAAATAATAAAATGTAATAATTGCAATTCAATAATATTTGTATAAATTTTAATAAAACATTTTGTATATTTGTGTGTGTGATTAATTGCATCCAAGATAAAAGTTTTTATTTAAATAATATACGTGTATATTTATTATGTATATATAAATACACATACATACAGTATATATTTATATTCATATAATTAATATTATATACAAATATTTTACATTTATAAACATAACATATTTTTCTTCAATATATACATGCGTGTGTATGTCTGTGTGTGTGAGTGTGTGTGCGTGCGTGTAATATTAACACAATATACATAATATTTGTATTTAGACATGCTTATAATACAACGCACTATATAATATGTATATATATAATGTGTGTGAGTGTATATATACAGTATGTGATATATTTGTAAATATATTAATAACATTTAATATTTTCAAATATGTAATACAAATATTAAAGATTCAACAAAGTAGTAATTAGAAGTAATACAAGTAACTCATTTTTTTAATATTAGGTTTTAAGGTTGTAATGTTCATAAGCAAAAATGCCTTGTTGAGTCCCTTGTACTCGATACAGATTTGGTCCGAGGCACATAAGGGCACAATCAGGTTGTACAATGGCTGGACAAGAGCGGCCCCATACGAATCACTAAGGGTGGCGGATGTTGGTGACATTAATGTCAACCTCTTTGACCTGAAGGACACCTGCAAAAAAATATGAGAGGCTTATCATGAAATTGTGGCCACTGACTGCATCCCACTTACACTGGGTGAGAAAACATTTTCAATATGCAGAAATACTTGGATCAGGTTTGAGTCTACTTTTAATAAGTTACTTCTCTACTTGTCTTGGATTCCCAGGAGGTGATCATACAACTGCATACCCAATTCTACAAGCCGTTGCTGAGAGGTTGGTGCAAACACAAGAGGTCTCCCGCCTAATTTGCAATACTAACTCACATTTAGTCTGAAATACTGCTATTTCTGCTGTTCAGACATGGGCCTAATACATGTGGATGCCCACGCGGACACTAGTGACATGATTCTGGGTGAGAAAATTGGTCACGGGACCCCTTTCAGACGCTGGATGAGGGGCTCCTGGACTGCAAGAGGGTCGTCCAGATCGGGCTCAGAGGCTCGGGTTATTCTCCAGATAATTATGAGTGGAGCCGAGCACAGGTATCACAATGTTTTTATCAATAATCATGCTCTAAATAGATCATTTATATATATTAGAATGTAATGTGTCGTACAACGTTCATTGGCCTACAAAGTGACGTCATAGTTCCACCTCTCTATAATGATACCATATTTGAGTCCGGCACTTCTTTCATGTCTTTCGTATCACTCCGCTGATCTGCCGCCTTTCGTTGTATTCAAACGCAGCAGCAGACATCTTTCGACTCAATTATCTTTCAACTTTAAAATGAAACCGGAGATCTTCAGTATTAACTGGCCTACGGCAATAATGTTGAAGTCTTCGCTTTGTATGAATAAGACATTATACCTCAAAAGTCTGTCTTGTTTGTACTTTGTTTGTCTTAGTTCTAAGCTGTTTGCTCTAGCTATCTATCGCTCTGTCTGTCTGTCTGGATATCTTTCTGTCCGTCCGTCCATCCGTTTGTTTGTCTGTTTCTCTGCCTGTTATACTATAGCCAAATTATATACTTAATAAAAATGTAATACATAATTAAGAAATATAATCCAAATTGTAATTCAAAAATTAACAAAAATTTGATATGTATTTTATAATATTTGTATTTGGCATATATGCTTGTAAGTAAAAACTTTGTATATTTATACACTGAATTTTTAACTTTTTTTTTTTTTTACATTTTGGTCTTTTCAGGGTTTCCGTGTAGTGGAAGCTGTGGTACTCTCTTGTCCCACTCATGGAGGAGGTTCACTCACAGATGGGAACGGGGCCGGTCTATCTCAGCTTTGACATAGACCGTCTGGACCCTGCATTCGCTCCAGGCACAGGAACACCTGAGATTTCTGGCCTCACACCCATTCAGGTATGCTTTAACTGTCGCTCAAAGATGCTTAAACCTGCTCTGGAGTTGAGAATAAACTCCCATCACCCTTAAAGCTACTAATGAAGGACTTCTAATTCACTTTATTTCAAAAATAGTGCACACTATACAACCGATATATAGAACACATGATTTGGAAAGTGGACACACTATTAATCTGGCATACTGTACTATACATTACAGATCAACGATACAGCCAAGAGCAGCCCTTAGACTTTGCGCGTGAAAGTTTAATATTAACCTTAGGGGTTGCTTAAAAGCATACTTAAAGATAGAGACATGGCTGATTTCAGTTGACACTCTTTTGTTTAAAGAATAATGTATTTTGACATTTGTTTTCAGGGTCTGGAAATCATTTGAGGTTGTCGAGGTCTTAATCTTGTGGGTTGTGATTTAGTTGAGGTTTCTCCACCTTATGACACCACAGGTACTGTATTATATATATATTTTTATTATTTACATTATATTTTTCACAGGAAACACCGCTTTGACTGGGGCTAACCTCCTTTTTGAGACGATGTGTGTCCTTCCAAAAGTCAAATATTATTGATTGCATTTGTGGAACATCTCAGATACAGTGATACATGATTTATATACAAAACCAGTATTAATATTATTTTCAACAAATACCTTTATTTGGAATAGAAAAACAGTGTCACAATTTAAGAACAAGGTAAAGAAAATTCATATTGCGGATGGAGAAACATAACTCTCGGGGAAAAAAAAATTATGAAAATAAAACATTTTATGTTTATTTGATAATACAGTTTATGAACCGATTAATAAATCAAATAGATTACATAACATGATGCAGAGTTAATATTTTACACCACAGACATAAATACATTTAGTCATATAGATTTAATAAGCCATGAAAATTTGGCATGATTTAATGCTATCTTAAATTTAAGATATTTACCAGTGCATTGCAAAACACAAATAAAATGCTAATATAGTACAATGGCACCAATACCGCATCATCAATTATAAAGTATAATGAATGTTCATTGAACACCATATGAATCAAGTAAAATCATTCATCAATCAAAATATGTCAGTAATGGAAGACTTCATATAGGTGTGGATTTAACTCACCCACACCTTTCTGTGCATATGCAATAGCTAATCAAACGCATTAACCACTAAATCCTGCAAACAAAATGAAAAATCGCAACATATAGGCGACAAACGCTTTTCTAACATGAAATGCATAGAACAAAATACTTCAGATCAAGTATGTATTATTTCTTCTCTTTGTACTGTTGAGAGTATGTTTTGCATGCCACAGCACATTTGTAATGAAAGAACATAACTGGAAACTATAAAGGTCTCTGGTGCTATTTGTCATTCTTTAAGGCTTTACCTGCTCATTTTATAGCTGCACTATATAGCTGAATGTAACTTGTACAGGTCGATAAAGAGCTGTTCCACCCTTTACCTACACTGTCAATCAGGTAAGAACATCTGGAATCTTTCTTATATTTTAGAGACACAAATCCATATGATATTTTTACATATATGTTTAAAATTATGTAATTATTTACACCTTGGGACTGAAGCACAGTTCATGTTATATGGGTATTGCTGTAAAGTTGTGCCAGTTGTGATAAAGTCTGTACCACAAGTATGGCAGATGCTAAGAAATTTGACACGTGTTGCACTGAAACAAAAAAAAGACTAAACCTAAAAAGTTTTCTTTAGATACTGAATTGATAAAGCTACAGTATTTATTTAATTTTTTTTTTAAGTTTAAATAAGATATCTACCATCCATATTTTCACTATTATTCAGAAGGGAAAAAAATGTTCAAATTATTAAAAATAATTACAAATGGTAGCTTTTCAATTTTGAATTTTAACAAACTTTTATTAAATGTCTCAAACTAGCCTAAGTATTTTATTTTAATTTTATTATTATTATTTTTGTTTTAGAATGTTTTTGGGGGGTTTTTTTGCTAAAGAATTGCTAGTAAAACATAAAATGTGGTAACACTTCGTTAACATTAGTTAATGCATTAGGCATCATGAACTAACAATAAACCACAATTTTAAAATGCTAAAAATGTTTTAGTATATGTACTGTAGAAATGTCCGCTATCCATAATTAATCAATGCTGCGAAAGCATTGTGCATTGTTATTTCATTTAATTCGCTGCATTAACTAAAGTTAACATAGAACCTTATTGTAAATTTTTAGCAAAAATTTAAATATTACATTTCGTAGATCAAAAGCGTTAAATTAAAAAGGAAAGTGTCTCTTAAAATTGTAAAACATATAAATTCACAGCACTGTCATGAGTAAACGTAGTTAGGAGTAAAAGTCTACAGTGATCATGTTTGTTATGCTACATTATGTTAGCTGTTTTTCAGCTAGCAGCATGTTGCAATGTTATTCATGGAACGGAAATGTTTAAAATCGAAAGCTAGGCTAACTGTATCGATATTTTGCGTCTCGCAACCTTTTGAAATAAATACCAAATATCCAAACTGACTGTAAAGCCCTCCATTAGAGCAGCTAAAGTAAAGATTTCCAAGAGGTCAACATCAGTGTTGATTCAAGTACTCCAAAGATTTTCCTTTAGTGTTATGCTACACTAAAGTCACTTCTGCAAAGTCTTACATAGAATTGTCTCACGAGCTTCGAGATCTGAGCAGCATCAAGCCTGGTTTCGTTGAGGCCATCGGGTGCTTCTAATCCAGCTGGGTTATTAGCTCTAGCAAAAGCATACTAGCTTCCATGAGGCTTTATTTGTTGACAGTGATCTTGTCCAGACCGGGCCAGGCTGGGACGTAGTACCGGGGCAGCGTCCCTTCCATCAGTCGCTCCATCCAGTGTCCGAGTCGATCCAGTTTGTGGTGTATCTGAAGAGTTGTGGATCGAGAGCGTGTTATGCCTTTCCTGGAACGGGAACCTCCTCCTTCCTCTTCCGGCTTGCTATCCAAGTCTTCACCTGTGTAGACTGGCTTGAAAAGACACAGGTATTTCTTATGGCCATTGAGGGCTAGAACATAGCCTGTGTAGTCTACTTTGCGGCTGCCCACTTCGTCCTCATCTGTGTCGATCTGCATGGCGTCTTGGGCGTATTCCAACACGGCCGCCATCCATTCGCTGTGTTTATCCACATTTAGGAAGGAGAAGTGTAGCGTCAAACTCCTACGAGGAAGAGGAAACATTGTATGGGCCTATATCTTTTTTTATATCTACAGTGTACATTGTGACTTCAAGGTACAGCATGCAATGAGGGCTCACCCAGTGAACGAATAAACTTCCTTGGCAAACTTGCTGAGCAGGATGTTCTTAGTGGAATCAGTAAGTACCAGAACTACATTAATGTGACCCGGCCTCAACTTAACCAGGTTACTAGTGTATGTAATGTCGGTTAACTCTGTCACCTCCACAAAGTTTTTCTTTGGTGGGCGACTGCTGGCAAAAAAGAAAAGAAAAAAAAAAAGTTTAAATGAGAGCATATAATAGTATAATAAATTAGGTATGCATCAATTATTTAATGCTATTTTTAGAGCTGATAACAAATGACTGATATTATTACAATTCCAAATTTAATATTCTTATTATTATATAATTATAAATAATTTAATTTCAACATAAAAAGAAGAGAAATGAGCATGCATAAATATCCAGTATTGTTAATATCCAATAAATGAAATGGCACTGATATGTAGATACTGATATAATAGATGAAGTTCTGTGGAATTTATTTATTGGATTTATCCAAATGTAATATACGAAAGAACCTGGATGTGCTGGAGGTGTTTGGCGAACCGTTCTCGGCCTTGGATGCCTCTTTTGCTTTCGTTTTGGGGTGTTTTTCCTCACTTGAGTCACTGAAATTAGAAACAGCAATGTTCAATGTCTCTGCATTTCCCATCTAACACATCAGAATTATGAATGCAATAAAACTTACCTGAAAGCCTGAATAACTACAGTGCCAAATAAAATAAAAAGTGCAGAGAATATCAAAGACAGGAGGGGCATCATCTCGCGCCTGCAAAATGAATGAAAATAACTTAATAGAGCATTAAATATCAAACATGTCGCTAACCAATCCCACCTTAACAACTATTGCCTTTCAGTACTAAGAGATATTTCATAAAGCGTATTACCTGAATTAGCAACAGTAAAGAAGAAGGGCAAAGCTTAGGGTCAATTGGCATTTTATTGACCTACCAGTTATTGTGAAGAAGATCATCCATAATTTCAGACAAGTAGTCATATGCCGTGTAAATCCATCTGATTAAAAACATCTGAAAACAAACAGATGTACAAAATTAAGTTCCAGCAAATTTGGACATAATCTAGATCTCTACTGAAACATGCATATAGGTCACTGCTAATTTCCCAATTAAAGACGTTCCATGAAAAGCAAAACCTGAGAGACTAACCGAGGTGAACTCATTGTTGAGCTCTGGGAGAACGGCATCATTGTTGAGGATGGAGGGATCCTTCTGCAGTCTTTCGAGTTCCTCCAGAAGCTTGTGTTTGTCTTCTTTACTGCCGTTCCATCCTCCCAAAACTGGCTTATACAGAATCTTACCAGCTCCGTTACGCCTCTCCAGAATCACCACCTGCTCAATACACAAACGTTTCATTGGGTTACACACTAGAGGCCCACCAATAGTGGATTTAGCCAATTTTGATAACTTAAATAGAAAAACAGGCCAATAAACAATTGGTCATTTTTATCATCAATGAAAACTTGGGGACTGAAGGTATATTGAATGTAAAAATGCAATGTAAAATAGTGCTTTATTGCTAAAGCATTATTACTTAACAAACAAAATGACTTAATCCTGAATGTATTGTTATCTCAAATTAAATAAAAATCCAAATGGAGCCAAAAAATGACACTTTAAATAAAGATCACTCCAAATAGCACACAACTTAATCTGAACCTAAAAAGGTCAAACTTTAGCAATCCTGTAAACGATCGCTACATCAAAGTGAATGTCTGCAATAATTGATGCAAAAAGCAACTAATAATGTCGAACAGTCGTTAGAAATAACATATGTCAACCTTTATAATGCTCAAGTATGTTCTTCTCGAAACAAAAATGCGTGGAGAAGATAACATCTACCTGTGGTGGTGTGCTGTCTTTGTTCTTCAACAGAACATCACATAGGGGCTGCTGACGTCGCTGGTAGACGTAAGCAAACCGCAGTACATCATTAGTGTTCGCAGAGGCTAGCGAGAGGAAGGCTTCATTTCCTGTGGCGAACGACTCTTCCTCACCAGTGATGAGTAGAACGCAATATCTGTGAAAAAGACATTGCAGACTATTGGAAAAGACCCTTTAATACGTTGAATTAACTCCACTGATTTTTACAAAGCCATATTACTTCCTGCGACGATGGAACTGTTTGACAGGGCAAAGCTCATCAAATAGCTTCTGGTTCACCAGACGAGGGGCCAGGAGGAACTTGTTGTTGGAGATAAACTCATCTATTATCTGCTTCTTCATTGCTTTAGCCTGAGGGAGCAAATGTTTAATTGAAAATCAACATATCTTCTCAAACAAAAAAATGATGTTGCTGAAGCCCCAACATGCGTTGTGTTTCCAGTACAGCTATGCAACTCGCTGATTGACCACTATAGTATGATGAATTGTTGTGAAACGAACTAGCCAGTCACGACTGTTTTCCTAACACTGTTGCATCTCCGTCATTTGAACCACATTAGTTCAACAACACAGGGCCATTGTTAATGACGTCACATGCATGTGGTGGAGGTCTCTAAGATGCTGCTGTATTGAACATGGCACCTGTTGACTAATTTCATATTTTTATGTTCCGTGTCATTTTTTGCTTTATTTGATGTTTGATTCATCACAGGTTCCCTCTTATGTCATACTCCGAAGGTTCCCTTAGGCATTTATGCACATGCACACTCTTCAATCTGTCATGCATTTATATTTAGACAGAAGAGATAGATTGTACTGCATATTAGCTTGATTTAAGCTTGAATAAATAGATTTTAATTTATTTAAGGCCATATATCTTAAGAAACTATGCTTCTAACCATAGGTCGAGAGCTGTAGTTCCAAACACGTACGTTTGCGACGCTGTTTACGAATGTTCGTCTGAACTATGGTTTTGAGAAACACCGAATCGTTATGTTGGTAGCAATGGAACTTGCGAACATATTTAGTGATGCTTTTGGGAAACGCACCCCTGATTGGTTGTTGTTTCAAAACCTTCTAAAGCCCTAAACACACTGCATTATTTTCAGCTGTCCCAGATGAAAGATTGGCATCGTGAAACGATCGTGACAATTTCTGTGTTCGCGGCTCCTAATCAGTGGTCCTGTGTCGTACAGTTCAAAGACGACCGTTGTCACAATCTTGCGACCAAAGATAGCATACGATACAGCATCATCATTGCACAGTGTGTTCGCTGGTACGATCCACGTTTACTGAACAACCAATAAAAATGCGACATGAAATCAACGCGACATGGTGGATAAAACATAAAACTGCTTACCTCAAGTTCTTATGCCTTCCTCTTTCGCCACTTCCACTTTTTTAAGCACACATTAAAACTACAACTGCTAAATTGTGATCATGCTCTTTTTGTTTACCACTAGCACATGCTGATGATGTTTTATTCTTTTATGGTAACATGCGTCGTATTGTGCAATAGGAGTCATCATCGTTGAGTCTACACACATGTCATAGCCAAGTTTATTAGATCCATGTTGTACAGTGGGACATGCAATGATCTTATAGGATTGCTGAAATCGTGCAGTGTGTCTCGGGCTTTAGATGTGCCAGACTAATTTTCTGGAGGGCCATAGCCCTGCAGAGTTTAGATTCAACCCTAATTAAATGCAGGCAATTTTTGTATTGTGTGTGTGTGTTTGTGTGTGATTTGTACTATACTACTCTGTTGCACAACGAATTGCCCCATTGGGGACAAATAAAGTAATTTGAACTTGAACTTGAAATGCACCTGATCCAGCTAATCAAGTACTTAAGGTTTATTTAAAAACTAAATGGTATGTGTGTAGGCACTAAACTCTGTAGGGCTGCAGCACTCCAGGAACTGAGTTTGACACACCTGTTCTAAGACAAGGATCCAGCACACACCTTATCACAAAATTAACAATTACTTAACATAAATAAAAACAGTTGGATACAAAATGAATCCTCTAAATTGCACAACTTTGTACAACCTGAACATTAACAGGTCAAACATCAACTTTATCCAATCAATGTGGCCTACAGAAGTCAAGGGAACAGGTTTACCTGTATAATATCTGCAGGCTTCTCAATGTCCTCTTTAAAGACAAGCATGGTTGGCGCATAAGTGTTTATGTTGAATTTTCTCAGCAGGTCAGCGGTCTCAGAAAGACCTTGATCCACATATCCAAACTGTACATAGTCCTTATAGGCAAATGCTGTAAGCTATTAGAAACGAACAAACAAACAATCATTGGTGTATTGGCTGAACATTGGCAAATCTGGAGGTTACTAAACAGTCTATACCTTATAAAGCAAAGGAACCGAAGGCACTTGGTCAAACAGGAGAACATGTGGCTTGTTCAGCTCATGCCAGCTCTTCAGAAACTCTTGGTTGTTCTTGTCTGTGACCTACAGACATCCATGAATGAGAAGTTTGAGACCAGAAGAAGACATAAATACAGACAATGGGAGTACATGATGTTGTTCATTAACCTTTTCAACTAGTCTCTGTGGCAGCAAATCTTCTACAAACTGCATCAGGTGGCCTTTAACAACAGCGTAATGGAAGAAAGCCACTTTTCCATTGACGACACCAAGAATGGATGGAGTCTGATGTGCTCCCAAATGATTTGCTAAACGCCGCTCGTAACCAACATCAACCACACCAATTCCAATCCCTAGAGATGAGAAAAACAACTTCTTATCTGGAGGAAGTGACACTCGTTTCAACCCTAGTAAAGTCATATCACTAACAGAGACGTGACAAGTAAGCATTTCTAGAAAATATGAATTGTCTCACCTAGCGTTTCCAATTCCTGCACTGTTTCTTTCCAGACTGGTTCGATATGGATGCAGCTGAAGCACCAGTCTGAGGTGATCTTGATCAAGTAAGGCCTCTTGAAGCTGTCAGGCACAACTTCATTGACATACTGGTTGAAGTGCAATGTGTACTTGCCATCAGCAAAGTCCCGGCCACCCTTATTGTTGAAGGGAAAGTGGAAGAAAGACTCGTCAAAGTAGAAGTTGTCATGAAAGTGTCGGAAATCACGATGGGCACGACCATACGGGTGAGTGTTATCTGTTTGTCCATAACGATCGTAGCTGGCTCTCTTCTCCTCATTTGTTAAGATCTACGGAGAAAAAAAGTTAACATTAGCATTGCTTCTGACAGCATGTGATCTGTTTAGTGCCTTTATAAGCTGCTGTACCTCATATGACTTTGTAATCTTGATGAACATGTCTTCTGCTTCAGGATTTTTGTTTTTATCAGGATGCCTGACAGTAGAGATGAAAAATTACCATACAGTTCTCATTCAGACATCATGAAATTACTGTAGTATTACAATCTACAAAAAACACCACTCTCACCATTCTTTGGCCAGGCGTTTGTACACTTTCTTGATTTCTGCTTGGCTTGCACTTCTGGTGACTCCAAGAACTTTATATGGATCAAATTCTGCAGCGCTTTCCACCGTAGCATCCATCAGGAGCACATAGACCATCATTACAGAGAGTGATAGCACCACCATCCTCATCATGACCATGTGTTCTTCTGCCCAAAGACTATTATAAGACATTATGGAGGAAATAAGTATGAAATATTGAAAGATAAACATTTAATTCTGAAAATAATAAATAAGTGTAAACTATATAATTAAAATAATTTCTAATAAAATAATAAATATAACGAAATTTGATGATAAATAGATAAACAAATAAATATAAACATTAAATATTTAATCCTGAATTTTTAAATATATAAAAAATGAAATAACAATAAATACAACCAAATGTGAAGAGTAAATAGATAAATGTGTACATAAATTAAGTAATTAAATGTAAGCCTATCATTGTTGCGTTTTTGTATTTGAAGTAAAATTTAAAATATAAATATTAGGTGAAAAAAGTTTAAATTGAAGTACTAAAATAAAAAAGAATATATAAAAAGAAAAGCTAATTCAATATATGAATAATTATGTATTTTAATTTCATGTTTATTATCGAACTGCCTTCGCACATGCCAAATAAAATAAAACCTTCAAACATATTAAAATTAAATATGTCCATACTGAAAGCTGTCTTGCAAATACAGAAGTTTCCATCAGATGCCAGTGACATGCTAGTCGCGTTTAGACTATTACAGAAAACACGACATAAAGCGCATTCAGTGATAAGATAAAAAAAAAAAACCATTAAATCGCGTTTTGAGGGCAATAAAAAGCAGGACATGCAGCTAAATCGACATCTGACGAAATTGAAAGAAACCCTTAGCTAGCCTGTTAGCCAACATAGCTCATGCTTTTATTACGAATATGACATCAAAACGAGAGGAAACCATTACATCATGAATGGAATATGAATGTACCGCTACTAATGGTGACAGAAGTTCATCCATCCATCTGAGTGACGCGTTCATAAACCATGAGACATGCGCATTAATATTAGCAGAGATTCACAGCAGTAAACACACACACACGCACGCGCGCGCACACACACACACACACACACAGAAGTGCGCGCTCTCTCTCTATTCCATGGTGTTTATTGCAGTAACAAACATGGTATTATAACAAATATGGTATTAGTCTACCATGCCTTGCAAAAACACTTCCACCATTGTATAGTGTATAAAATGCCTCCAAGAGTAGACTACTTCAAAAATCAGGTAGGAGTAAATGTGGTACCAAATCTGGACAGACTGGACAAGCTGTTTCAAATGTTTAATACAGAGATTGTCTTAACTCAAGAAGCAGAATAATTCCGACGCCAGATAGCAATGTAACTCATTAAGATTTAAATATTAATAAACATACAAAACAACAGGGCAATATGCTGCTAATCAGCATACAATGACAACTTCTGTCTGACAGACTTGCAGCCTTTAACAGCAAAGATTTTCTCCTCTTCAGGGAAAAAGGGCAAGTTTCTGGCCACTTTATCTGCCAGATCAGCATCTTGGATCATGTTCAGATGAACCATCTCAGCCATGACACACTGACGCACATGCTTCAGCTCCAGAGGAAGGAAAGGAATATAGTGATCAACCAGATGATGGTCTATGATACTAGAGTGCAGAAATCCACCTACAGAACACGCACAGACATAAAAAAAAAAAGTCATTTGTGGAGTAAATGCAACCACATATTCATTATATATATATTAGTGCTGTCAAAATTAGTGCGTTAACGCATGCGATACATTTTTTCATTTTAACGTGCTAAAAATAGTTAACGCAGGGTTGGAGCCAGGGTTGGGCACTAGAGGATGACACAGGAGTGGATTTTCAAACCTCTGCTGTCCCACTCCCACAAAAAAAACTCCCGTCCCAATCCCAGAAAATCCAGTTCGTTCCAATCCAAGAATGACTCCCATTCCCTCCCAATCCCATGTTGTTGTTGTTGTTGTTTTGGCTGGAATCTGCCAGTTACAGTAAATATAAAGTACAGATCACCGCGTGTCCACCTTAATTGAATAAAAATCCAAAATGTAGTTTTTTGTTATTATATTGAACTGAAAGCCATCTTAAATGCACAGTGTGCATTGCACACACATAAAATTTCATGTAAATCATCCATGCTAACACACGTTTTCTATTTGAATTTTTTTCATTTGAAAGTAGACATTATAGATATATTTTTCATACACGGAGTTTCGAAGTTTCTCGCTCAAGTTCACAGAGACCTAAACGGCAGAAAGCGCATCCTGTTTGCTTTAATTACTTTACAGAAGCGCAACGTTTCGTTGTTATTCTGAGTGCACACAAATAAACGTAGAGTCTTTACAGATTCGAAAGGTGTATTAGGCTACTTTTATCTGTATGACCAAAAATTACAGAGATTTTAAGAGCAAGTGAGCTCACCGGCGCCTGTCCTGCAGCGAGCGCGCTATTCAGCTTCCACTCTCCACACAAATACTTCAATAGCGCACATTTCTCTAGGTTAACATCATGTAAAGTTGCTACTACATACATCTTTCAGATGAAAAGCCATATTTGATGTCGAGGAATGATAGTCGAGTTTTTGGATGTCCTGCCCACATAGACCAGCCATTAACGACCAAAGCAAACGGGAGGAGAGCATAAAGAGACAGGGCAACTAGAATTGAGTTCAGAATTAAAATATACAGTTTATAGTTTATTTATATAAAAGGTATATTTGTGTATAAAGTTTGGTATCATTACTATTCCCGGTCCCGCCCACTCCCGCTGACATTTTTTCTGTCCCGTCCCAATAACGTGATTCGTAGTGACTTTAGGTGTGTTTGACTTCATGCAGCGCCGTACAGGCCGATCAGATAGCTTGACTGTGCTGCTGTGTGGCGGCATGACTGTGCTGCTGTGTGGCGGCTTGACTGTGCTGCTGTGTGGCGGCTTGACTGTGCTGCTGTGTGGCGGCTTGACTGTGCTGCTGTTTGGCGGCTTGACTGTGCTGCTGTTTGGCGGCTTGACTGTGCTGCTGTGTGGCGGCATGACTGTGCTGCTGTGTGGCGGCTTGACTGCTGCTGTGTGGCGGCATGACTGTGCTGCTGTGTGGCGGCTTGACTGTGCTGCTGTGTGGTAGTGGTAGCTGTGCAAGTAGTTTGCCTTCCTTCAAGGGCACTTGACTGTGTGTGTGTTCAAGTCGCATTATAGCGAATTAATCGTGCACTTGTGTGAGTGTGTGTTTGTATGTTGGTGTGAGTGTGTGGTTGTTGCTCTGTATGTGTGTTAAGATTTAACGGTGGTGTGTTTTGTTTTTCTATTTTGATTGATTTAATTGTAGTTTCTTTAATTTTGTGTTTTGTTTTGTTGCGAGAATTGTGAGTAGCTATTGTTATCTTTGATTGTCAATTCCCTTATACACAACAAGGGCTATCATCTGTGGGGAGGGTTAACTGTTTTCTTTTGTTTTGTTTGCTTGTTGTGTGGTTTTGGTTATTTATTTTGAGTGAGGGTAATTTTATTTAGCTTTATTGGTTTATGGGAAAGTGTGAATTTTTGAGGGTTCTGTTTGTATTGAATTTACTGGGGTTTTCTGTTTGTTTGTTTTTTTTTCCGTTTCATTCCCAAATGTTGACTTATCCCAAGGGATATTGATGTTGTCAAGTCAAGATACATCACTACAGGTGGCCACTGAATATTATTTTTATGTTAAAACAGTATTAGTATGTCCAGCGCTCTCTCCACCCTCAATACCACGACTGAGGTGAGACCCTTGAGCAAGGCACCGAACCCCCAACTGCTCCCCGGGCGCCGCAGCATAAATGGCTGCCCACTGCTCCGGGTGTATGTTCATGGTGTGTGTGTGTTCACTGCTGTGTGTGTGCACGATGGATGGGTTAAATGCAGAGCACGAATTCCGAGTATGGGTCACCATACTTGGCTGAATGTCACTTCACATATTATATGAGGCACATTTAAGAACATGTCTCTGAAATGGTTTTCAAAACTGTTCTGGAACAGCCCAGCACTGTCTCCCTCATCTAACACACTCGATTCAACTCGTCAGCTCATTAATAGAGACTTAAGACCTGAAGCGGGTCAGAAAAGGAAGAAAGTTGAGAGAAAATGTGATGCTGTCAGATCCGCGTCATATTCAGCAGCAGCAGCCAAAACAACCTATAACCAGCTGCTGTGATGTCTGTTAACCAAAGAAGAAAAGAAAAAGAGGAAATAAATAACTTTTATATATTTAAGGATTCATCTGTATTTCATTTAGAATTTAATGTTTGATAACTTTATTCAATTTCTGTATATTTCTGCTGAAGGGCACAGGTAAATATGACATCAGTGTTAATTTTGGCAGGCATTTTTGATTTAGTCTTAGTCTTTATCTTGAGACGAAAATGCTTAATAGTCTTAAGTCACATTTTAGTCATTTGAGTCTATCATAGTTTTAGTCTAGTTTTAATTGACGAAAAGTCATTGCATTTTTGTCAACTTTTAGTCATTACTTTTAGTCAAACTGCAGTTACCAACATTTATTTTGGTAGCTATTTTATATGTAGTATTCAAACAAAAATAGTCATCAATTCTTCTCTCTTTAGACCAAATCAATTAAGCTTAGTTATGAGAAATTTGAATCAAGGATTGAATTTGGAAAAACTGGAATACATTTTCATTTTTTGGTAGAGATATAAATTAAACTCATTTTTCAGATACAATAGGTTTACTTAAGTATACATTTATTTAACATCTTTTGTTGGTTAACATTTATGACAGATAATTAGGAATGCTGTCCATTTAAGACGGAAGGTATGCATGTAATAGCCTACTGACATGCATTCAGTTTTCACCCACCTGTTTAAGCTCACTTAAACCATAACGGACTGTATTTCCGTGAGATACTCTACATGAGAGACATGTGGACTGCTGTGTGTGTATTTGAGCACTGAGAACTGATCGCGCGCTGTATGAGAACTGAAGAAGTGGAGCGTGCGCAAGAGAGAGCACTTCTATCAGCGCGTTTCTGCCTATCGCACCTTCACTAACTTTAAGTTAATCGACAATGAATTGTGACTCCTGGGAAAAACGGGACGTCTGGTCACCCACTCCCTAACCCTTCAGGTGCTGAGGCCATTGTTTCAGATCGCTAGTTCGCGTCTTGGTAGGCTATCCGTCCACTGCGGCTGCCATGCAAACGCACCTTATCCAATGACAGAGACGCACATTTTGAAAGACAAGACAGTTAACTTAGCCTATAGGATGTATTTTGAATGTCCGGTAGTTTTTATCATCAGATATTAGTTTTAGCTCGTCAACGTCTCGTCTTAGTCACAGAAAAAAGGTTCGTTGACGAATATTTTTCGTCGTCGTCTTCGTCAACGAAATTAACACTGTATGACATTGATTATAATGGGTTTATGTGAAAATTGTTTTAAGTTAACTTAAATTAGAAGTTATTTTTTTAGTCTAATAAATGTAAAAATTGATAGCTCTCAATTATACTGTAATGATGAATGGCTATATAAATGGTTAAATATTAGGGGACGGGGGGTGTCATAGAGACATCAGTAGTATTGGTATCAGTGATATTTTTTTACTTGCCTTCAGTCATAAAAAAGATGCCATTAAACAAATATAAAAAATATACCGTCTTTTTGGTGTTTGTACATTATTTTGAAGAATGAATGTGAAATTGCAATATAAAAGTATATTTAAAAACTTTAATGTAAGGTGGAATTAATCACGATTAATTTCAGAAAAAAAAGTGTGATTAATTAGTTTTGTTTTTTTAATCGATTGACTGCACTAATATATATATGTATATGTATATGTGTGTGTGTGTGTATATGTAGTCTTTCAATACACACTGTTCTTATCATTGAAGATGTTTTGAAGGATCTTAGTCTCCAGTTCCTTGCTGTTCATCCAAAGCTCTTCCCGATCTTTGCCTTCTCTCCAGAAATCCAGAGCCACTTCAGCAATCACATTCCCACCTGCATTACTATAAACAAACAGATAAACAGATTATAATTAGTTGTGTCACTCGTTAGGGAGAGTAGAGGCATTTAATTACCACTGTGTTAGAATTTTATAGAGCTAATTTGTTGAATACAGCTGCATTTTCAGAAATCCAAAAAACAAACCCTTGATTTTTGAGGGCTTTACCTAAGAAAAATGAAGATTGCATTGCGGAATGACACTCCATCTACACGGGAGTTGTAGTCTAGAAAAGGTTTTATGACATCGATCAGCTGTGGTTGCATCTTGTCCATTTCATCAAATATGAACATGGAGTGGGGAAAACGTGATACATTTCCATGAATCCACTGTTTTAGCTGTGCCTGAATAAACAGAACATGCAAATCCCAGTAAGAGGAATGACTTCTGATATGTACAACATTCTCACAGCCGTTTTACAAAAATGTGCATTATTTTTTATTTTCGCATTACAATTTTAAATATATTATTTATTATGTTTTTAATGCAGTAATGAATACTGGGGAAAATATGCTATCGGGTTAATAGAAATTAAATGCAATTTCATTATTATTTCAAGTGAAAATACTGAATCTGTAAATGATCCAAATCCCCACCTGTTCAGCCAACTTCTGAGTACATGAGTCCTGTGGGTATTGCATCTTAAAGCTAGAGCCTGATCAGTTGTTATAAATGATTACTATAGTCTTAGGCCAAAGCTAAAAACTCAATTATTTACTTACGCTGTATAAGTCTAAATGTTTGCTGTGTGGGAAATGATGTTCAGATATATACGTGTGTACATGCTTGCTCTGGTCCCCTTTTTTGTATACATTTCTTGCAATGATTTTAGCAACATGATTTTTCCCAACTCCTGCAGTCCCATGGAAAGAGAGGACCAGCGGTTTGTTTGGGTTGCTGTCACTCATAAATGATGTTACAGCTTTCAGTACAACATCAGAAACAATGTGCTGGCCAAAGAGAGAGTCTCTTAAATCTTTCTCCAAACCTGAAACAAAATAACACATTTGCATTTCTGAGGTTTTCTGACACTTTTACCACGTGACAAATTATATCTTGCAGTAAACTCTAAAATGGTGTGAATACAGCATACAATAACATTTAGGCTTTATAAATATAAATATTACTGTAATTCAGAAAGGACATTATCAAGATTTGATAACGTATAGCCTATGTCAGTAATGCCGTGGGAACGTGCTATCAACTTCATAACCATAGTTTGTGGAAAATACTAAGTTTAACCCTGTTGTATGTAGTATGAAGGATAAAAACGTTATCCTTTTTACGAAAAAAAGTTATATGGGAAGTTATAAGATAATCGAAAACGCGCTGTTGGAAACAAAGGAAACATTTGACATATGATAAGCCATAAACAACTCATAAATCGATCGTCAAAACATACGTTATGTTATTTTGCCGTTTTACTCACGTTTAAAGTCAAAAGGCAGCAAATCGTCCAGTTCCCAAAGTGTGTAAAACACATGAGCTGCAACAGCCGCGAAAACATTCAGGAAACCTGAAGATAATGTTATATTAGACACCAGCAATAAAACTATTAACAAATGTCGCACTTTCATTGTGAAAGCTTCTTCAGTCACAGTTTCGTTTTTGGAAGGAACTCGGAGGGGAACTGATGCTCCTTCCGCAAATATGTACTTTCCTGTTATAGGCTTTATGTACTAACTACTAGAAGGAAAACACGCTTTTCTTGTTTTTCCAGTCTTCGGTATGTTGACATCAAACTCACCATGACCACTGCAGGAAGTGTTTTTAATTTTTTTATATATATAAATAAGTTACAAAATGCGAGCGATACCAAACATTCCTCCTCATGATCACGTGGTTTACTTCCACGAGGATAATGCCAGAGGTTTCTATAGAGGAAAATTAATAGGTCTGCAATATTCAAAATTAATTTATTAATTTTATTATAACATTTAACTATTAAAAAATGTAATTAAGTTTCATATGTAGATAAACAAGTGTGTAAATAAATTCCATAATAATAAACAAATATAAGGTGTAAAGATAAATAAGTCCATAAATATTTCAAATATAATACAAATATCTCACTGTTTTTAATTATTTTATGTTTGCTACGTTCACACTGTCAGTTTTGGGGCTCGATTGACAACCGCATTTTCTTTACAGGCGTGATCTCGAAATGTCCTGTTCACACAGCAGCTTATAATAGCGTCTCGAATGCTGTCTGTATGAATGTGCAACGGGTGTCAAGCCCATATTCTTAACAGTAACCATAGCAAGAGTGACCAAGGAATATCAAAGATGGCGACGTCCATAACACTGAAAGTCTTATCACTTTGACATGAGGAGAGTCCAATCGAGCCGTGAGTTCTTCTGTCAAATCTTTATTAATCAACAGCATATATTTTATATTTGGGTAGAGAGCAAAGCATTTGAGTCGCATGCAGAACACAAAACCGAAGGGAGCAGCTCTGGTGGAAAACTGGATCTAAAACTTTCAGAAGACATGCAGCTCACTTCTCCGTTACTGTAAGTTACCGAAACCAGACATGAAAACACGCAACACACAGAGACGGTAGACGCATGTTTGTGTAACAGAGTGGATCTTTCTCGCACTGTGTGACGTGACAGACAACTAGTTATCCAGTCCTGTTCCGTTCACACAGCGCGGGATTTCTATGGAGTAAAAACAGTATCAAGTCCTCCCACAAATGCACGCGAGGCAATCCAGGCAAAGGCAAGTGCATTATTGTTTCTTTGCTCACATAATGATCCCCATCTGTACCCGTTATTTCATGCACAACAAATCGCGAGTCCTTTGAATTAGTGTTCTGCCTTAAGAATGTCTATAAATACGTGCTTTTGTGCAGATTCTTTTGAGACTGTCATTCCGCAGCCTTAACTCACAAATGCGCACAAGCCTATCTGTACACTTTACCTATGGAATGAATGAAGTAGGCGGTCAGACATGTGTAGTAGAATGTCGATCTGAATGGCGATCCACTTTAAGGACCCTGATTTTTTTCCCCCCAACATTACTATGATCTAAGATAACACTGCACATGGCAGCTACAGTGCTTAGCTCTTCAGTGTTTGTACTGTTTTTGTTAGTTTTTCCTGTTTTTTGTTTCTCAAACACGATCAGTTTTACCAGGGATGAACTGCTGAACATTGGGCAGAATAAGGATTTCTCAAATTCTGCTGCTCGGTGTTTCACGGAAACCTGGCTGAATGACGCCATACCAGACAGCTCGTTACATCTGCCTGGCTTTCAGCTGTTTAGAGCAGACCGCGACGCAGAATCAACGGGGAAATCACGCAGCGGCGGGACATGCTTTTACATCAACGAAAGGTGGTGTACAGATGTAACAGTGTTAAAGAAGATATGCTGTTCAGATCTAGAAACGCACTTCATTAACTGTAAACCTTTCTACTCGCCGCGGGAGTTTTGCTCGTTCATTCTCGTGAGTGTCTACAATCCACCGCAAGCGTACGTGAGCTTAGCTTTACAGAAACTAGCTGACCAAATCAAATCACAGACACAGAACAACAACACTCGGACTCTGTTTTAATCATTCTCGGGGACTTTAATAAAGCAAATCTCTTCCGTGAACTGCCAAAATACAGACAGCATGTTACATGTCCCACCAGAGACAGTAATATACTGTTACACAACAATAAAAGATGCATATCACAGATATCACACAGGTGAGATCCGAGAATCTTTGGTTGAATGGAAAGACAAGGCCGCAAGGCCTGGCACAAAAACTTAAGGGTCCAGAAGAGTTCTAGCTCACATCCTCATCTTCTCAGAATCTAAAAAATCTGCAGACTGGGAGGCGGGTCACTGATGTGAGAGCTTTATCTGATATAGAGGTCACACCTCTGCAGGGCCGTGCAGAGACCTTTGGAGGGGCAGGTGCTCAAAGTATAAAAGGGGCACATGGAACACGGCTTTTAATAGGGCTGTGCTCGTTGCTGATATGTGTATCGAAATGGATGCTTCTGTATTGATACAGCAGCAAATGCCATGACGCAGGTTTGAAAAAGAAACAGAACAGAAAAGACCATTTTAAGTTTAAATGTTAAAGACATTTTTTGCACCTCTTAATTACTTTGGAATGATATTATTCTCGTTGTTATTGAATTTACAGGGTATGGTGGCTTTGCTGTTGTAAACACTACTGTTGTTGTTGTAGAAAATTTTTTTATGAATTAAATTTTTTGAATGATAATGATTATGAAAACAGGATTTATATTAATTTAATTCGGAGGATGAGAAAATCAGTATAAGCCTGTTTTAACAGTGTTGTGATAATTATTTTTTAAGGCACTCTACGTTTTTTTAAATACTGTAATAATAATAGTTCAAAGTATGATAGTTTGTAGTCAGATAAACTACATAAAAAAGACAAGACACCTCGACGTGCTTTAAACTTTTCCCAATTAAACAGCAAGAACGAAAGAGAACGAGCAGCTTTGTTTTTATTGCTGTGTGTAGAAGCTGCATTTTTATATTTAATGTTCATATTAATAAAATGTAAATTCGTCCCCCGTGCTTTATTTGAGCTCGAGCAGGTGTTTTCACATAGAGGTTTTTAGATTTAAATCTAGATTTAAATTAAAAGGGACATGACCTGACGTTTTGTTCGTATCCAAAATGAGGAGATATGAATATCAGGAGAGCTGAACACTCTGGTGTAGTGTATGTTTCATTCATACTCGAAGCCAGAGGGCGCTCTTACGCAGAAACCTTTGACCTGTTCTGAGGTGTTAGATGCATTTCGGGGGAAGGGTCCACAGACCCTCGGAGTTGGCCCTTTGGTTGGGTGAGGGGGCATAAGAGATTACTTGTTAAATATAACAAATAGATGTGTGTCTAATCGGTCCAAACGCTACAAGTGGGACTTTAATAAAGCAAAGTCCATTGTGAAAAAGGCCCAGCAGAGGTTGTATTTCCTTCACCAGCTGAGGAAGTTCAGCCTGCCACAGGAGCTGCTGAAACAGTTCTACTCTACCGTCATTGAATCTGTCCTCTGCACGTCAATAACTGTCTGGTTCAGCTCAGCTACAAAATCTGACCTCAGAAGACTACGGAGGGTAGTCCGGACTGCTGAGCGAATCATTGGTACAACCCTCC
Source organism: Barbus barbus (assembly GCF_936440315.1). Taxonomy (NCBI): domain Eukaryota; kingdom Metazoa; phylum Chordata; class Actinopteri; order Cypriniformes; family Cyprinidae; genus Barbus; species Barbus barbus. Next base: position 21,948,770 of record NC_136719.1, read on the forward strand.
CTACTCTCCAAGAACTATGCTTATCCAGAGTGAGCAAAAGGGCAGGCAAAATCACTCTGGACCCCTCACATCCAGCACACTCCCTCTTTGAACTGTTACCGTACTGGTCGACGCTACAGAGCTCCGAGCACCAGAACGACCAGACACAGAAACAGTTTCGGTAACACTTTAGAATACTGATCCTTTGTTAATGAATAACTACACAGGAACAAGTCACTAATGCACTATTAACATTACTAGTAACTACTATTACCTAACAAGAAACTATGATTATTGATTTAGTAAGTAATAGCGCTCAGTTGAAACTGGTAGTTCACTAATAGCTAATCAATAACTACTATTTTTTTTATATATCCTGGAGAACTACTAAGAACTATTGCATACAGGTTCATAATTAATGTGAATTATACATAATGTATAATTAATTCTAAAATGAAGATCATGGTAACCCACTAGTAAGGACTCAAGAATTATCCAATTCTTTTAAAGGAACTACTAACTACTTGGATCAGTATTCTAAAGTGAAAAGCATCATAACTCCCTAATATTGACTGACGTCATTTTAAGCTTTTGAGATATATGTAAGGTTTTGAATAATGACTCAAGTGTTACTACATCCTTCTGAAGAAACTACTAATTATTTGGATCAGTATTCTAAAGTGAAAATCACGGTAACCTACTAGTAATGATTTAAGTGTTACCAAATCTAGCAAAATGAATTACTAACCAAAACCTTACAAAAACCTTGAAAGAGAGTATGGCAAGCCCGCCTGCAGGGAATGTGGCAGGCCCGCCGGTCGTTGCCGTCCCAGTGCCTGCTCCTCGCAGGTGCCCTCCAGTGCCTGCTCAAGAGTCTGCTCTGTCCGAGCGCCCCCTAAAGTCCGCGCTGTCTGAGCGCCCTCTAGTGCCCGCTCCTCCTGAGCGTCATCTAATGATCGCGCCTCCTGAGCACCCACCGGAGCTCGCTCCTCCAGTGAGGTGCTTCCGCAATAATTTTTTTTGGGGGGGCTATATATCCCTGTCTGGGATAACCATAGTGGCCAGGGGGATGGCCACTATGGTTCTTCGTGTTAGCCCTCCGGGAAAAATAGATACGCCATGGACGTCCAAGCCCACAGATCCGCCATGGCCACCCAAGCTCTCGGATCCGCCATGGCTTCCCGAGTCTCCTGTCCCGCCATGGCCTCCCGAGTCCCCTGTCCCACCATAGCTCCCGGAACGAGCGCCGCTCTGGAGGCCGGTAGCCCTACCCCCTGATTCCTGGAAGCCTCCAGAGCGCACACCCCCCCTCCCCGTTGGATGGTGTATGGTGCGAGGACGCACCTTCCGGAGGGGGGGGGCGTAATGTCAGTCCTGTGTCTTTTTTCCCATCCTCTCGTGCCCATATTTGGTTTTCCTGTTCCTGTCCTCGTTTGTCATCAATTAGTTCATTAGTCCCCAGCCCTGTGTTGTTAATTATCTAGTTTACTCCTCTGTTTATAAGCCCTGTGTTTCCCTGCCTCTGTGTCCGGTCTCGATCGTCTTTATCTGTCTCCTATGATCTCTGAGTTTCTTATCAATAAAGTTCTAAGTTTAAGAAGTTCCTCGCCTCCGCGTTTTCCTGTTCCTGAGAGGTTGTGACATATATGTTGTGGTTTTGCTTTTTTTGTACATTGCCTATTTTGTATATTTGTATATTATTCTTTTTATTATCTGTGTCCTGTCCTGTTGCTGTCTTTCTGTTGCACTGTGGAGCTTCTGTCACTATAACAAATTCCTCGTATGTGGCAATAAAGCTCATTCTGATTTATTCTCATTGCGACCAATATTTGGAATTTCATCATGTGATATTTTGATTATGTTTTCCATTGGTTACACGTGTATCTTCGTCGTCTTATGTGCACAAATTGTACAATTTTATGATCCTTTGTGTTTGTGAAATACAGTGAGCTATATGATGCAAGTATCATGTTTCTGTAGTGCTGTGGTCTGAGATCATTTGGATATATGGTGTTGCTTTTAGTGACAGGAGTTCGAGTCCCAGGTCCGATCATATTCCTTTCTCTTCTTTTCATTTGTTGTGTTAGTCTATGGGTTCTTCTCAAACGGAAGGCTGCATATCTCGGCTGCCATGTCATCAAACGTCGTTGAAGCCCATCTCAATCGGAAGGAGCCTCGGAAGGCAGCTTTCGTTTCAAGTCCTTCATTCACCTGAATTTGAAGAATGCATGGGATGTATCCTTTGCAACCTTCAATCACCCACAATCCTTTGTACCCATTCCATTTCATGAAAATAAACTGACGAAAAGGGAGACTGTAGACAGCTGTGATTAATTGTATTGCATTAATAGAAAGCCAAATAATATCAAAGTTTGTAATACAAAGTATTTTTCCATAACTAAGTTTTATTAGTATTTTCGTGCCGTGACGGTGGGAACATATGTGACGTAGCCACATGCACTTACTAGACCGTCTTATTCTAGCATTTATATGCCGATGAGGACTCCAGCCTACAAGACTCTGAAGGACTGAACTAGGAAAGATGCAGCCTCGGTAGGATTGAGAAGGACCGTTTGAGAAGCACCCTATGTCTTTTAAATGTTGGAGAAACTACTATTTCTGCATATAACACGAATAACAGGAAATGCTTTATTTATAGTGATTCATTAACCGGTGAACTGGTGTAAGCCGTATCAGCTGAACTGAGCAGTGGCTGTACGACTGATTTCCCATATGAACACGCTTGTTTGCTTCTTTACATATAGGCTATTCTTGCTGTGTGCCTTGAAAACAATATAGGTAAGTTTCTGATGAATAATACAAAAAAAAAAGGTAAAATGCTGGCCTTTTTCTATAGTTATATTTCCGCTGCTTTGTTATTATCCTAACATGCATGCACGTAGCCTATAGGCTAAGCAATGTGATTATGTCGATGTTCCAAACAATGAGGCAACCCAGCTGAAAAACAAACAAACAATAAAAACATCACATAAAATTCTAATACCATCACAAATGAATCACAAATACCCCCTTTGCCTTTACTTGGTGATGTGGTTATCTGAAAAATTTAATCTGATTGAAGGAGGGTAGTTGCGTTTTGTCCTGTCTTGTGATTGTACTGTTTATGTGTCTGAAAATTTAAAAATACCACAATAAATATAATAAAGAAAACAAAAACAAATGAATCACAAATACCATTACAAAAATTACAAGCCATCAACTTTTAACCATTAAAACTGTAAAAAAAAAAAAAAAAAAAGGTTTTCTGTAGTGTGTTTTGGGACATATTCCATTAGGATTTATTGGTTTTAACAAGCCACCAATAGAAGACAATTACCAGTAGAGACCAACCGTTTCTGTTAAAACCAATACAAGTCACATTATAACCAGTAAAACGGATCATATATTGTATGTATTCTATTTTTATTTAGATATATAGATAAAATGTATGTAATGTGTGTGACACACACACGAGCACACAGCTGTTCAAAATTGTTAAATGTTTTTTTAATGTAATTTATTTCAGTGATGCAAATCAGAATTTTCCTCAGCCTTTACGCCAGTATTCAGTGTCACACAGTCCTTCAGAAATCATTCCAATATATTGATTTATCATCAATTGTTCTTTTTAGCTTTCTTGTTTTTTGTTTTGTTTTATGGGCTTTTTTATGGCTAGGACAGTAGACAGAGACGACAGGAAAGCACTGGGAGGAGAGATGGGGTGGGGTCGGCAAAGGACAAAAATAAAATAAAAGCAATCCATCTGTCAGTGTTATTATGGCCGCCGTGTGTCATGTGACAAACGTTCTAAAATAGTGGTCGCCTAAAAAAAAAACTCACTCTTGGGGGACCGCTAGAATATTTTAAACTCACCAGTGAAAGGGTTAAAAAATAATAACAATAAACTGGACAACAAGAGCTGCTAAAGTTGTTCATCTATTAATTAACATACAGCACCAACTTCTGTCTGACAGACTTGCAGCCTTTAGTAGAAAATATTCTCTCTTTTTCAGGAAAGAAGGGCATGTCTCTGGCAACTTTATCTGCCAGATCATAGTTTGGTTTGATATTCAGATGGTCCATCTCAGCCATGACACATTGACGCACATGCTTCAGCATTAGAGGCAGGAAAGGAACATAGTAATCAATCAGATGCTCATCTATCATACTGGAGTGCAGAAATCCACCTGTAGAACAGACATACACATTAAAAATTAAAGGAGATAATTGTGGAGTAAATACATCCACATTTTTAGTTTTGCACTAAATAAATATATTTAGGAAATATATTAATCAAATAATATATTACAAAATACAAATAAATGAAACTTTTTGAATTATATTTACAAATACATATTTTGCTTAATACTTAAATGATCTTTTAATACACACTGTTCTTATCATTGAAAATGTTTCTAAAGATCTTAGTCTCCAGTTCCTTGCTGTTCATCCAAAGCTCTTCCCGACATACGCCTTCTCTCCAGAAATCCAGAGCCACTTCAGCAATCACATTCCCACCTGCATTACTATAAACAAACAGATTATAATTCGTGTCACTCTTTAGGGAGAGTAGAGGCATTTATTACATTTATTACCACTGTGTTTGAATTTTGTAAAGATAATATTTTGACTACAACTGTATTTGTGGAAATCTGAAAATCAAACTTCTGATTTGAGGGCTTTACCTAAGAAAAATGAAGATTGCATTGCGGAATGACACTCCATCTACATTGGCATTCCAGTCTAGAAAAGGTTTTATGACGTCGATCAGCTGTGGTTGCATCTTGTCCATTTCATCAAATATGAACATGGAGCGGGGAAAGCTTGAAACACTTTTATAAATCCCCTGCTTTAACTGTGCCTGAATATACAGAACATACAAATCATTGTTTGAGAAATGGTAACACTACCACAAGATGTGGATTATTTTTACTTTTGAATATTTGATTTTACTACGTTTAATGTCAGGTAAAATATGCTGTCATAGTTCACCCAAAAATGTTAATTTGCTGACACCCTCAGGACATCAATAGAGTTTGTTTCTTCGTCGGACAAGATTTGTAGAAATGTTGCATTATGTCACTTGCTCACCAGTGGATCCTCTGCAGTGAATGGGTGCCGTCAGAATGAGAGTCCAAACAGCTGATAAAAACATCACAATAATCCACAAGTAATCCAAAAGAATCCAGTTCATCAGTTAATGTCTTGTGAAATGAAAAGCTAAATGTTTGTAATAACAAATTAATTATTAAGATCATCATTAATCATTATTGAGTTAAAAAGTTGTCTTATCTGAACAAGAGAGACATATGCAGATCAAGCATAGTAAAACAGTTCTAAACCAATATGTTGGTGGGTTTTGATATAAGAGGACAACAGGGGATGGACTTTTTCTCTGGAGGAAGTATTATTATTGGTATTTTGTCCAATCTCTTTCAAGTTAAAACTTCAGCTTTTCACTTCACAAGTCATTAATTGATGGACTGGAGTGGTGTGGATTACTTGTGGATTATTGTGATGTTTTTATCAGCTGTTTAGACTTTCATTCTGACGGCACCCATTCAGTGCAGAGAATCCATTTATAAGCATGTGATATAATGCTATATTTCTCCAAATCTGTTCTGCTAAAGAAACAAACTTATCTTGGATGGCCTCAGGGTGAGTAAATTTAAATTTTGGGGTGAATTACTTCTTTAATAGAAAAGAAGAAGCGTCACATATTGACGCTTGGTCAGGATCCTTCTACGTACCCTAACCCTAACCCCGCCCCCTCCTATTTATTTATAAGTACTTTTAATAATTCACAATGTATGTATAGTGCCACAATCAATCAATCAATAATTAAATAAAAGTTTTCAATACAAATTAGCACAAGTCAAGCTGCAGGACCACAGGGAGATGCTAAAGACCACTAAATCGCCTGCCTTTAATATACAGATCCATTCAGAATCGCTAAATCTCTGACCACCGCATAATCAGCGTTCATTATAAAACACTCTTGCTTTTAAGCCAAGTACACTAATCTCCCAGACCCTGACGATTTTACTCTGAGAACCGGCAACATCAGAAGTGCCAGTACGCACAAAAAAGTGCACCACTTCAAGCACTGCATGTGACTGCATATATAAAAGTATACATTTTATTTAAAAAATAAGTATAAATAATTGAAAGTGTATAAATATTCATACTCATAGATATTGGAGCACCTGACCCCACTCCTACCTAGCCACTTCTCAACAACATAAAAACACTTAACAGTCAAAATCACAGGTATTGTACAATTATTTATTTACAGGTATTAATCTAATGTGTAATTTCATCATGGCGACACTCCCATGCCCATTACATATGTGTGATGCCAAAGGTTTCTCATTGAAAGCAATGAAGTACCCTGCACATTGAAAAATAAGCATATGGCAAACAACTGAAAGCCACGCTAAAGGGGTACCCTAAACTCTGAAAAGTAACGCTGAGGGATCCTGACCAAGTGTCAATATGTGATAAGTTGGTATTGAGAATGTGTTGGTCCAGCCAACGCAGAGTACATGAGTCCTATGGACCATCTTACTGTACATCTTAAAGAACATGACCATGATAATGTATTAATTATTTGTCTACATGTGGTTACTTGAGTCTTAGGCCATGGATTAAAATACCATCTATTAACTTACTCTGTACAAGTCTGAATTTTCGTTGTGTGGGCCATGATACACATACATGTGAACATGGTGGCTTTCTATCCCATTGTCGTAAATGTTTCTCGCAATGATTTTAGCAACATGATTTTTCCCAACTCCTGCAGTCCCATGGAAAGAGAGGACCAGCGGTTTGTTTGGGTTGCTGTCACTCATAAATGATGTTACAGCTTTCAGTACAACATCAGAAACAATGTGCTGGCCAAAGAGAGAGTCTCTTAAATCTTTCTCCAAACCTGAAACATATGAGAAGTCAACAAATATCTAAATAAACCAGGAAGCACATTTTAATATTGAAGCATTCTTTTTACCACACATAAAACATAATTAACTGTAATAAAATGTTGTGAAAATAGCTAACTGTTTTTAAGCAGACAATTAGTTAAAACAGCTGATACAGGTTTACTGGTGTTAGCTGGACAAAATTCTCATAAAAAAAAAAAAAAAAAAAAGCACAACCACATGACATTTTCTGAGGGTTTCTGGCAGTTTTACCACATGACATATTAAAGCTGTTTTTATTGGTAAACGCTTTACTTGAAAGATTTCAATAGTTGTGCTTGTTCGGAGGTTATGCAACAGTCGAGAATAAAGGAAGGCGTTTTTCCACGAAACATCAGAATATTAAATATATGGTCAAAAGTTTCGATACGTTTTACTCACGTTTAGGATCAAAAGGAAGCAAATCGTCCCGGTCAAAAAATTTGTAAAACACATAAGATGCAGCAGCCACAAACATATCCAGAACACCTGAAGATGATGTTATATTAGACACCAGCAATAAAACTGTTAACAAATGTCGCACTTTCATTGTAAAAGCGAATCATCCAGGCAACTTTCAATCTCGGTTTCGTTTTTGAAAGAAACTCGAAGGGGAACTGACGGATAAACTGCACTCCTTTAACAAATAATTAGCTCTGACGACGAGAAAGAGAACACGTTTTTCTTGTTTTCATTGTTTAAGACGGGTATGTTCAACTCGCTGTAACCAAACCACTAAAGAAACCTGTTCTCTAAGGTAGGCTACATAGTGAATGTGCTTCTTACTACAACCTGGGTGGTGATAATATTGAACATTAGGCTTATGTGCTCTTAAAATATCAGAATGAGCTTTATTGGCCAGGTATTACACATACAAGGAATTTGTTATAGTGACAGAAGCTCCACAGTGTGACAAAGACAGCAACAGGATACAGATAAAAGAATAATAAACAAATATACAAATAGGCAATGTACAAAACAGCAAAAACACAATATATAATATAGATAGTTATGCATGTACAAGTTGTCACGGTGCACACAGCAGGGAGGATCAAGGACACAAGACCAGGATGTAAACTCAAACAATAGACTTTACTGACGACAAACTCACAGACAAGAAACACCAGTGGTAACGAGTAGACCAGACCAAATAACACTGAACAGACAGGACTATAAATACACAGGATAATTAACTCAAACACACCTGGAACAGAATAAACTACTAATCACATTTAACAAGGACAGGAAACAAACCAAATATGGGCATGGAAACACAGGGAGCACGTGGAAACACAAGACACACACGACAGAGGTCTGACACAAGTATGACACAATATGATTTGCATCTTCCATCTTACCTATCTCTCTTTTTCAACTTGCTTCGTGATGGAATTCACACTCTGCTTCTGTGAACCGTAAACCCCGCCTACTTTGATTTGATTGGCCAGCTCAGTTATTTTGACTTTAGGTGTGTTCGACTTGAAGCGGCGCTGCGCAGAATGATCAGTGTATGACATCAAAGTACCGTGGGAGCGATAAGAGAGCAGATGGATCCTTATGCTTTCAAATCGCTCTTGCGGTACTTTGATGTCATACACTGATCATTCTGCACAGCGCCGCTTCAAGTCGAACACACCTGTTGAAAGGGCTTAGGCAGAGCAGGCTGAAAATGTTACTTTTAAAGACATTTTGCCATCTTAACAACAAGAGCGCTGAGTAATGGAGTGCAACAGATCAGTGCAAGAATTTAAAATATTGGCCAATATTCTAATAATGGACAGTTTGTATATTTCTAATTATTGGGGGGATTTGTCCCCCTCAATGTTATGGCCCTGGCATCAGGGTACCTTACACATTCAAAAACAAGCAAATAAAATACAAATTTGCTATGATGACTGCCATGGAGCTTTTTTAAAATAAGGCTGTTTGCACAACTTTAATGTTCATGACACAGATAAAGTACCACCAGATATTTATTCATTAATTTCCAAATCAACAACCACTATAGTAAATAAATAGTGCTGCTAATTTTGCTACCCTAATTTTAAATGGAGTACCAACTTCTGTCTGGCAGACTTGCAGCCTTTAACAGCAAATATTTTCTCTTCTTTAGGGAAGAAGGGCATGTCTCTGGTCACATCATCTGCCACGTCATCGTTTGGTTTGATGTTCAGATTGACCATCTCAGTCATGACACACTGATGCACATGCTTCAGCTCCAGAGGTAGGAAAGGAATGTAATGATCAATCAGATGCTGATTTATTAGACTGGAGTGCCAAAATCCATCTGTAGATTTACACAATAATGAGGAGATCATTAATAAAATAACAAATTATATATACTGTATATGAAACAGTTACAAAATATACAGATGAAGATGATTCATGGATTTTGTATGAATTGCTTGCAAATATATTATTTAAAAGACAGCTCCTGTGCAATGTCCACTCTTCTCTTTATGGTGTGATTTACTAGCAGCCTTGTCTTTGACATTACACTGTGAAAATACTTTAACACATACTGTTCTCATCATTGAAGAGGTATTCGAAGATTTGAGTCTCCATTTCCTCACTCTGGAGTTGTAGTTCTTCCCGATTGTTGCCTTTTCTCCAGAAATCCAGGGTCACATTTGTGATGATTTGCTCACCTGTTTGACTATAGATAATATAGCTCATCATGGACTGGTTCACACTTTCAAGAGCAAGTAACATGGACAATACAGAGAAATGACTGGAGATGAAAAGTTTGAAGATATAATTTAAATTCCAATGCATATTAAGGTTACACCTTTTCTGATTTCTTTTAGGATTATATTTTAAGAAATGTCCAAAACACAAAACAGTATAACACAAAGTAATACACACAACTTGATCTTCCATTTTCAGTGTAATTAACTAACAACAATTCATATTAATTACGAATAACACGTTTTTTTTTGGACTGGCAAATGTTAAAGGCACAATATGTAAGATTTTTTTATTAAAATATCCAAAAACCACTAGAACAGTGTTATATATTTTGCTAACTTCTGTACTTGTTTCGAAAAATGTTTAAATCCAGAGAAATAAGCAATTTTAACTAGTGACATGGACCGTGTCCATAGTGTCATTGTGTTGCCTGCCAATGATGTCATACACCCTCAATTTCCAGTTTTGTTTTGTAGAAAACATGGAAACACTAAAGACGCTTTAATATGTTATGCGTTTTAATAGACATGTTACGACCACACAGAGTAGCATTATAAGAGAACTTTCAAATGTATCTAGTATGATAAAACGGCTCTGCTTTACCCCACATAAGCACGGCTGGAAGGAGCGGAAGCAGTCGACTGTGGCATAATAAAAGCTCCGCTGCTTTCGAGCCATGTGTCATGCTCATCTCTCATTAGCAATTGCTTCAGCGGCCTCATTTCACTTCGACGGCTTTCCGCCACTCTGCTTCATACTACGATGTTAATAATCTTTAATTAGCTCATCTATCTTGAACATGATTTCTGCCTGAGTCCCATTGGATTGCATCGGCTGTGAGGATGAAGACCATAGATATATATACGTAGATGCCTCATTAGCAACTAGTTTCTATGGGCGGCGATACATAAGCCATCTGCCATTTTTGGAACGGTCTGCGAACCTTTGAGCGCGTTGACTGTGTGCGTCTACACAAAGTCCCTTTAAGGCAAGTCATGTCACTCGGCGGCCATCTTTGAAACGCCTCTCGGTGTAACGGAACCGACGAGACGAGAGACATGCGGATCCATTTGCAAGCTTTTATTAATAAACAGTCAAATAACAGGCAGGGTCAAAACACCAGCAAACGGGTATGGCACGGGCAAGACACAAGAGTAATCCTAGGGCATGCGTGGGTCCTCGATCGGTGAACAATATCCAGAGGGCTTGAGAAGAGGGGTAGTCCGATAACCTGAGCAATAATCCAAACGAGGTAAACACAGAGTCCGAAACGGTGAGACAAGGGCAAATCCACGATACAAGGGCGGGAAACAGGAAACGAGACTATAAACAAAATAAACTAGACTTAGAGAACACAGAATGGCTCAGTAAGGCAGCTAACACTAGGGGAATGCTATACACAGAACAATACACGGCGATCTGTGAGAAGAAGTCCATGGTTTATAAAGGGTGTGTGATTGTGAGATGGTTCTCAGGTGTGAGCGTGTGTTTGAGACAGTCTGTGTGGTGTGAAGGTTAATGAGATGGAGGAGTTACCTCTGGTGGTGAGTAAACGGAAGTTAAGATAACCGTTACATGTGTGACTATGTTAAATTTGTTTGTCTCCTGCGTAGATCACTTGGCTATTTCCCATATAGCAACAGTATCTATGTGCAGGAGCGGGGTTGCCACGCGGTTACAATGTGATTCACAATTGCATTATCCTTTCTAAATAGGCTTCTAATTATTTTCATTATGTAATTGCCATTATATAATTTTACCTGACTAATAATAAATTGCTATACTTGATTTATTCTGATCTCTTCTGAAATAATTTTTTTCTAGTAGGTTAGAGTTGTAGTCTTGTGTTTCCACAAATCTGCGTCCAGGACAGATCATACTTAAGTACCAATGAATGAAGCGGGGGCTCGTAATTAGGGTTCTTCTGATTTCTGTCTGTCACTGACTTAACAAGTTACAGTTTTCGTGATTATAGAAAAAATACACTTTTTATTATGTGCTAGCAGGTTGCAGCCTATTTAAAGGTATTATAATCACCCTGTACCCTCTGAGTAAGATCAACTTCATTCACAGCTGGCCGAGTGAATTGCTAAGCGACACTGGATCGCTAATGAATGAATAATTGAAAGTATGGGATTTCCAGAATATTCAAATATCTAAATTAATATACAGTCGATATCTGTGATCAGTTTTTAATTAAGAATATTGCCTAAATTTAATGATCACTTGAAATTGAAGTCAGATTGACCATGGAGCCAGACTAAATTTAGGACCAACTCCTGATAAATACGCATTAAACCTTCGACCATGCTGCTGAATTCCGCTTTTTGGGCTGGCGGGTGGATCCTTACAATATATGAAATTTGTAAAATTGTAAGCTTGGTGACTAGTGACTCCTAACAGATATCTTCAACACCTCGCTGAGTCAGGCAGTCGTCCCCACGTGTTTCAAATCCACAACAATCATACCGGTACCAAAGAAATCACCTGTGTCCTGTCTCAATGACTACCGTCCCATAGCACTGACTCCAATCATGATGAAGTGCTTTGAGAGGCTAGTCATGCATAACATCAAAACCAGCCTCCCCAACACACTCGACCCGCTCCAGTTTGCATACCGTCCAAACCGCTCTACGGACGATGCAATTTTCTCCACCCTCCACCTGGCTCTTACCCACCTAGAAAATAAAGACTCCTATGTTAGAATGCTGTTCATTGACTTCAGCTCGGCATTCAACACAATAATCCCACAACAGCTCATAAATAAGCTAAACCTGCTGGGCCTTAACAATTCCCTCTGTAACTGGATCCTGGACTTTCTAACTGGAAGACCTCAGTCAGTCCGTGTCGGCAACAACACCTCGAGCACTACAACACTGAGCACAGGTGCCCCACAAGGCTGTGTGCTCAGCCCGCTGCTCTTCACACTGCTGACCCACGACTGCACTGCCAAGTTCAGCTCCAACCACATCATCAAGTTTGCTGATGACACAACAGTGGTAGGTCTCATCAGCAACAATGATGAAACGCACTACAGAGAGGAAGTGGCACAGCTGGCGGAATGGTGTGGCACAAACAATCTGTCCCTCAATGTGGAGAAGACAAAGGAGGTTGTGATGGACTTCAGGAGAAACTCCGTTGACCACCCCCCACTGACCATCGACAGCTCGACTGTGGAGAGAGTCAGCAGCACTAAATTCCTGGGGGTGCACATCACAGAGGATCTCACCTGGACCACCAACACCATGTCACTCTCCAAAAAGGCACAACAGCGCCTACACTTTCTCCGCCGGCTGAAAAGAGCAAGTCTCCCTCCACCCATCCTCACCACATTCTACAGAGGCACCATTGAGAGTGTGCTGACCAGCTGCATCACTGTCTGGTACGGGAACTGCAGTGCTGCTGACCGCAAGACCCTCCAGCGGACAGTGAACACAGCTGCAAAGATCATCGGTGCCCCTCTTCCCTCCATCCTGGACATCTTCCTTACACGATGCTCCAGCAAAACCAACAGCATCGTGAAGGACTCCACCCATCCCTCCCACAGTCTCTTCCAGCTCCTACCATCAGGAAGACGGTATCGGAGCATCAGAGCCCGCTCCGCCAGACTGCTCAACAGCTTTTTCCCCCAGGCTGTGAGAGCCCTGAACTCAAACCACCCCGCCCCCCTCTGAAACCCCATGCAAACCCCTACCTCCTGAACATGGACCACCCCCCACCCCAAACCTTACCACACCAAAGAAAAACTGTATGGAACTTTAATTATTTTTTTAAATTTATTTTATTCTTATTTTTCTTTACACTATGGACACTCTCCTCTATGTGCACTATGGACACTTTACACTATGGACACTCACACTCTACACTATGTGCACTATGGACACTTACACTTTACACTATGTGCACTATGGACACTTACACACACTGCTGCGTGTGCACAATCTCACAAAAAACTCAGCAATATATGTATGTTTACATGCTCATGCACTACAAATCATCCTGCACTGTTCCCCAACCAGCTGCTGACTCAAATGTCTCTCTTTGCACATGTACAGTATTTGTGAAGCATTCGTATAGTTTGTATTTTTTATCTTCTATTTTTTAGTTTGTATAGGGTAATATTTATGTGAAGCATTCGTATAGTTGTATTTTTTATCCTTTTAGTTTGTATAGGGTAAATACTTATATATAGTATACTTATAGTTAAATCTGTTAGTAGTGTATAGGTTTATAGTGTTTTTTTTTACTTCATTGTTGTAATGTCTGTATTTATGTAGCACCGTGTTCCTGCGAGACACGACATTTCGTTCCACTGCATGTCCCCACATGTAGCGGAATGACAATAAAGCTCAACTTGAACTTGAACTTGAACAACTTGAACTAGTTTTGGATAATTTTATGTTTCCCCATTCAAAGAGATTGGAGCTGCACTTGCATGTCACGAATCTTGTCTATTAATTTAACACAAGACACACGGTCTAAAGTGGATAGCATCATCAACCTTTTACCTAAATATTTCAAAGAACACTTACAGCAAAGTAATCATGTGTTTTATAGAATAAACTCAACTAGTCTGTCTGTGTGTACATGTAGTTACACAAACAACTATACTGTGCTCTATGGGCACAATGTGTTTAACACAATTGCATTTTTGAATAAAAACTAAATGCACACCTGACTTTTAAAAATACATAGTACTGTCACGAGTCCGGGCTCGGCAGTTCTTCCCTGTCGCCACCAGAGGTCACCATCTCCCTTCCTCCCGGACTCATCTATGTAAATACATACACCTGTCACATCTCACACACCTGTCCCACTCATTACACCCACAGCTGTTCCCAATTGCCACGGACTATTTAGTCTCCCCTCTCCCACCACTCTGGCTGGTTGCGTTACATGACATTTGTGAATGTGTTTTTGGTTTGTAGTGTCTGCTCTGGGCTGGGATACACGCACCTCATTGCCGTTTTTGTATCCCAGTCCTTTTCTGTTTTGTTTTGTGCCGTGTTGGCCTTTTTGTTGCTAATTAAAGAGCACTTCCCTGCACTTGGACCCTGACCTCATCTTTTCACGCCATTCCCGAGGCGTACCGTGACAGAACGCAACCAGCAGACATGGGTCCAGCAGGGAAGCTCCTCAATATCCGCCAGGGAGACCGGAGCATGGAGGAGTATGCCAGGGATTTTATTGGAGTGGCTCGGCAGGTGGAGATGGAGAAGACCTGCCTAATGGTCTTCTTTTACGGAGGCCTGGCACAGCCCTTCAAGTCCCTGGTGCCATACTGGGACCCCGAGGAGTCGCTGGAGGACTACATTGACCTGGCTCTGCAGGTGAGCGGCTCAGCCTTCAGGGTGGAGTTAGCTGCGGAGCCCGTTCACCGTTCTCCCGAGGCGGCAATCCGGGGGGCGGCGGAGGCATCGGTGGCCGCGCCCAGTGCCTCGAACCCACTTCTGGAGCATCCTGGGCTGATGCACAGCGTGCAGGATCCCCCACTGATGTCGGTGCGAGCAGCGTGGTCTGCTCGTGGTCTTTCCAGGGCGGCGGTGCCCGCTCTCAAGGCTCTCGAGGCGGCGGTGCACGCTCACAAGGCTTCCGAAGCGGCGGTGCCCGCTCACGATCCTCTCGAGGTGGCGGTGCACTCTCACAAGGCTTCCGAGGCGGCGGTGCATGCTCACAAGGCTTCCGAAGCGGCGGTGACTGCTCACGATCCTCCTGAAGGGGCGGTGCACGCTCACAAGGCTTCCGAAGTGGCGGTGCCCACTCACAAGGTTTCCGAAGTGGCGGTGCCCGCTCACAAGGCTTCCCAGGCGGCGGTGTCCGCTCACAAGGCTTCCGAAGCGGCGGTGCCCGCTCACGATCCTCTTGAGGCGGCGGTGCACGCTCACAAGGCTTCCGAAGTGGCGGTGCCCTCTCACAAGGCTTCCGAGGCTGCGGTGCCCGCTCACAAGGCTTCCCAGGCGGCGGTGTCCGCTCACAAGGCTTCCGAAGCGGCGGTGCCCGCTCACGATCCTCTCGAGGCGGCGGTGCACGCTCACAAGGCTTCCGAAGTGGCGGTGCCCTCTCACAAGGCTTCCGAGGCGGCGGTGTCCGCTCACAAGGCTTCCGAGGCGGCGGTGTCCACTCACAAGGCTTCTGAGGCGGCGGTGCACGCTCACAAGGCTTCCGAAGCGGCGGTGCCCTCTCACAAGGCTTCCGAAGCGGCGGTGCCCGCTCACGATCCTCTCGAGGCGGCGGTGCACACTCACAAGGCTTCCGAAGCGGCGGTGCACGCCCACAAGGCTTCCGAAGCGGCAGTGTCCGCTCACAATCCTCTCGAGGCGGCGGTGCACACTCACAAGGCTTCCGAAGTGGCGGTGCCCACTCACAAGGTTTCCGAAGTGGCGGTGCCCGCTCACAAGGCTTCCCAGGCGGCGGTGTCCGCTCACAAGGCTTCCGAAGCGGCGGTGCCCGCTCACGATCCTCTTGAGGCGGCGGTGCACGCTCACAAGGCTTCCGAAGTGGCGGTGCCCTCTCACAAGGCTTCCGAGGCTGCGGTGCCCGCTCACAAGGCTTCCCAGGCGGCGGTGTCCGCTCACAAGGCTTCCGAAGCGGCGGTGCCCGCTCACGATCCTCTCGAGGCGGCGGTGCACGCTCACAAGGCTTCCGAAGTGGCGGTGCCCTCTCACAAGGCTTCCGAGGCGGCGGTGTCCGCTCACAAGGCTTCCGAGGCGGCGGTGTCCACTCACAAGGCTTCTGAGGCGGCGGTGCACGCTCACAAGGCTTCCGAAGCGGCGGTGCCCTCTCACAAGGCTTCCGAAGCGGCGGTGCCCGCTCACGATCCTCTCGAGGCGGCGGTGCACACTCACAAGGCTTCCGAAGCGGCGGTGCACGCCCACAAGGCTTCCGAAGCGGCAGTGTCCGCTCACAATCCTCTCGAGGCGGCGGTGCACACTCACAAGGCTTCCGAAGCGGCGGTGTCCGCTCACGATCCTCTCGAGGCGGCGGTGCACACTCACAGGGCTTCCCAGGCGGCGGTGTCCGCTCACAAGGCTTCCGAAGCGGCGGTGCCCGCTCACGATCCTCTCGAGGCGGCGGTGCACGCTCACAAGGCTTCCGAAGTGGCGGTGCCCTCTCACAAGGCTTCCGAGGCGGCGGTGTCCGCTCACAAGGCTTCCGAGGCGGCGGTGTCCACTCACAAGGCTTCTGAGGCGGCGGTGCACGCTCACAAGGCTTCCGAAGCGGCGGTGCCCTCTCACAAGGCTTCCGAAGCGGCGGTGCCCGCTCACGATCCTCTCGAGGCGGCGGTGCACACTCACAAGGCTTCCGAGGCGGCGGTGCACGCCCACAAGGCTTCCGAAGCGGCAGTGTCCGCTCACAATCCTCTCGAGGCGGCGGTGCACACTCACAAGGCTTCCGAAGCGGCGGTGTCCGCTCACGATCCTCTCGAGGCGGCGGTGCACACTCACAGGGCTTCCGAGGCGGCGGTGCCCGCTCACAAGGCTTCCGAAGCGGCGGTGCCCGCTCACGATCCTCTCGAGGCGGCGGTGCACACTCACAAGGCTTCCGAAGCGGCGGTGCACGCCCACAAGGCTTCCGAGGCGACGGTGCCCGCCCACAAGGCTTCCGAGGCGGCGGTGCCCGCCCACAA
This sequence comes from Barbus barbus, assembly GCF_936440315.1. NCBI lineage: Eukaryota > Metazoa > Chordata > Actinopteri > Cypriniformes > Cyprinidae > Barbus > Barbus barbus. The sequence goes on from NC_136719.1 coordinate 21,966,020, forward strand.
GGCTTCCGAGGCGGCGGTGCCCGCCCACAAGGCTTCCGAGGCGGCGGTGCCCGCCCACAAGGCTTCCGAGGCAGCGGTGTCCGCTTGCGAGCTTCCCCAGATGAATCCACCGTGTCCGCCCTGGCCTCCTGTTCTGCCGGCGCCGTCCTGGCTCCCGTGTCTGCCTCCGTCTCTGGGCCCTCTTCCGCTGCACGGGCCTGGCCCACCATCCCTCCCCCTGTTCCACCTCCCTCCGGACAATTGGGGGTGTTGGTGGAACGTCTGGAAGCCGTTCCTTAAGGGAGGGGTCATGTCACGAGTCCGGGCTCGGCAGTTCTTCCCTGTCGCCACCAGAGGTCACCATCTCCCTTCCTCCCGGACTCATCTATGTAAATACATACACCTGTCACATCTCACACACCTGTCCCACTCATTACACCCACAGCTGTTCCCAATTGCCACGGACTATTTAGTCTCCCCTCTCCCACCACTCTGGCTGGTTGCGTTACATGACATTTGTGAATGTGTTTTTGGTTTGTAGTGTCTGCTCTGGGCTGGGATACACGCACCTCATTGCCGTTTTTGTATCCCAGTCCTTTTCTGTTTTGTTTTGTGCCGTGTTGGCCTTTTTGTTGCTAATTAAAGAGCACTTCCCTGCACTTGGACCCTGACCTCATCTTTTCACGCCATTCCCGAGGCGTACCGTGACAAGTACGGAGTGTAAGAGCACACACCACACTACGGGCTTATTCTGGCTACAGAATCACGATGACTGATTTGCAACCCTTAAATACTATACCAGAACAAAAGAGCCATAAACATTTATTCTCAGTCCCAAACAGATTACATCTGTGTATGGGGAAGGAGAAGCTTCTGTAGAAGCTGTTCTCACGCGCAAATGGTCACACCTGGTGTAGAGCAATGTTTATCAGATTTTGAAAGGAGACCGCCCACAACAGAAGTTCAAAAAGTTTTCAATATTTATGATAATATAAGTGACTAATGTGAAACTGAGACCAATTTACCAATCGCACAGAAACCTTTAAAATGATACCAGACATGAAGGGGAAAAACAATATATTCACAAGACAGTATAACACATGGGGCATGTGGATATTCTTGCATTGGGGGGAGGGGGAGGGGGGGGGGGGGGTTCGAGAGAGGAGAGGCAGAGGCGGGGAGAGGAGAGGAGAGGGAGGAAGGGGGTCGTAAATGAGAAAAGGGGGGTGGTGTTGTTTGCTCCCTATGAAGATGTCTTCTCCAGGATATGCTTCATTGCATGGCATCTGTTTTGACTGAGTTCCTAACACTTGGTTTCATGAGGAAATAATTTCACTCCTTTTCAAAATCAACAATGAAATTTGACAACTGTATCATAAATGTTATTTTGCTTAAATCGCGTTTAAAAAAGCTTGTTTCTCAGTCAAGACCCACCAGTGTGCATGCGCAGTCCTATGCACACATCTCAGAACGCTGACTGTTTCTATAGCAACCGGGACTTCTAACGGCAGATGCAGTGACTCGTTGACTTTACCGATTAGCTATTGGCTCTTTGGCTCAGAAGGCGGGGCTTCGTTCAATAGAGCGGCCATACTGAGCGTTGCATTTTTCCCCATTCAAAACTATATGAGTGACACGTCTTGGGTATTATATAGTCTTTGGTCTACAACAGCAAGTTATACGCTTGTATATCTTTGAATATTCTTTGATTATTATGGTGACCGTTCCAAAATGGCGGACGTGTCAACGTATCTGGAGCGGTAGAATACATAGATACGTATATATATATATCTATGGTCGAATAGGCCATCTATACATATCTATGATGAAGACGACAACTCCCATGATTCCACACTCAGTCATGGCGTCATCAAACTACACTTTTGTTTCTTTGTTTGTTTTGAATAAACAAACAAAGAAACAAATTATTGTTTTGAATAAACAAACAAAGTGCCCTCTAGCTGAGAAAACTTACATATTGTGCCTTTAAGACATTAAGGCCCGGTTTCACAGACAGGGTTTAGACTAAGTTTCCTTAGTTCCGTTATCTGGTCTTGTTTTGCATTAATGTGGTTGTTTTGCTCCTTCTGATCTCCTGAGTATGTTCCTTGTCATTGAATAAAACAACAATTTGTGGTATTTCTTGTCGTGTGCTTAGCACTGCCATGCTGTGACAATTCACCTATATGTAAATAACTAGAGGAATAGCAAAGTGCAGTAATTGATCAAACTATCTGCACTACAGACTAGTGTGCTTATGAATAAGATAATAAATTAAAATAATATGATAACAAATACTTGTTTACAATCAGTGGCGTAACTTTGCTTTGAAAAGTGGTGGGGACACCGCACAACTCGTTTTGCTATTTGTTTATTTAATAACCGAATTTACTTGGGGACTGAGTTCAGAGTTGGAAATGCACTTAATTTTCACTTTGATGTACACACATGCATCACATTCACAAATATGTCTATAAACATCCGAATAAGCAAAATGTAACATTCGCAATGTGAATGTTACGTTTTGCTTATCACAACACATCCAGGGTAGCTAATATCAATCAAAATACGCAAGATAAATATGGCGAACTTACCATTTCATGGTCAGCTCAGCTGCAGCGTATTCATTAATTGCACAATTGTGTGTGTGTGTGTGTGTGTATTACGATTCATTCTACTTTGAATTACTTGCATATTTTCTCTTAATACCAGCCGGACAACTTGCTAAAAGCAGGTGTGATCGATGCACGCGCTGAACATGGAAGAATCAACATTACGTCAAGAGTCAAGACAAGCCCACAAAATGTTTCCTCATCCAATCAAATAATTTAACCAATCCTGAACTACGCAAAACCTTGTGTAAAACATGAATGAGAGTTAATTTGTGTTTAAATGGTTAAACTACCTTTTATTAATTAAATAATTAAATAAATTAAATTGTTTTAACAAATCTTTTTTTTTTATTACATTTTTATAAGACCTCTATTTTTTCCTCCCCCACCCCACATGTAAAGGCTAGTTAACGGTAAATGTTGCTACCTATAGCATAAATGTTAAAACATCAACAAAATGTCCAAAAGAAAGTGTGGAAGTGATATAAGAAGCTTTTTAGTGAAGCAGCCACGCACAGTAAGTTACTTTGCTTAACACGAAAACATATTATATTTAATTTACGTGAATATAGACATACTGTCGCTAATCATGTTTTCTGGCGGCCACTGGAGCGCGCTGTGATTTAATACAAAACTGAATTAAAGGACTATGAACTAAAGACTTGTATACTTTGTTTTAATTGTGAAAATCCCAGTCATAACATAGAATTGTCCTGTTGCCTAAAAGTGCTTTAACTATTATTCAGCCTTCAATGATGGACAAATGCCAATATATTGCTTATGATTGCAAATGTAAACATTTAGATCCCAAAATGAATTATTTACTTCTTACATAACTTAATTTTTCATATAACACTTAATCATGACTTGTAATAATAACCGTGACTTGTGACTTTTTAACAATGCCTCAAGTGAACTCACCTCGCTGCGTGGTTGAAGAAGAACCGTCGTCCACCTTCTAGTCATCACTTGATCACTTGATGACTACAGTGTGTGATGATTTGACTTGTGGACCAGAGATATTGTCCAATTAATCTTCTCAAAAATCTCAAATAAAATATTTCAACCTTGAAACAGTGTCCAAACAATACGAACATCGTAAAAAGAAAGGTACAGGATCTGTAGACTAATTATAGGGAAAGGAAACTACATATCCCATGACGCATATCGCGTATCTCGCGATAGTTTCACAACGAGACTTAATATTAATCTTTGAGGACGTTGAAAAGCTTCTGACCGGCGGAAAAATGTGTTAAATGAACGAATTAGATTATGAAGATTGACGATTTGTAGATGGTGCTTTTCCTTTAATATATACCTTACGCAATCTATTTTTCAGTTAGGCTACTTTTTAAAAGTGGTGGGGACAATATCGAGCCTGGTAAAAAGTGGTGGGGACATGTCCTACGCCTATGTTTACAATATAAAGCAGCATAATGGCCTGTTTTCAAGTAAAATTACCAGAAGTCTCACACATTCAAGTTACAAATGGCTTCATCCATTTTTATAATAAAAATAGGGTGAATACAGTATACTTTATATACTGCACAGCAATATACCATAGCAGCTCTGTCAGATTCCTAACAGTCTAGTGCATCACCTGAGAAAAATGAAGATTGCTTTGTTGAATGATACTCCATCTACACGGGCATTGTAGTCCACAAAAGGTTTTATGGCATCGATCAGCCGTGGATGCATCTTGTCCATTTCATCAAATATGAACATAGAGTGGGGAAAACTTGATACAATTCCATGAATCCACTGCCTAAGTTGAAGCTACAGAATAAATTTATGAAATATTATGCATTTTACAAACACTTTCCACTCTACATTCACTCATTACTTCAAAGAGCCTAGTTTACCTAGTATACTACTAATGTAAAAGACAATGCAATCAAAGTATTTACATCTATGACTTACTTCATACATCTCTGCCTCCTTTATGTGTGGAAAGTGATAAGTGGATATGAAAGTGTGAACATGATTGCTCTTTTCTCCCATTTTATAAATATTCCTTGCAATGATCCTGGTGATGTAATTTTTTCCCACTCCTGTCGGCCCATGGAAAGAAAGGACCAGTGGTTTGGATGGATCTGGATCTTTCATAAACCAAGACACAGCCTTCAGAACTGTATCCACAGCAATATGCTGTCCAAATAGAGACTTCCTTAGATCCTTCTCCAAACCTGACAACATATTCGACTCTCTTTAGCAATACATATTCATAATTACTTGAAGACTGAATTAAATGTTTCAATTATGAGCATAGTAAAAAAAAAAAAAGCAATATACAAAATGTAGCATAAATATGGAATATGATACATATTTTGCTTACCACTTGAATTAAAAGAAAGCAAATCGTCGTTCTTAAAAAACACATCACAAAAATCCCAGAATCCAGCCTCTGTTGCAACAGGCAACAGAAAAAATAAAACAAAGAATGTTCCTGGTTTCATTGCAAAGATGATTCCTTACACTGTTTTAGACACTTTCAACTGTGAAGAAAAAGTGGCACGGTACAAGATAAATTCATAAGGCTTTCCGAGAATGAAGTTTGACCGCCACACCTTATACATCAGAACAGGGTGAAGCCATGAAGCCTTGTTCTTCCACATTCTCGTGTCATGCGTTGTGTGTAAAATTGATCAGACATCAACCTACGCATAACTTCTGCCCCTAATGGCTAATTGAGGCAAAACTTTAATTTCACAGTTTAACTTTAAAAGTACAATATTAAATCCAGAATCCAGACAAATCAAAGCACAACATCATCAACACTGAAATATATATATAAAAAAACATAAAAAACAAACAAACAGTGGAGCAGGCTATACTTCATTGCTGTTGAACTTTGTGCATTAACAAGGTGGACAACACATGTTGTTAAAGTCTTTCATCTATTCATTGCTTCTGTCTGACAGATATTCTCACTTTTTCAGGGAAGAAGAGCATGTCTCTGATTGCTTTATCTGCCAGATCAACATCTTGGGTGATATTCAGGACCATCTCAGCCATGACACACTGACGCACATGCTTCAGCTCCAGAGGTACAGTAGAAAAGGAAAAAAGTGATCAACTATTTGATGATCTATGATAATAAAGTGCAGAAATCCACCTGTAGAACTGACATACACGTGAAAAAAAAAAAAGTATTTTTAAGAACATTTTGTGCATGTAATACAAGAATGTCACCATATATGTGAGGGTTTAAGGTAAATCAAATGTAATATTTTTCAGAAACCATTTAAAAAAAACATATACACACAGTTCTTATTAATGAAGATATTTTGAGAGATTTTAATCTCCAGTTCCTGTCAGTCCTCTGTGGTGTGTGTCATGTGTTCCCGCCTCTTGTTTCCATATTTGGTTTATTTCCTGTCCTTGTTAAATGTAATCATTAGTTAAGTCTTGTCCAGCCGTGTTCGTCTCATTATCCTGTGTATTTATAGTCCTGTCTGTTCAGGTTGATTTCATCTGGTCTACTCGTTACCCCTGGTGTAAAATATTAAATATTAAAATTAAATATTATTTTGCAAGCTAATGCAAATGCATTGAAATAAGATGCCCCAGGGGCAAGATTACCTCCACACATTCTTTTTTCTCTTGACCATAGATGCACAAAACTTAATCTCAGCACTTTTGATGAATAGCTACGCTATTCATTTTTTATTTTTAATTTCATCTGAATATCAACATTTGAGATTTAGTCAGTCGGAACTGTTTTGAGGTTATAATTGATCTAATTTTGTGTCTCTGGAAAATAGCGATTTATTACATAATATTATGTTGAATATAAATTTTTTTGTGTCTATTTTTTTATGAGGGATCTGTGGACACTTCAGTGTAATGTGGTAACATGCTATCAACCATGTTTTAAAAAAAAAGTTAAATTAAAAACTTGCCATATGAAGGCCTTCACAGTATAAAGATGTATTACTTCCTGTTCACAACCAAAAAAAACAAAAACAAAATTTTTTTTTTACATTGACGATAAGGTTGCCCACCTCCAGCTAGGCAAAATAAGGGACACATATGACATATATGATTATTTATGTATATATATTTATGATTAATATACATTATAAATTAATACGAAGGTCTAATATTAATTGTAATCTATTAATTCATCAGTCTAATAATGTCTAAAAATATAATAATTATACCTACCAAGCTCTGATAAATGTATAGAAATTTATATTAACAGACTATCCAAATTGTAATAAAACAATAGGCCTATACCTTTAGAAACACGGATGTGTCTGTCACTTTAAAGGTATGGTTCACTCAAAAATGAAAATTCTGTCATAATTTACCCAGGTTGTTCTAAACCTGCAGTTCTTTCTTCTGTTGAACACAAATACTTTGAAGAATATGAGCAACTAAACAGCTTCTGGTCAGAGGTTGCGTAAAAAATTCCGTCATATTATTAACTGTAATTTTTATTTTCATATTTTAATAGGGTGATCACCTCTTCAGCACACGCAGCGCGAGCAGGACAAACAACAATGAATGCAGAATATTAATAACTATGACTGGGACTGTCATATACATAACATTATAACGAGAACACTATTATAATAAAACGCTGTGAAGTTTTAGAGTTTAGCTGCTGTGTTTCTGCACGTTGTTGACAAAAGGAGTTCATTCAGAGCCGCGCAAACACGTTCACTTATGCATTCGGGGCATTTTGTGCAGATAGCCGATACGTCGTAATATAACGTTATGTTGTATAAATAACGAAGTGTATTTTATATGAGATAAATGATGAGTTAAATCCCATTGATTAAAAACCTGCTATCAAAAGCTTCATTCTACTGGTCATCTTCAGCGCGCGCAGCTCAAAACATGTCATATACATATAGCTACATAACGTTATAATGAGAGCACTATAGTAAAAAAAATGTTGTGAATTCTTAGGGTTTGGCTGACGTTTAATGTTAACTATCTTTTAAATAAAAAAAAATAAACATTATTTACCCCGCTTGTGTAGGCCTAATGGACGACTCGCAGATACATCTTCCCTTTGTGTTAATGTCAGTAATTATGTCTGTGTCTGACTTGACTCTTGGTAATGTATTTTGACCACACCCCCAGATATATGATTCGACCATCAGTCGAATATCGGCAAGATTCGAAAATTAATTCCGATTCGACTATGAAAATCCTTAGTTGGGGACACCCCTAATTTGTACTTGAAATAAGACAAAAATACGTAATAAAAGCAATTTTGCAGCGTGAATGAATGAATGAGGTATTAAAACATCGCTTTACCGAAGAAAACCTGCTCCTGACCAATTTAGGTTCACAGATTAAGTTACCACAGTAACTGACTCTAAGTATAAGTTAGCTCTCTTTCAGAAACGGGCTTGACTTACCCTGCTTTCCTGGGTTTGACAAACCTCCCATTTTGAAACAGAAAACCCAGAGTTCCCTCATTTCAGGGTTAACATTTTCACTTAACCTCCTTTCTGAAACAGGCCCCTGGTTTAAGACAACTCGTTCGAGTGTTTTCGCTATGAATGGAAGGAGAGAGACAGGTCTGTAGTTTTCTATAAGAGAAGTGTTTAATGTAGGTTTTTTGAGCAGTGGGGTTACCTGAGCCTGCTTGAACGCAGTGGGGAAAATGCCTGTAAGGAGGGATGTGTTGATGATGTGAGTAATTGGGTCTAGAGGATAAAACATTAATGCAAAATAAAAAAATATTAGAGATAAATAAAATAAAAAATGATTCATCATAATTATTACTTTATTGGTTTTTCCTTATATTAATTGCATAAAGTGGAATGGAAATGGAAATATGTTAATTACTGATTGCATGTTAGGATACAAAGTGTTCTCTCAAAAGGTATAGTATTAAGTCTAGACTCTTGACTGAACTGGCTCTTCTTAAATTATTAAGCAGCAAAAAGCTGAAAACATTTTCTACTAATATACAGAACCAACTTCTGTCTGACAGACTTGCAGCCTTTAACAGCAAAGACTCTCTCTTTTTCAGGGTAGAAAGGCATGTCTCTGGCCACTTCACCTGCCAGAAAATAGTTTGGCATGATTTTCAGATGGAGCATCTCAGCAATGACACACTGTTACACATGCTGCATCTCCAGAGGTAGGAAAGGAACATAATGAACAATCAGATGATAATCTATTAGGCTGGAGTGTGAAAATCCACCTGTAGAACAGACATACACAAAAGTCAATTAAATAATTAAACTAAATTACAGTAATTATTTCTGGAGGAACAAAAGTTAATCCAAGAATGTAAGCACATATTCAGGGATGAATAAACCAAATCTAAATATTTAAGAAGCAACCTCTGAACCATTCATCATTCATTACAAATGAGAAAAAAGAATAACAGTGATTACTAGGCTACTTGTTATATAGTACACACTCATTGAGACTAAACATACTGTATATTCACATTATAAAATATTTAATAAAATCTTTCAGTTCATACTGTTCTCATTCTTGTTGATGTGTTCAGAGATCTTAGTCTCCAGTTCCTTGCTGGTCATCCTGATCTCTTTCCGCTCTCTGCCGCTTCTCCAGAAATCCAGAGCCACCTTCAGTAATCACATTCCCATCTGCATTACTACAAATAAACAAGCTTATCATGGATTGGATCACTCTTTTGGGAAAGTGAAGGAATTTAATTGAAGAATTACATTTTATAGCTAATATAAAATGTTGTGGGGGGGGGGGTCGTGGCCTAATGATTAGAGAGTCAGACTCGTAACCCAAAGGTTGCGGGTTCGAGTCTGGGGCCGGCAGGGATTGTAGGTGGGGGGAGTGAATGTCCAGCGCTCTCTCCACCCTCAATACCACGACTGAGGTGCCCTTGAACAAGGCACCGAACCCCCAACTGCTCCCTGGGCGCCGCAGCATAAATGGCTGCCCACTGCTCCGGGTGTGTGTTCACGGTGTGTGTGTGTGTTCACTGCTGTGTGTGTGTACGTTGGATGGGTTAAATGCAGAGCACGAATTCCGAGTATGGGTCACCATACTTGGCAGTATGTCACTTCACTTCACTAATATGTTGCCTACAAATGGGATTTGGAAATTACAAAAGAAAAAAGGGATTTGTAATGCATCACCTGAGAAAAATGAAGATTGCTTTGTTGAATGACGATCAGCTGTGGTTGCATCTTGTCCATCTCATCAAATATGAACATAGAGCGGGGAAACCTGAATGTGCCTGAATAAACAGAACATGCAAATTCCAGTTAGAGAAATGTCTTCTGCTATGTGCAACACTTCCACAGCTGTATTTTTATTCATTTTGTTGTAGTATAATCAATTAAAGGAGTTTCTACTCTTGAGCTGTTCACTTCCTCTATGATTTCTAAAATGTATTTATTTATTTGCAAAAGTGGGTGGACAGAACTAACTACACTAATTTTAATATTGATATTTTTTTTAATCTTTTGTTTATTTTCAGATACAAAACTTAACCCTCATGTTGTCTGTTACATAAACACAACAGGAAATATTATGGACTGCCGAGAATGTGACTAATGCAGTGACATTCTGCATTTTTCCATTGAAAATGGTTGTGATTCTATATTATTTTCTTTTTTTCATATTCTTTTTCTTTTTAGCCTGACTAAACTGTGTTTCAGTTTACGCTTAAATCAAGAAAAAATAAACTATTTGGATAAGAAAGTAAATCTAATTCATGGGATACTTTCTGAAATGAAGTCTAAATATCATATTCATTTATTTTACTAGACAATCAGAAACAAATTCTGAAAATACTGATTAAGAAACTGTTTTGCAGTGCATGATATCACCATGTTTTTCTTAGCTGCCAAAAACTACAGTATTAAAGCGCTACGCTTAATTTTCTTATTTTTTTATTTTATAATAGGGCCTATTAATTAATAATTTTTTTTATTAGTAAGAAACCTGATGATAATGAATGTTTTAGGTTGAGAACTCATAGTGGGGGCCATAAATATTTGATCCCCTGCTGATTTTGTATGTTTGCCCACTGACAAAGAAATGACGAGTCTATAATTTTAATGGTAGGTTCATTTGAACAGTGAGAGAGAACAGCAAAAAAAGTTAAAAACTGATTTGCATTTTAATGAGTGAAATAAGTATTTGATCCCCTATCAATCAGCAAGATTTCTGGCTCCCAGGTGTCTTTTATACAGGTAAGGAGTTAAGATTAGAAGCACTCTCTTTAAGGGAGTGCTCCTAATCTCAGTTTGTTACCTGTATAAAAGACACCTGTCCACAGAAGCAATCAATCAATCAGATTCCAAAATCTCCACCATGGCCAAGACCAAAGACCAAGCTGTTCAAGGTTGTCAGGGACAAGATTGTATACCTACACAAGGCTGGAATGGGCTACAAGACCATCGCCAAGCAGCTTGGTGACAACAGTTGGTGCGATTAATCGCAAATGGAAGAAACACAAAATAACTGTCAATCTCCCTCGGTCTGGGGCTCCATGCAAGATCTCACCTCGTGGAGTTTCAATGATCATGAGAACGGTGAAGAATCAGCCCAGAACTACACAGGAGGATCTTGTCAATGATCTCAAGGTCCCCCTACTCAAGAAAGCACATGTACAGGCCCGTCTGAAGTCTGCCGATGATTCAGAGCAGAACTGGGTGAAAGTGTTGTGGTCAGATGAGACCAAAATCGAGCTATTTGGCATCAACTCAACTTGCTGTGTTTGGAGGAGGAGGAATGCTGTCTATGACCCCAAGAGCACCATCCCCTCCGTCAAACATGGAGGTGGAAACATTATGCTTTGGGGGTGTTTTTCTGCTAAGGGGGCAGGACGACTGCACCACATCAAAGGGACGATGGACGGGGCCATGTACCGTCAGGGCCAGGGCATTGAAAATGGGTCAGGAATGGGTATTCCAGCATGACAATGACCCAAAACACACGGCCAAGGCAACAAAGAAGTGGCTCAAGAAGAAGCACATGAAGGTCCTGGAGTGGCCTAGCCAGTCTCCAGACCTTAATCCCATAGAAAATCTGTGGAGGGAGCTGAAGGTTTGAGTTGCCAAACGTCAACCTTAAATGACCTTAATGACTTGGAGAGCATCTGCAAAGAGGAGTGGGATAAAATCCCTCCTGAGATGTGTGCAAACCTGGTGGCCACCTACAAGAAACGTCTGACCTCTGTGATTGCCAACAAAGGTTTTGCCACCAAGTCATGTTTTGCAAAGGGGTCAAATACTTATTTCACTCATTAAAGTGCAAATCAATTATAACTTTTTTTAAAATGTGTTTTTCTGGATTTTGTTGTTGTTGTTGTTGCTATTCTGTCTCTCACTGTTCAAATAAACCTAGCATTTAAATTATAGACCGATCATTTCTTTGTGGCAAACATACAAAATCTGGCAAACATACAAAATCAGCAGGGGATCAAATAATCTTTTCCCCCACTGTAACTATGATAGTTGAGACATGATGTACACGTAGCTTCAGAATATACCACAGTTTACTAATATTAACACTATAGTTTGATCTAAGTGTGGGCATGCATGACTCCATGTTGGGTCTGCCTCACGTAACCAAAGCTTGAACTGCTCTGGCAGAGAAATCAATTGACAAAATACTTTGAATACTTATACCTATTCTAAGTTCATGCAATATGTAATATTTACTCACACTGTAGACATGTGAAATTCGTTTGTCTGGAAAATGATAGTCAGATATATATGTGTGAACATGCTTGCAATTTTCCCCTTCTTTGTAAATGTTTCTTGCAATGATTTTATCAACATGGTTTTTCCCAGTTCCTGTAGTCCCATGGAAAGAGAGAACCAGCGGTTTGTTTGGGTTTTTGTCAGCTTTTAGTACAACATCAGACACAATGTGCTGCCCATAGACAGAGTCTCTTAAATCTGCTTTCAGACCTGAAAGATATGAATGTGAAAGGACATTTCTTAACTCAAAGATATCTTCCATTATGTTCATTATCAGAAAGAAACTAATGTTTGGAACAACATGTTTGATTTTGGGGTGAAATATCCCTTTAATGTGTGCCAACAACAGGCTTCTTACCTCAAATGCCAAACATAACCCAACTTAAAAGAAAATGTTTTAATGTTATTATTATATTTATTTTTCCCTTTTTTAAATTTAATTAAACATTGTGAATGGAAAATACATTTTCGAAACTGAGCTGCAGCGTGCATGAGGCAAACAGAAAGCCATGTTTACGAGGCAAGATACTTTTAACTCAAACTAAATATATCACTAATTTTTTAAATGTTCTGAAAATTGCCTAGGCTATGAGATATCATAATACTGTTTAGTTGCCTATACCTACAGCCAAGAAGCAATTAAAAATACAACTTTCACTGAACATTGGTTATTTAGATTTACATGAATCACATAGTAGTTGGGTGTGGTAATGAAACTTAACTCATAAACATAAATATGATAAACAAGTTAAAAATTTTACTCACGGTTTGAATGAAAAGGCAATAAAGGATTCCTGAATTCGACTATCCACCACTCCACTCACACCCATACCAATGACAAACTCTTGAAATGCTAATGTTATATTAGACACCAGATACAAAACTATTAAAAGGTGCAACACTATCATCATGAAAGCAAATCCTATGCCTCATAAGTTCACCCTTATAGGATGAAAACGACATTGGAGTGAATTTAAAGTCCTGCTGCTGCTGAATACATGAGGTAATTTTCACTCTGCAGGTCGATGATGAAGCTTTACAGTGCAGCAGATTAGACTGAGTTTTGATATACATTAATAGGCCACAGAATCGAATGCCATCACTGTCTGATTGCATTGGTCATGTCAGTGTATTAATCGCTGAGATGCAAACAGCATGCATGCTTACCAAGCCATTGAAATGACAATGCAATTGAATAGCTACTATGAGATCGAAGGACATGCAGCCAAATCAGGCCTGTTTGAAATCTGCAACCTGCCTCTGCATTTGATATGTGCATGTATTGCAAATAAAATGTGGATCAGTAGCATAAGGATGCAATCAAATAAAAAAGAGAAATAAGATTAAAAAGTTAGAAATGTAATTTATGTTGGTTTCATACATTTTTTGACAATGTTTATACAATTTTAAACTAAAGCTAGATTAAATGAATCCTTATAGTCCAGGTGATATGTGAAAATAATGTTCACTTTTTCATAAAAGCATGAAACCACAGTAACTGGTTTTGCTGTGGTAGTTTTGGTAAAAAGCACAATAGTTACAATGCTCATCTTGTTTTTACTGCCATAACTTTAGTTTTACTGTGATACACCATTCCAGTTGTTAGGCAACCACAATAGTATTAATTAATCACAATTTCCCCAGTCTCTCTTCATACCAGCTTCAACACTGTTTCAGAGATGTAATATCATCCAAATGGACCTACGTGCGCTTGTGGAGATAGAACTGTTTGTAGATGGACATGATGACCACCAGGTGGAGTCATAAATCCACAAGTATCTTGCACACAAGCCTGCAGATGAACTTCTGAACTACTGCCACTAAGGGTAAACCTGCAATTATCAAAGCAATTGGAACTTGATTCACATAATCAAATATTTTGTTAAACATGTTATATTAAATATTAATATTTATATGGATTACATAGACATTAAATATTCAGTTAAGATACTAAAAGGTGCGTAAAATGAATTGTGCACTAGTCTGCGCCTCTAGCGGTTAAACGCATGTAGTGCAGCGGGAGCTCTTGACTAAAGGTGAATTGAATGAATGGAAAACGCTTTCCAGGGTGAAACAGAGCAGAGGGAACAGCCCAGACAAAGCAAGCTAGAAACTTTCACGCTGATAATCGCCTGGCTTGGATTTAAAGAAGACAGCGGCGGTGCAGTAGAGGGGATGAAAGCGACATTGGAGTGAATTTTAAAGTCCTGCTGCTACTGAATGCACGAGCTTATTTTGATTCTGCGGGTGGATGATGAAGATTTACAATGCAACAGGTTAGACTGAGTTTCGATATACAGTAATAGACCACAGAATCGAATGCGATCGCTGGGTCTAATTGTTGCTTTGGTCATGTTGTAGTCAGTGTTTTAATCGCCGAGATGCAAACAGCGTGCACGCTTACCGAGCCATTAAAATGACAATGCAACACAATACCGTGAGATCAAAGGAGATGTAGCCAAATCAGGCCTGTTTGAAATGTGCAAACGGGCTCTGCATTTAATATGTGCATGCATTGCAAATAAAAGGTGCATCAGTGAAATAAGGATTTGATTCAATAAAAAAGACAAGTTACTTTATAGAACCTAGTTTAAAACGCGGCAAGTTCTTAGAATTTTTGTTCATACATTTTTGCACTGTTTATACCATTTTAAACAAATGTTAGACTAAAATGTTAAGTGGCGTGACAAAAGCACTAAAATACTTTAATTACATCTTTAAACTATGTGTGCTTGCCAGCTTAATCATTGTTTTCTAAAGTTAAAATGTTTGCCAAGTTGTATTTTAAAACAATTGCTTTGTTTAATTTTTTTTTTTTAATTAAAGATTATGTAAAACTACTTTCTTCAACGTTTTTTTATTTTTTGAATTTAAAAAACTTTTTTTAAATTCAATTAAACCATGTTGAGATTTTTAACTTTAAGCCAGACAAAAATATCAGCATTGTTTAATTCACTAACTGTTTTTCATATTTTTTATGCCTTTCTAAATAACCTAATAGATACAAAGGTATATTGATATTTATAATTTTTGAACAGTCATTGTGTTTTTGTGTGTGTGTATTTTCAATGTGATGTGTACTCTCATTTGGGGGTTGTCCCACCTGGGATCTATGTCTCTGGCAGTAAAAGTAGTGTTCATTCTCCAATCATCATGCCAGGAGTCGTATCTGACCGCTGGTGACCCCTCCGCCAGCTATTATAGTGTGGATTTCTACCTCAACACAGAGGACGCAGAGTAAAGCAGACAGAATGGTACCCAACAAGTGGATTATGCACCCAGTTCTTCACAAATCGCCTCCCAGAAGCTGGCTTGGCATCCGACTACGTCTCAGTAAGTTTGCTTTCTCTGACTCTTACGAAATGTTAATTAATTGATCAAATTAATATCAATAATGCAAGAACGATGACTAAATGTATATGTCTTGGCAACTTGCATAACATTGCTTGATCAAATGATTGATTCTGATGCTTCAAATCCCATAAACAAATCAAAAGTTGTGGTTTGGCATTAAAATAATGACTTTATATGCAGGCATTTGGAGCATAAGCACTCTCGGATAATAGTTTAGACCTGTGGAAATGTTAAACAAACATTTAATAACATTTTTACAGTGTTTACTGCAGTGTGATGTATTTGTCTGGTAGAATCATAGAAATGAGTTACAGCAAATCTCTCAGCTCATTATTTTAATTGGCAGTTTAGTTCATTGTGATTCATTTTAAATCATTTGCATATTAGGGAGTTTTAATGAATTGAAAATGAGACCAGAAGTGGCCTGTTCTTTATTAAATTCATAAATTACAATATTTTTACATGTTTTTTACATTTCTGATGAAAAGGTGCATGGTTGCTTATTGGCCTTCGTTGAAATATTTAGAATATTCTGTGCATAAATAAATACAAGCATGCATATAGAAAAGTCCAATAAAGTCAACAAACATTAATTTAGAAAGTTTGTTGTTTTATTGGACTTTTAAAATCAGATTCAAATCGATTTCTTGGATGCTTTGACCACAATACTACTTCTTTCACAGACTGAGATACACAGACACTTCTTGCTGTTGCCAAACATTTTCCTGCTCGATTATATTGACCTCTGCAATCACGATAAGATTAGCCTTCCAGCCTGAATAGTTATTTATAGAAACCCCAAACTAGCGTGTGGTGTACGCCAGAGGCTTCTTAGCTCAGCGGGGACGGCAAGTTACCCACCAGACCACTCAAGCCTCCCTGAAATACATGGGTTTAATCTCAGAGCATCTGGTGTTTAAGGCTTGTCTGAGAGGAGCTTTTGGCTCACTCAAGTTTGATTAGTTGTTTTATCTTAACAGTTCTACCTAGTGTGTGCTTGTCCCCCTCAGTTTGGATGCATGATGTCAACTGACTGACCTTTAAAGCTCTTAGCTTGATATGCTTCCTGAAAAATGTCATTGCATCACTGGTTTTAAGTTGGTTGGTTCCTTTTGCATCCACTAAATCTTTGCCTTAAACACTGGCAAATCCTTTTGCTTTAAGACTAATCTTATTATCTGAAGTGTCAAGGGTATTTATTTACCAGTTCGTATTTCGCTTGGCTAAATTTGGCTTTTCCAGTGATAGTCAGGTTTAAAAAAAATACTAATTTCAAGATGTTTTTGCTAAATTGTGTCCTTTGTTTGACTTTTCTTAATAAAACTTTCGATTGGTTTTCATAGTGATGCCATAGAAGAACTATGCTTCCCAAAATAACTGAACAGTTCTTCAAAGAACCTTTTTTTAAGAACTGTGTGTGAAGAACAACTCTTTTTTTTTTTTTTCACTTGTGCAATGGAAAGGTTCCATGGATGTTAACATTTCTTCATGGAAACCGTCAATGCCAATAAAGTGTCTTTATTTTTAAGAGTGGACACCATTTGTACACGCAGGAACAAGTGTCACTTAAATAAGTGAACAATTTTTGGTAGATGGACAATAAAATTGGTTAAAAACTTCCCATGGACATACAATGAAAGAGGGATGAAGCTGTATGCAGAAACCAGAAAATCAATCAATAACCAGTATATATATATATATATATATATATATATATATATATATAGGATTTTTTTTTTGTCTTGGGATCAGTAATGAACCACCTAGCAACTTCATAGCAATGTCCTGGCATGAGTTTTGCATGGGCAAAATGTAAAAATCTAATTAATCATACTGCATACTGCATTTTCTTGTCAATAAATTGACCAGTTCATTTACAAGTGCTTTGTTTTTAGTCAAAAGACACCTTGCATTTGATTAGTGTTATCAAAAGTAAACAAATAATGGAATATTGTTGGTAACTCACAATGATGTAATCGAGTATGGCCTTTACTTGAGAGACTGTATTGTAAGTCTTGTAACCCAAATGCAACCCCCACATGCACACAAAAACAAACCGCAGGGTTATTGCTATCAGCTTTTCAAGTCCTGAGATGATGTAATGCTCATGAACAGGCTCTCGCAGCTGTCAGCCGTTCCCTTCACCGTTCAACAGCCCTCCTAGCCTTACGGCTTTCCCATCATCCCTCACTCTGTCACGCTTTCAGCTTGCCTTTATCACACACAAGACAGTGCTATTAGCATATTGTTCTTCCTCCAGGTCCTGCCCTTGGTTTAAGTGATTGTACAGCTATTAGACTCGTTGAATGAAAGAGATTAGTAGTAATTTAGCCGTGAACTTGCAGTTGGAGTTGTTCGGTTTGTTTGACTGATGGAGCACCGCTGTTGGAGCCTGAGGGAAAAATTTCAGGTCCCAGCTGTGAGGAGTAATGAAATTGTTCACTCTTGTATACTACAGATGCTTCTCTGCAGAAGATTTGACTTAAACAATAAACCATTTTATAATTCATAATAAGGAATATATTTTTAGACTAATATTTTAGATCAATGCAAACAGCCATTTATTTGACCACAAAGTGTGACACAAAACAGCCTCAGTTGCTTTTATCAAATGGCTGCAACTGCGACATGATAAAATGCAACAATTTGTAATAGTTTTTAATAATAATAATCATTATAGACCGTTATTCTGCGGAGTAATATAGCTTATTATAATAACACTGAGCTTTCCCAAATAAGAGAGAAAGTTCTCAGAATGCCAAGGTTCTTTCAAAGTTATGAACAAACATTCTTCCACTGACAATAATAGAAAGTTTGCACAAAGATATTATAAGTAGTCTTTAATAATGTTCTAAAAATAATAGCACAAATGCTATTATTCAAAGAACATTCAAAAGTAGCATTCCCATTTTGTTTGCAAATGTAATGATCATGTACATTTACATTTATTCATTTAGCTGACGCTTTTATCCAAAGCGACTTACAATTGCTATATATGTCAGAGGTCGCACGCCTCTGGAGCAACTAGGGGTTAAGTGTCTTGCTCAGGGACACATTGGTGTCTCACAGTGGATTCGAACCCAGGTCTCTCACACCAAAGGCATGTGTCTTATCCACTGCGCCATCACCACCCAATTTATATATGTAATTTTCATTTATACAACATTTGTATAAAACCAAGGAAAAATGTCTTTAAAACATTTAAAAAAAAAAAAACATTCAGAAATAAGATTTGTATAACTCATTGTGAACAAAACAAAAAATACATCAAAAACATCTTAAACCAGCCTAAGCTGGTCTTCATTGATATCCCAGCCTGGTGAGTCTTTTGGTTGGTTTTAGAGTGGTTTAGTGGCTGGGCTGCAAACCAGTTTAGTCATTTTTCAGCAGGATTTTTATAGCTGACATACACCATAACAACGGTGCATTATACTGTAAAATAATTTCCAAATCATTCAACAAACTTTTTGTTTTGTTGCAAGAGAATATTAAAATGAGGTATTTTGCTCTTTCAAAAAGAGTTTAGAATCAGAACTATTAGTGTTTTTTATGTTCGATTTCTATTGACTGTGTAGATCTAAAGTAACTTCTGTAGCTCTTGGTTTCTTGGCCTTGCTAATGGAGTAGCAGCGATCATGCTCTGCTCATTAGAGGAATGAAACGCTTGTGTGTCAGCCCTCTCTCCGTGTGACGATTATGGTAGATTAAAAAGAGCCCTTCAGCCTGAGTTCATGTCATCACTTTGTCCCACGCCGACTACTGCTGAAGAGCTTCCCCCACCCAGCTTAAGTCCATTTAGGTGGATCTCAGCCTCGTGTTAATGATCACGTCTCTGCCAAGGATGAGCTCTGTAATATCGGCTTCTGTACAGAGCAAGACGGTCTAGCTTTTCATTATGTCATAAACACCCCTGTGCTCTTAGAGTAACAACTGAGGGATTTTGAAACTTTGACATTAATGCTCATACATAATAAACATACATTGTGAAAAACGCTCTATAAACAAAATGGTGTTCTTTGGAAACAAATAAATATTTTACAATTATTTGCATGAAATATTATGGATGGAAACATTATCTATAAACATGTTTTGAAAACATTGAGTAATGTGAATGTTTTTTTATTTAGACTTTTATTCAGCATGGATGCATTGTATTGTTAAAAAAATTAAGATGTTCATTGTTACCAAAGATTTCTATTTCACCAATTTTTTTTTTTTAATGTAATATTCATCCTGAAAGGATCCTGAAAAAATGCATCGCAGTTTTCACAAAAATATTAAGCAGCACAACTGTTTTCAACATTAATGATAATAAGAAATGCTTCTTGAACACCAAATCAGAATATTAGAATGATTAAAATAGAAAACAATTATTTTTAATTTTTACTTTGTTTTAGATCAAATAAATGTAGCCTTGGTGAGCATAAGATACTTATTTTTAAAAATCTTAACAACCCCAAATTTTTGAATGATAATATTTGAAATTGAGTTAGTGAATTATCTTCAGTTAATGTCATCAGTTTGTTGTTGTGTTGTAAGTTTTGAAGTATTACAATAGCATTTCTAGTATTTAAGGGGTTAATATAGCATATGATGTGGCTGTTCCATCTAAATATAGGTTAAATATATTTTCCACTACTTTGGCAACCAGACAAACTGCTCTCCACCTGTCAACACCACTGAGGCTTGGGAAAACTTACTCCTTCACTTCATCCTGTTGCACACACTCATTCTGCCTCTCAGTCACACGTCTGCACTCAAACTCTGTTACGTAAGTGCACTTTTTATGCTAATGCAGAATATTCAAGCCCACTGTTTTTGTTTAAAAGACGCTGAAGTTGCAGAGGAAAAACTTTAGATTCATTGTCTGAATCTGGTTCTCTGAGTCTCATTCTGCAGCTGCCCGAGCGGCCTGTTCATTTAAAAAAACTGCAAGTTCAAAGCCAGGTTCTGGATTACTACCATATGTCTGCAAAGCCAGTCTCCAAGAGCAAGTCTGCCCCAGCCGTACCCTCTAATTTCTTATCCCAAAATTGGACATCTGAATGGCTGTGCAGCATCGTCCCTCCCCTCCGACTCTTGCACGGTACATTCTCACAATAATTCTTCTCTGCAGGATAACTAAAGCAACCTTACTGCAACAAGACATTGGGGAAATGCCACGTTTGAAATTGTCATTTTGACATGCATCCACCTCCGTAGAGTGGATATCTTATCAGGAGCCACAGCTGGCCAGTGTCCATCCAAGTAACAGCTGACATTGTTGTAGTCACGCGGCATTCGTAACTCATAAATCTCTCCGAAAAAGGAGGACTAGGACTCTAATCAATGCAGAAATGTCTGGCTTTTATTGTTTGTGCAAATCATAGACAAAGTTCACTGTCTGTGTAGGAGGGGTTTGCAAGGGATCTTTGTTTCCCAAAGACTGGAAAGTATTGGCCTAGTCTGTCAATCCCAGCATGCACTTCAGCCCAGTATGAATACAACATTTGTCTGGTAGTGTGGGTCGAACACCCTCTGACAACCAGACCTCTTTGCCCAACTTGCTTGCACAGACTTTGACACCAATGTGCCTGTTCCCTGCAGACTTGGAAATACTGATTGTTTGGCGAAGAAAGCGAAGAACTTCTGAGATGAAGTTGAAGAAGCACCGTCAACTTCTCAAAGAAGGCGAGACACTCTCGTCAAGACGTCAAACTACTTTGGAAGACTTTAATTTGGTTTGTTTTTGCCGAGGTGTAGGGAACTTTTAGGTGTTCCTGTCTAGCGTACAGCGAGATCCCATTTTGGGATCCACAGTTCGAGAAGCAAGGAACACGTCATACATTATCCATTCTGAGCATTATTTACATTATCAAGAGTTGCATTGGGCTGCTGTGTAATGGGTGCCAGGTTTTGCTTGGGTTTGCAACATAGGTCTGGTTTTGGGATCTAAGATGAAGTTGAAGATGATGCACCGTCAACTTCTCACAGAAGTCGATACATTTTTGTCTGGAAATCAAGCAACTTTGGAAGACTTTAATTAGTTTTTTCCTGCCAAGGTTTAGAGGACTTGTAGGTGTTTCCAACTTGGGAACCACAATTCAAGAAGCGAGGAACCCATCATTCGTTCTCAATTGAGATTTATTCTAAAGAGTTGCGTTGACTTTCTGTGAAATGGGTGCCGGTGTTTGCTCGGGTTTAGAACATAGGTCTGGTAATGGATCTAAGATGAAGTTGAAGAAGCACCGTCAACTTTTCGAATAAGGCGAGACATTCTTGTCAAGACATCAAGCAACTTTGATACGTTCTCAATTGAGATTTATTGTCATGAGTTGCTGTGAAATGGGTGCCAGGATTAGCTCGGTTTTGGAACGTAGATACGGTTTTGGCGTGCCTAGTTGCGCACTTTTATGGGTTGGAACTCGTGATGCGGGATCAAAGCGAGGTTTAATTGTTAGGGAAGATGAGGTAACTGCAGGTGCCTGCTTTATAGGGAATTGTTTGAGATTGACTATATCCCGTTTAGGGCACATCAGAGGTGGATGTAAAGATGCCGCGTTAGATGTTGAGTGTTTGATTATTGTGTGAGTGGGTATTGTTTCCTTTTAAAGTAGCCTTTAGAAGATCAGTTTATTTTTGCAGTTAACGTTTACAGCCTCGTCCTTCACAATGTTCCTTTACTGGAGGAAACGGGGAGCTTATGAACTTGAGACACTCCCATCTTCTTTGACAGAACTGGGGGGGGAACGGTACTCTTGGTCGTCCCCTCTGGATGTCATCTATGATGTTTATGGTAAGGCTGGATCCACTTACCCAAAATACTGACATTCCTCAGTCACTAACCAGTGAGTTGTTGTCTTTTGTACACTCCGATCTCAAACAGTATTTATAATTTATACAACTTTGTTAAATAGTTTGGAACCCAAAGTCATAAATGTACTGTTGTTTTTGGTAATATCATTCAGGATTTCAGTAAACTGTTCAGGTTTGTCAGGCCAGGATTAATATGTAAGCATTTTTATCCAAGTATTTCTTCAATGGGATTAAAAAATAATGTTCAGGATTGTGATGCATATGTTTACATATGTGTTGTGTCTTATGACCCCGTGTGTTTATTTACAGCTCATGTCTTAAAAATTGGTGAGGGAAGGAGGCTGAATGTTTACCAAATATTCGCTAAAATGCTTATGACATGTTAGTTCTCTTTTTGTGAATATGCAAGTCAAATTGCAGCACTTAGGGTTTATAATATAAACAATTTTCTGAATCAGAATCAGATTTGATTCATTCCATTTGACAAAAAATAGTGCATATAAACATACCTACAGATATCAGATTTTATTTAATTTTTTATTAATTTAATTTATCATTTTCTGTTGGATATGTTTCAGTTGATATTGTATATTTATAATCAAATGGTCACTTAAAGCTGTTCTTTTAGTATTTAAAACTTTTGATTTTAGCTTTTTATTATTAATATAGCAAGTTAAACAATAGTATAGAATTTTAATATGGATTATATATGTTGTTTTATATTACATTATAAGAAATTATATATAAAAAAAAAACTTTTTTAAACAAAATTAAAATTGTTACATCCCTTGTTCATGTCTACACGCGTCAGATGGATATCTTCAGTCATTGCATTGCATCCTGCTGTTTTGTAGTGCTACATTTAAGCTCTTTTTCAACATTTCTGCACATCTTCTTTACTTCGAATGCTGTTGCTGCCCTGCATTTGTGTGTTCTGAAGTTGAAAATGCGTTATCATGGTCAGTCATTGCTGTCATCTCCATGTTTCCCTGTTTTTCATTAGCCCGTCATTCAGTCCTCAATGCTTTATTTGTTTGTCACTTACTCATCCCAGATTTCTTCCGGAACATTTAGGACACTTCAACACAGATGGAAAACTGCATGAGTATCTTCTTTGATCTCTTCCATCCATAAGACCTGTAATTAAGGCCGATCCATTACTGAGAGCCGCTCTCTGGCCGCTGCGGCCTAGAGAAGAGGAGCGTACTGCATTTCTAAGTGCATATTTGTCTTCTCAAATGCCATAATTAGTCTGGGAGATTAAAGTGGTGGGCCGTGGCTCACTTTGGTGTTTGAGTTGGTAATGGTGATGGGAAAATGTCACAAACTCATAGTGGATTATACAGTCATCTTATGGGGCCCACTGCTGTAAGATTAGCTTCAAAATGGTCTTATTACTGTATGTACTCAGGATTCAAGTGTGTGGCTTCTTAAGTCCTCTTTGAATGTTGTGTAAGAAGCAGTATGGCTGGAGGCGTGAAGTCTGTGCGGTCAAAGACTTGCTGTCAGTTTTCTGTCAATGACATGAGTGAAAATGCATGCTGCATTTTTAATTTTTCAAGCAGACCAAATGTTTAAATGTTAGTACAGAAAATCATCTTAACGTATGTAGTTTTATTTGCGTCTAATTGAAATAGGTACGCACAAAAAGACAGTTTGGAAAGATTTTGGTTGACAGTGCAATAAAATTACATTTTACATTTGGTTTTCAGCAAAAAGAGAAAAAAAACTTTTCTTTTTTAATAAATACAAAACTTAGGATGTGGAAACTTACAGTACTTTTGTATTTGTTAAAAAAAAAAAAAGTTTTTTTTTTTTTTTTTTTTTTTGCTGAAAACCGATTGTAAAATGTTTTTTAAAAAAAAGTTAATAAATGTATTGTATATTCAACCCAAATTTTGGTTGATGTATTGGCAATTTCTATTTCAAACAATTTTGTAGTTTTTTTTTTTTTTTTTGCAGTTGTGACATTCTCGCCATTTGAATCTTTGTTTAAAAATTATTTCTGACTTAATATTTCACAATGTAACTTTAGCTCACATATTCAAAGTCATTCCTCATAATAGCAGCTTTTATTAAGATATTAAGAAAATCTCTCACAATGTGACTGTTATTTTCAACAGTCTCACTCAACACTATAAACAAATAAATAAAAAAATAAATAAAAATGTATTTGTACCATTTACTGTATTATGAAATAATTTTTCCGCATTTATTTTTACTGTTGTTTTACCTGTATTTAGGATTTTGTCTTGTGTTTTACGGTTAATGGAAATGTCCATAAAATTACTGGATAATCACAGTACATTTTCCTTTTTCCCCCTCTGGAAATGGGTTTTCATCTAACGTCTGATAACCAAAGTTATGAAAACATATTGTGGTAATTCAAAATTGGTTCAGGTTGCAATTGCAGTTTTTTGGCTGTATTAATGATTTTTAATGCTGATTTTTTTTTTTTTTGCACTGATTTTTTTTCACTGATGGTAAAAATAGTAAAACAGTGAGAGGCCATATAAAGCAGCTTCTCATCTAATGCATGAAAATATGTAGCATCATGCACTCATGTAAGCACTTTTTGTAGGGTACATTTTGTAGCCAAAAGTTAGTTTACTGTATAATCAATGGGATTTTTATTTTGTGTATATCCATATCCCTTGTTCTTGCCATTGAATTTAAACTCTCTTACTGTCCCATGAGGCGATGCAGCAGTTGGCTACATCTCTGACAGTTAAGTGAAGCACCTCGTACCTTGGCAGTCTGTTGCCGTCTGCAATCTGTCTTCCAGCAGACGCCTCGTGTTACATAACTCACACGGCGTCTCCGGCTGACGGGGTGCTTTAGCCTTCAGAGCAAAGCAGCAGGAGGAGGAGGCAGGCCATCAGACAGGTCCAGTATTGTGCCAACCATCCCATGCTACAGAGGGAAAAATTCACCGCTGATCTGAGGCATTCTTTACATTCCTCGTAAAAGCTGTACAAAAGCGATGCGTAAACATGCTCTTAGAAAACTCCACTCTGTCTATACATGGTAAATGTGGTACAGTCTAGGTCGAGGGTCCTCGCTGTGTGGTCTTCTTTGAGGAAGAGTATGATAAGGCTGCAGGACTGTGGGATTGTCTTTGGGAACTGTACACCTTTGTTTATGGATCACTTGTTTGTATGATTATAAGACAAGCATCACCATGCTCATACTTTGGTAAAGGGGCTTAGCATGCCACTATCTAGAGTATTAAACTCTGAATGTACTACGAATGTGAACAATGTGAATATTTATTAATTTTTTTAAAGTATTTATTCATTTATGGTTTTACATGTTTTATATACCGCTGTAAGATTATTAGTCTCTTTTTTATATTATTATTATTATTATTATTATTATTATTATTATTATTATATCTACATCTGTATAGTCAAATATTATTGTAAGATGGTCAACTCTCTCAAGTAATGGTTTTCTTTCTTTTTTTTATGATTTTACATTATTATATTTATTATCTAAAGTCAAATGCTATTGTAAGATTATCAGCTCTTTATATCATCTCTAGTATTTCAGTTTCAAATTTTTCAAATACTTTATTTTTTTTGTTTATTTTGTTACTATTAATATTAATTATTATATAGATTAAGTCAAATATCATTGTTAGATTATCAGACTTCTGATATCAGATTATTATACTTATTATTATACAGTTACTTTTTAAAATTGTTTATTTTGATACTACTACTAATAATTATTTTTCTTTTCTATTTCATTATTAATTTCACATTATTATTATTATTATTATTATTCAATCTTTCTAAATACTTATTTTTTTTATTTTTTTTTTATGGTTTATTTTGGTGATGAAAAAATAATAATAATAATAATATTTTATTTATTTATATTACTTTATTAAAAGCTTAAACCGCATTCATTTTTGCTCTGCTGAAGTTGGCATCCCAACAGGCAAACGATACTTTAACGATACGATTTTATTCCGATGTTGTAAAAACTCACTTTGGCTTTAGCAAGTTGTGAGTGTTCTCCGAGCGTGACTGCATCAGTGGCTGTACGCACATGCTGGTTCACTGTGTGTGTTGACAATGCATGTGCTGCTAGCTTGCTTTTATTTGTTTGATTTGGGCTTAATAAGCAGTGCTGACTGAGGACAGACATTGCTCTCCACGTTAAACAGAGACTGAGAGAGAGTGAAGAACAGGAGGAAGTTAAAGAGAGAGGAGAGTAGATGAATACTCCACTTCTAAGCTTCTCACATGAAATGGAGGAACTGGTGTATGCTGGGACCAAACTCTCTCACTCTTTCGCTGCAAGCTCCCAGATATCAACTCAAATGCCGGGCCCCCCAACCACCAAAGACTGCAGGCCCAGCTCTCCCTCCTCCTCCTGTGAGAGCTCTCCGACCGCTACAACAACGCCAGGGCCCAAACCCTCCTCCATCTGGTGTAGGTGAACCAAAAACAACTGATAACAGCTCTCAGTGATATGTGTCGGGTCCCAGTGTGCCTGTAGCCTCCTCTATTTCTGTTTTATCACATGATAGAAAGTCTAAGGCCTTCTCAAGCCGTACGGCTGACTCATCTAATCTGCGGCCTATAATGCATCAATCTAAGATTGCTGTAGAGACCAAATGTAATTCTATCAAGTTAGCATTTTTAAACATTCGCTCACTAAAAAAATATTTCTGATCAATGATTTAATAACCACAAACAACCTGGATTTTATGTTTCTAAATGATACATGGCTAGAAGACAGCTGCAGTGCAACAGTCCTCACTGAAACAGCCCCTCCTAACTTTAATTTTTTAAGTTTCTGCAGGTCTGTTAGGAGAGGTGGAGGTGTAGCTAGCTGCTCTGTTTAAAGATGTTTATCAATGCAAGCAAGTGTCCTTTGGTCAGTATTTGTCTTTTGAATACCTAAGTATTGTTTAACATTATTTACAGGCCTCCAAAATATTCTCCAGCCTTTGTTGAAGAGCTCACAGAACTGTTATCAATGACAGTTTGACTGTTTTTCTATTGTAGGGGATTTTAATATTCACACAGATAATGCAGAAATCAAAACTACAAAATAAATTATAACTGTTGTAAACACTTTTGACCTAAGTCAGCATGTGCATGGACCCACACACAATCGTGGACACACTCTAGATTTACTCATCAGTAGAGGTCTAAACATTTCATCCATTGTTATTAAGGCAGTAGCACTATCTGATCACTTCTGTATTTTCTTTGATATATTGATCTCTGTCACCACTGAATCTAGATCTGTCTCTGTCAGAAAGAGATGCATTAATGAGAACACTAGTGCGCTATTTATGAAGGCTATATCTTTAACACCAAGCATTTCTGCAGACTCTGTTGATCTTCTCCTGGATTCATTTAACTCAAAAGTTAAGAATGTTATTGATGATATTGCTCCGATAAAGGTCAGCAAGAAGACTGGCAGATAATAATCATTTTGGAGAAAATCAACAGCTGTTCAGAGTATGAAAAGACAATGCAGAAAAGCTGAGCGGATGTGGCGGAAGACGAAACTCAAAATTCACTATAGCATCTATAAAGAGAGCCTTCATGCTTTCAATGTGGAACTAGCCACAGCTAGACAGACCTTCTTCTCAAACCTTGTAAACAGTAACTTAAAAACAACACACTCACTCTTCTTTTTGCGACTGTGAGAGACCGACAAGCCCCCCCCCCCCCCCCCCCCCCAAGTCAGATTCCCAGTGAAATTCTCTCCGACAGCAAATCACAGCACAGAGACAGAACTCATTAAGATAATAAATTATATTCGCTTTAATTCTGATTCTGATATCAAAATATCAGTGCTGGTACTACTAGATCTTAGTGCTGCGTTTGACACTGTCGATCATAACATACTTCTAGAGAGACTGGAAAACTGGGTCGGGCTTTCTGGGATGGCACTCGAATGGTTCAGGTCATACTTAGAAGGGAGAGGTTATTATGTGAGTATAGGAGAGCATTAGTCTAAGTGGACGGCCATGGGATGCAGAGTACCACAAGGCTCAATTCTTGCACCGCTCTTGTTTAGCTTGTATATGCTCCCACTAAGTCAGATAATGAGGAAGACCCAAATTGCCTATCACAGCTATGCTGATGATACCCAGATATACCTAGCCTTATTGCCAAATGACTACAGCCCCATTGACTCCCTCTGCCAATGCATTGATGAAATTAACAGTTGGATGTGCCAGAACTTCCTTCAGTTAAACAAGGAGAAAACTGAAGTCATTGCATTTGGAAACAAAGATGAAGTTCTCAAGGTGAATGCATACCTTGACTCTAGGGGTCAAACAACTAAAAATCTTGGGGTGACTCTGGAGACAGACCTTAGTTTTAGTAGTCATGTCAAAGCAGTAACTAAATCAGCATACTATCATCTCAAAAACATTGCAAGAATTAGATGTTTTGTTTCCAGTCAAGACATGCCTTTATCACCAGCAGGGTGGATTACTGTAATGGTCTCCTCACCGGCCTTCCAAAGAAGACCATTAGACAGCTGCAGCTCATCTAGAACGCTGCTGCCAGGATTCTGACTAGAACCAGAAAATCTGAGCATATCACACCAGTCCTCAGGTCCTTACACTGGCTTCCAGTTACATTTAGGATTGATTTTAAAGTACTTTTACTTGTTTATAAATCACTCAATGGCCCAGGACCTAAATATATTGCTGATATGCTCACTGTATATAAACCTAACAGACCACTCAGATCGTTAGGATCGAGTCAGTTAGAAATACCAAGGGTTCACACAAAACAAGGGGAGTCTGCTTTTAGCTATAATGCCGCCTGCAGTTGGAACCAGCTTCCAGAAGAGATCAGATGTGCTAAAACGTTTGCCACATTTAAATCCAAACTCAAAACTCATCTGTTTAGCTGTGCATTTGTTGAATGAGCACTGTGCTATATGTCCGAACTGACTGCACTGTATTTTATGTATAATCATTTTCTCTTGAATGATTTTCTCTTTTAAATTCATTAAATCAGTTTCTATATAATTTTAAAATTCCTTGTTTTTATTATTATTTTTAATTCCTTGTTTTTATTGCTGTGATTATTATTTTTAATGACTATTTCACTTTCTTTTATGTAAAGCACTTTGAATTACCACGGTGTATGAAATGTGCTATAAATAAACTTGCTTTACTGCCTTACTGCTGAATCAGACTCTTAACACACACATTAGCATCCTACGCTAAGATAAACAAACTTGCTTATAGTCCTTGAGCTCTTTATTCATTCTAAATGTCAAAAAGCATCACATTGGACCAAATTTAGTAATATTTCAGTTTCAGCTTTTTCTGATCTTTGTTTTATTTTATTATACAGAGTAAACTAGCGAAGCAGTACCTATTCAGTGAATTTAAATTCCTAGTTTAAACTGTATTTTCCAGCAGGGATTGTAAAAGTCTATGCTTTATTTGCACCTGTTTCATCATCTGCAGAAGGTTAAGTATCACTGAAGTGTTATACTTAGGGTTTTGCAAACCATAAGTATGAGGAATAACGATGCAAAAACAATGAAGTGGTCGAGCAGGCAGCTGCTTCTGGTTGGACACTGTTGACTCGACATGATTTTAGGTTTTGCCAGAAGTTTTTGATTCATGACGGCTTTGATTCAGTCTAAAAAAATGGATACTGAGGCATATTATTAAAGAAGGCACACATTTAGCCGATTTATAGTGAAAGATCTGCAGATGGAAAAGATGTTGGGAATTTTCCTGAGAATATTGAATCTGTAAGAGTGGAAAGTTGTTGTTGGGTCGACTTCTGCTATGGAGAATCACTTAAATATGTGGCTGTTAACTGTCTTGAAATTCTCATCTACATACAGACACATCGATCTTACAGCATGTGGAATAATTAGCATTCATAAAATGAATATTTCTAGTGGGGTTTATTGTTAGTTTTGCATTCACCTTTTCACCCAGTCAGTAATGAAGTGAAACTAAACCATGTTTGTGTGTTTTTTTACTTTTTTTTTGTGTTGTTGTCTTGTTTATGTCCTGTTCCTCTGTCTTTATTCCTTCATTGCATGACATATTCTCTTAGTATTTAGGACCTGTTGAGATTGTTTTATTATTTTATTTTGTTTTGTATCATTTATTTTTTCATTTTGCTTTGTTTTTAACCGGTCAAAAAAATTGAACAATAACCAGTCAATAAAATGGTCAAAAGAACACCTTAATAGCCAGTGTTTATTTTTTTATTTTTTATTTTATTAACTAGCAAAGTAGTAATCTTTTGGGTAGCAGTGTTTTTAACACTGACATACTATTATATTTTTTTTTACTTTTTAATATGTCTGTATTAACTTGATGATTTTTTGTTTTAGTTTATTTTAATACATCAAGTTACCAATAACTAAAATGGAAATCAAAATAAATCAAAACAATACAGATATATTTAAAAGCAACAAAAACTATTAAAAATGTCATGTAAAAATATAAAATAAATTTTGGCACATCAGGTTCAACTAAATGAAAATGAGAAATGTCGCCTTTGCAATTACATTTTATAAGTTTGTTATTTTAAAATATTTTTTTCTAGTTAATGTTTATTTGATTTTAATTAACATTTTTTTATGGTTTTAGTTAACTATAATAACCCCTAGATTAAAAATACCCTAGTAACCACATAGCAACTATTCTTTCTTTTTTTCTCAGAAAATGTAGTTTTCCAGCGGGTTCATGAGGTGTTTTGATGTGTATGTGTGTGTGATCTGATGTTGCAGATGAGAAGCCTGCTCAGGATGAGGAGTGTGTGGTTTGCCAGCATCCAGACTGCAGCGAGCGCCATCATGCCTCAAAGGTAAGAGCCGCACCGCACACTCCCGGCCTTTCTGAAGACCGCTGGGAGATCTCACCTTCTCTGTGGAGGGTCCATCTCGTGCTTTCAAGGATCAGAGAGAGGTCTGCAGGGTATGAGGTCTCCTCTCTGGCCACCAGACTGTGAAATGAATCCGCTGTCATAAGCTGATGCTCTCTGAAACAGGAGAAACAACTCAAGTCGACTCTCCTTGCTTTGCTAACTTATACGGTTTGCTTTGGGAATCATCGTGGGGACTGTTGGGAATGAGATAGACGGCTGTTATTGTGTTGACGGGCACGTTATGTAGTGTGTTGGGTTATAATGGTGACAGGAAAATACTTGTGCATATTCATTTAATTTGTTAGGTACTTTGATAATGCTTTCAGCTAGATCAAAGAGTGTGGTATTTGATGAAAAACAGTAATATTGCGAAATTTATACCATCCATCCATCCATTAT
Organism: Barbus barbus; assembly: GCF_936440315.1. NCBI lineage: Eukaryota > Metazoa > Chordata > Actinopteri > Cypriniformes > Cyprinidae > Barbus > Barbus barbus. The sequence goes on from NC_136719.1 coordinate 21,997,718, forward strand.
CTCCCGCTTATCCGGAATCGGGTCGCGGGGGCAACAGCCTAAGCAGGGAAACCCAGACTTCCCTCTCCGGCCACTTCGTTCAGTTCTTCCAGGGGGATCCCAAGGCGTTCCCAGGCCAGCCGAGAGACATAATCTCTCCAACGTGTCCTGGGTCTTCCCCGAGGTCTCTTCCCGGTGGGACATGCCCGGAACACCTCCCCAGGGAGGCGTCCAGGAGGCATCCTAGCCAGATGCCCGAGCCACCTCATCTGGCTCCTCTCAATTTATAAGTAATTTATATTTATAAAATTTACTCTGCCGTTCAAAAGTTTGGGATCAGATATATATATATATATATATATATATATATATATATTTTTTTTTTTTTTCTATTCTTATGCTCATCAGGGTTGCATTTAGTTGATCAAAAATCAAGAAACAATTGTGCAATATTATTTCAATGTAAAATAAACATTTTCTATGTGAATATATTTTAAAATATAATTTATTCCTGTGATGCAAATTTTAAGCATCATTCTTCCAGTCTTCAGTGTCACATGATCCTTCAGAAATCATTCTAATATACTGATTCATTATCAATGTTGAAAACCGTTGTGCTGCAGAATATTTTATACTTTTTTCAGGACTTTTTAATAAATAAAAAGTAAAAAATAGAATCTATTGTAACAATATAAACCATTTAAAAATTTGTGGTCAGTAAATTTTTATTCTTTTTTTGAAAAATTAATACTTTTATTCAGGATAGTGATAGCAAAGACTTATATTGTTAGAAAACATTTCTATTTTGAATAAATGCTGTTCTTTTCAAATTTATTAATCAAAGAGTCCTGAAAAAAGAACCCCCAAAAAAAAAGCAGCACAAATGTTTCCAACATTGATAATAAAAGTAATAAATCATCATATTAGAATGATTTCTGAAGGACCATGTGACACTGAAGATTGGTGTAAGCCAAGGATGCTGAAACTTCAGCTTTGTATCACAGGAATAAATCACAGATTTTATACTTTTAATCATTTTAAATTCATTTTTAAATAATTCAGCAATATATAAATGTATTTTAATGTCACTTTTGGTCAGTTTAATGCATCTTTGCTGAATAAAATAATTTAAATAATTTAAAATGATTAAAATACAAAATCTGCAATATACACTTAAATTCTGAAGAATAAAATAAAAAGGTCATGAAAACTAACATTTTAAAATATAACCTTATACATTTCGTTTGTCACTTTTGGCCTTAACGTTTTTGGTCTTTACACTGTACTATATATATATATATATATATATCAAATTCAAGAAACTACATTATGATGCAACATTTATAAGTGGAGAAAAACAGGGCAACAGAAGCACACGAGTGTACAGTATAATGCCTTTATGGATGGCAGTTTTCCTTCAGATTCTGTCAAAGCAGAAGAGTCGTTCATTCCTCTTGTATGAACAGAAAGCGTTGAGCTCGTTTAGTTTTGAAATAAGACCAAAATCGAGGCGAGAGCTGTTACCTGTTGGAGCTTGCTAAGTTTAACTAATCATTCCTTTAAGAAAGGCAGCATGTCTCTCCATCATCCAGAGTGCTGCAGTCAGCTGCTGTGATGTGTAAGTGAGCGCTGAGGGCTCTGGGACCGCTGTAGGGGGTCGGCCTGTAGGAAAACCTCCGTCTGGCGCCCGTCGCCCCGTGGTCACGGGTTGCGGTTATGTAAGGAGATTACGAGGAAACGTGCGTGAGAGAGGAATGTCTCTAGTCTCATTGTCACCTTCGCCTCCCTCTGTACCTGCTTTATATTTATCACTGGTCACCTGCTCATTAAGATGTTAATATTTTAATTTTGTTAGCTTGTCTTGTAATGCGATTTGTTTTCGTCTTGTTTTTATTACTCCTCGTTCTTGCTTTAAGAATTACCAGAGAGTGAGTGATTATATTAATCAAAAGTTTTTGGGTCAGGAAGATTTTGTTTTTGAAAAATCTCTTGTTCACCACGGCGGCACTTTTTGTTTAAAAATACAGTAAAAACATTTTACAGTTTAAAAGAAATGTTTTCGATTTGAATTCATTTTTAAAATGTAATTTATTCCTCTGTTGCAAAGCTGCATTTTCAGCATCATTACTTCAGTGTCACATGATCCTTCAGAAATCATTCTGATATTCAGATTTTCTGCTCGAGAAACATTAGTGGAAACTGTAATACTCTTTTGAGGAGAGAAAGTTCAAAAGAATGTATTTATTTGAAATTAAATTATAAGTATCTTTAATGTCACTTTTGATCAATTTAGTGTCCCTACTGAGTAAAGTATTTATTTCTTAAAAATTTATATTTTTAAAATCTATTAGCTATTGTATTTTCTATATACGGATACATATACATATACAGTCGTGGCCAAAAATATCGGCACCCTTGGTAAATATGATCAAAGAAGGCTGTGAAAATTAATCTGCATTGTTCTAAATGCACAGACAATTTTTTTTAAAGGTTTTCTGACCCCGAGACTCAACTATTTTCTGCAATTCTCCAGCTGTGGTCCTTGGAGAGTCTTTAGCCACTCAAACTCTCCTTCTCACCGTGCATTAGGACGATATATCCTCTTCCAGGCAGTTTTGTCAAATTTTCTGTTGATTGGAAATTCTTAATTATTGCCCTGATTGTGGAAATGGGAATTTTCACTGCTCTAGCTCTTTTCTTAAAGCCACTTCACTAATTTGTGAAGCTCAATTATCTTTTACTGCACATCAGAAATATATTATTTGGTTTTTCTCATTGTGATGGATGATTAAGGGAATTTGGGCTTTGTTTTCCCTCCTATTTATATTTCTGTGAAACAGGAAGCCATGGCTGGATAATTTCATGTTCATAATCACCCTGGAGTGCTCAAAATTGTGAATATGAATGGTATGGTAAGCATATGAATATGCTTCATAGATATTTTACTCATAAGAATTTCTAGGGGTGCCAATAATTGTCCAATGTGTATTTGAGAAAAACTTTTATTTCATAATATTTCCACCCATTTTAAATTCTTATTATCCAATGAAAGGTTAGATTTAAAAAAAAAAAGATCAAAAGGATTAACAGTGCAGATTAATTTTCACAGCTTTCTTTGATGATATTTACCAAGGGTGCCTATATTTTTGGCCATGACTATATAATAATCGATAAACTTAAATTAGAAGAGTGCAAAGGAAAATTTTCAGAGCATATTTAGAATATTTTATTGTAATGAAATGTTTGTAAGTTTTTGAATTAGTAGTAGTTTATTTGTATTTATTGCATTTTGATGCAAAAGTTCACTATAACTATAGCTGTTCCGCTTTACAAAATTTACATTGTTTTATAAATTTGTAATTAAAGTAAAAATATCTGAGATTTATTTCTACACCTGAATAAGTTCACTTTGACAGTCTTTTTTCCAGCCATTTTAGAATATGCATGCATTTTTTTTTTTTTTTTTTAATATAATAACATTTTACTCACAACTCATAAATGAAAATAAATAAATAAAATAATTTCAACACATTTTCCTTTTCTCGTATATGTGAACAGCTGTGCTTGGTTGACCTCCAAATGTGGTGTAGTGATGTAATGCTCTATTTGCTAAATTAAGAGGGTGACAGCTTACCCACTGACACGTCTTAGCCCTCTTTGCCCTACTTTTCTGTATACTATAAACATACAATTTTCAAAGTCATAATTTTGAGTTGCTTGCACAATAAAAGCAGCGTTAATTGTCAGAAGTACGTCAGGATCCCTGTGCTGCACTAGCTCAGCCTGACCACTAGATGGAGGCAGAGAGACGAGGCTGTGTGTGTGTGTGTGTGTGTTTGTATAGGACAGAACTCTAACTGACAAGAAATCTGCTGTCAAATCATTAGTGGTGCTTTCTGAGATGACAAACAACCCATAACCCTTTAAGTGCTGTTAAACTGTGGAAAAAACTGTTAGCATCTTTAATACAAAGCAATAATAATACAAAGGCCCAGCTCGAGCCTGATGACAAACACATGGGTGCAGATGTCTGATCACTGTCTGTCTCAACTGCTGCTTAACTAGTCACGGCTCTTGCACAACAGTTGCTAATGTTGCTCTACAGGCCTTCAGACTGGTTTTAGGAGGATTTTATTAATTTGTAGTCTGCCGTAGGAATAATGCTGACAAGACAACGGTTAAATGCATGTCTTAGATGTTTTGGAAATACACTTTTAGAAAGTGCTTGCTTTCGACAGTTTCAAAAAATGCTGTGGTGTGCCGTTTGTGTAAATGTAACCTAGTAGAAACCTGTCACTTTAACTGGGTAATTATGGAAATCCTTGAAAATTAGCTGATTGTCGGAGACGCTGCCGGACGGCACGGCACATGCTGTGATGTGTTCCACGGCACAAACTCCAAATTCTGTCTGTTATTTTCTTATCCAGTATAATTTTTTTTGGAATTGATATTCTAATTTATTCGTTAATATGTTTAATTGCCATTATTTTTTTATGTTTTAATTGTCATTAATTTAGGTTGTAGTAATTTTTATTTATTTATTTTTAATTTTTTTTTGTACATATATGTAGACTTTAAACACAAATTTGTAAAATAACAGAAAAGGTACTGGCAGCTTATTGCATAGGACATAATCCAATAATTTTACATTTCCGTTAACTCTAAAATACAATGTGATTTTTAATTATTTTTAAAATTATTTAAAAAATCCTTCAAATTATACAATACATTTCCCCCTATTTTTACAGATTTATTTTTTTTAGCATATAGCTTTAATTTATTATTTCAGTTTTAATTTTAGTTACTTAAAACAATTTGTTTCAGTTAGTTTCTGTAATAGTTTTATTTTTTGTTTGTATTTTTGTTATTATTATTATTATTATTATTATTATTATTTTCATTATTATTGTTTGCATTTTATAACATTGTCAGTAATTAAAAATTTGGTCCTACTTTATATTAGGTGGCCTTAACTACTATGTACTTACATTTTCAATTAATAATTTGATACAATGTACTCATTGTGTACATACAAGTTTTTACATTGTAATTAATTTCTGTAATTACATTTATAATTAAACTGTTGCCTCTTAGACCTCTAAGGCCCCTTAGACCTTAACCCACCCTTAAACCTACCCATACCACCAAACCTGTCCCTAACCTTACCCGTATCCCACCTCAACAGCAGCAGAAGTGTTTTGCAATACAATATGACCACAATAAGTACATTGTACTTATTTTTTGATGTAAGTACATGGTAGTTAAGGCCACCTAATATAAAGTGTGACCAAAAATTTTTTTAGTATTCTGATCTTTAGCAATTTTATGTGCTTTTATAATTTTATTTTATTTATAGCTTTAATATTTATTTCAGTTTTAGTAATGTTAGTACTTACAATTATTTATTTTATTTAGTTGTCAAGATAGCATTTTTAATTCTCAATTATATAAGTTGAATTTTTTTCAGCTCTATTTCGATTACAGAATTTTTAAAATTGTTTTATAGTCATTTGGTTAATTGCTTTAAATTCTTTGTATTAATTTTCATCTAATATTTATATTACATTTTATTTCAGCCTTAATTTCAGTTTTATTTTGTTTAGTCTGTTTTAATTTTGTTTTTATAATTTTTTATTTTTAAAATTATTTTTATGTAGTTTTAATAAATTTAGAACTTCAACTTATTTCAGTTAGTTAGCAATAACACTTTTCTGATGTGATTCCCCCGAAATCTAAATGGCTAACGGGACTCTGGAGTCTGTTTGTCTTTCAGTTTGTGTCTTCTGGTATCTGATCGTGTTTCCGTGTGGAGACGGGGCCAGTCTGAGCGTGCTTCCATCACTCAGAGCCAATTACCTCTATTCACTTCTCAACAGGACTAGACAAGGTGTGGTTCGCCAGGGAGATACACCCCTCCATAGACAAACAGCTGACAGCTCTGTGTGTGTTTGTGTGTGTGTTGTGTGCTTCAGGCGCAGCAATAGATCAGATAACTGCTCTCACTTTCTCCATAACACCTCATCCTCATCAAAATCAATCCTCCGCCATCGAGCCGCCCACTCAACCGCCACTCTGAGTTTCCTTCAGGGAAAGCGTCCAACTCCAGCTTTTCCTTCTGTTTCCTTATTCCGCTGTTAATCTTTCTTGAGGCGTGCTGGTGAGTGATGGAGCGCATGCCGTCTCCATCAGCCGTCTTTTCTCATTTGTGTCTGTTCTTTTCCAGTTCTGAAACGGCCCATAAATATTTAGCTTTTCATTACCCTAATGATTCATGGGTAGCTCTGAGCAGCGGATGATGATCCTGCATGGCTCCTTTAAGATGCGAAATGAGCTGTAAGACAACGGCATGGGGCCACACAGACTGTTTAGACCATAGCTGACTTTGCATTTAAACTTTGGGCATTAAAGGAATATTTAATACAAAAATTTTCCTCGTTTGTAAGTCGCTTTAGATAAAAGCATCTGCTAAATAACTAAATGCAAATGTAAAATCATATACTCAATCTCATGTTGTTCAAACCAGTAAAGTGTGAGATAATGAAAGTGAATCAGGTCACTGATTATTAAACATTATTAAAGATTAACATCCCTGTCTAGCTCTTGTTAGCATGATTATGAAACATCAGTAGTGGTGTGTAATTTGTTAATGAATCTTTTTTTTTAGTTTTGAATCATTTGACCCAGTTCACACATGATTTGATCATTTTTAAGGCTGATTCAATTCTTAGTTCAAGTCACTTTTGGTACGCAACACAAATTTCGGTCTGTTTGCCACACAAATCTATCATGTGGCTTTTAAAATGAGTAAATTAATAGTTGTTTTTATCTTTTCAATGAATCATTTGATCCAGTTCGGTTCACACAACTGTTCATGAATTGGACTGATTCAGTTCTCAAGGTCTTCTCACTGAGTTTTTTCAGTTAATGATGATTTATTTTCAGTCTGTTTGCCCCCTAAATCCAAGTACTGGGGGGCGCCAGAGTTCACAGCGGGGGCGCGGGAGCAGATATACTTTGAGGTAGGGCTGGGTGATAAAACGATAACTATAGTTATAGTGATATAATTTTCCTCGATAAAACAAGTTCGATAAATATTCAATTTAATGTTTACGCGGCAAAAGCGGTACAAACACACTACTCATTTGAACCGCGCCACACGGACCATATCCGCTCGGTTCAAACAGCGAGCTGACTAGAGCAGATGTGTTTACTCAACCACTAAACAGCGCTGTGAGATCCAGTGAGAAGCGCTTGAATTCAGCAAAGAACACATGACTGGTATAAACTAGTTTAAATCCAGATAAAACCGCGCTGACAAACAGCAGAAAAACGCTGCGCAACGATACAGTCAGGCTTTTCAATCTACAAATCGCCATTTACCACGGATTTACTGTAGTAACACTAACTGCACCATGGTATTGTGGCAGAGATATGGGGCATTTATATCAAATTTATTAAATTAATGTAGATGTGTATTAAAGGGGTAATGGAGTGCAATTACAGGATATTTGTGATTAAGCTATAGGCTAGCGTTTGTGCTTTTATAATAAATGTATTTAGACTACTGTTTTACACATAAATAGGCCACCTATAACCATATAGTTGCATTTTTAACACATTATTGAAGTGCTATATGTGTGGTTTTAACTCTGGTTATCATGGTGTAATTTTATGCTACTATGGAAGAACAATAGTTAATTTTAATAAAACTCAAAAAATTTAATTTCACCATATAAAAAAGGAGGTTGTTGAAATTTTTACAGATGTTACCGATTCTGATAATGAACATAAATTTACATCTGCATCCTCAAACTTCTACTGTCAACTCAATGTCAAATGTGCATTTCTAAGAGACAAAAAATTAATATTACTGCATATATATATATATATATATATATATATATATATATATATATATATATGTATGCAGTAAGTTGGGAACCACTACCCTAGATTTTCGTATGGCTTTGTGAATAATGTCGTTTTTTTTTTTTTTTTTTTTTTTTTTTTTTTTTTATCTTTTAAATGAATCATTTAATCCAGTTCAGTTCACACACACACACACACACACACACACAAAAAATTGTTCATGAATTGAAACTCACTGAGATTTTTCTTTAAATAATGATTGTTTGATCCAGTTCACAAAAATGATTTACTCATGAATCGGACTGATTCACAACTAAGTTATCAACTTACAGACTTTAAAAAAAAAAAAAAAAAAATCAGTTTGTTTTTCAAATAAATATCTTGAATGAATTTAAAAATTTGTGATTTTAAATGTGTTTATTAATTCAACATTTGACTCAGTTCACAAACTTAATTGCTCCTGTTTGGAATTAATTCAGTTCTAAAGATTGAATCAACTAAATGACTCGGATATTTTCAGTGAATTAAGAACTAATTTTGGTCTGTATGTTCCAAAAATACTTCATATAGCTTGTTTGTTTTGAATTTGGTGTTTGTAATGGTCTGTTTGATCCACAAAAATGATTCGCTCATGAATCGGATTGATTCAGTTTTCAAGTTCAATATACAGATTACAGGCTCAAATATTCTCAGAAAAAAAAATATAAAACTGTAAATATATTTATATATAAATATTAAAAAAATTAGAATTTTGATTTGGATTTTTTTTTTTTTATAATTTGTTTGATCCAGTTCACAAAAATGATTTTCTCAAGAATTAGACTGATTCAGTTCTCAAGCTCATACACATCTTTTAATATCAAATCTGTCATAATGACATGTGGGAGAGTAAATGATGACACATTTAAATTGTAAGTGAGTTTTAGACATGGTTTTCCACATCCAGCTCGTTTGATATTATTTAATAAAGGTCGCATTTAGCACATTATTACTTAAAAACAAATTGTAAGTAGCATATTGGAAGGTGTAACAGGTTTTTTGTGGCAGCGTATGGTTTTGCACTCTTCAGTGTGTGTTTTCTGTCATCGTAAGATGTGTGCCCAGGTCGTAATTTTTCCCCGCAGATTGTAATGCCATTAAATAACCACCAAAAGCATAAATTCAGCTTTAATGGACAAAGGTAATGGATCATAAGATGAAATGAGCGGTTTCCTTCGTGCAGGAATGAGAGGATTGCTTCACTGTTGCGTAATGGTCATTGACCGCCCACCGTGGGAGCGTCTGCTGGCATTAAGGCCGGTGTGGTGGAGAGGATGTGGCCTAGGCACGAAAATCTGCCCGTCAGAGGAAGATAATGGCTTTTCAATGCAGAACGCGTGGGGTGTCTTTAGAGCGATGCACGAGAATGTTGTTCATCAGTCACGGAAACCACACAAGAGCCTTTTCATTCATCATATGGCATCAGTAGATTTGATTTTGTAAATGATGAAGCCACATGGATAAATGGCAAAATGAGGTCTGACACACATTTTAATCAATGTGTTTATCAACATCTGCATCATAATTACAATAGTTCCAGATAATACGTAATGCCTGGTCTTGGCGTGAGGTGTTTTCTGGGCAAGTTTGCACACCTTCTTGGGAAAGATGATGTTGTGTAATGTTTGTTTCTTAGGAAGGGACATTTAAAGCCTTCCTGCATTCTGCAAGGTGAGTAGTTGCTTCTCTGGTGCTGATGGAGAGAATCAGCTCTGAGATTTTTGCAAGAAAACCTGAAAAACGTATTAGTATGAGACAGAAATGTGACCTACAAATTTGCAGAAACTTGAACTTTGGTCCTACTTAGCTTTTGCTATTTGTTAAAATGCAGTTAGGTTCCTTGAACACATCCAGAATTAGCACTTGCCATACACTTGTTTTCTTTGAGTTACTGCAAGATTTTCAGACTCAATTCAGTGTATTTGTCTCACAAATCTATATTGAGACTTTTGAAATTGTGAATGACTTTTTTTTTTTTTTTTTTTTGGGGATATGTTCAATGAATCATTTGACCTAGTTCTTTAAAAACTTTAAATTAGAACAAACGCTCGTTTTCATTGAGTTGGATCTTTTCAATGAATCGCTTGAATCGGACTGATTCAGTTCTCAAGATTAACTTGCTCACTGACTCAAAGATTTTCAGTAAATAATGGACTAATTTTGGTCTATTTATATCACAAATCTATCATTTAATTTTTTTTTGGAAATTATGGTAACACTTTTCTTAAAGCCTTTATGTATAATGCATTACAAAGGGTTTTTAAAGTGTATTTATTATTATTCATAATATGCATTGTATTACATTGTCTTGTCGTAAATAATTGGAACCGATTTTAAAATGCATAGTGCAACAATGAATTTATAATGTTTAACTGTTGTTGCGATTATGCATGACATTGTACAATTAATTATAAGGTGCATTACAAGGCATAATCAATGCAATAAAACTTGTTTATACAGAATAATTTTTTTTCTGTTGGATCCGTTCAATTAATCACTTGACCCTGTTCACCAAAAATTATTTGCTTATGATTTGGTTAAACTTTACATTTGTTGCACAAACTTGCACAAAAACTTGGATTGTGTATGATGTTCTGTTCTGTCTAATTGCAAATGTGCTTGTAACCAATATTTGTGTTATATAAACTACCTTTTTAAAAAAAGAAAGGAAAAAAGATACAAAAGATTTCTATTTAAAATAAATGCTGTTTTTTTTCCCTATTTATCAAATAGTTTTGGGGGAAAAAAAGTTTCCACAAAAATATTAAGAGACTGTTTTCAACATTTGATAACAAGGAATTGGGTTTGTCAAGCTAAAACTCACTGGTAGACAATCATGGCGATGGAACAGTCACGACCCATGAGCAGGATGGGCCTGTGTCCTTGTGTTACGACAAAAATGGCTATATTGTGTCAGATGGGCGTCAGCTGTGTTGAAGCACTTGTGCTGCATCTTCCCAATTGCTTTGCCCGGAGCACCTGATCCCCTCAGGTAATTGTGTTACTGCTGTCTGCCTCTTAAAATATAGACTCTTTTAATTGAGGTAGACAGCAGGGGGTTCTGGACGATGGGACGCTATTCCCCAAACACACACACACACACACACACTCACTCACTCACTGTCTCTCACGTAAGAAGCTAATTGTAGAGGACTTAAGAGAAGCTCAGCGTGGTTTACTTTGAATGCCAGAGGAACAGTGAGTTTTGTTTAGGAAGCTCTGGAACCTCAGATCCGTTCTAGTTGGCTAGTTAGAGAGTATGTTTGATAGAGATGGACTCGTTATGACTCATGTGGACTAGTACGTCAAGTATATTTTACACCCTAAGTATCTAATCCTGGAAATACAATGCTGATGCAATTACAAAGCAGAACAAAAACAAAGCCTCCCTTTCAGAGCATGTTTTGCTGAGGTTTTATGCAGGATTGTGGTAAATCTTTGTAAACTAGCGTCGTGCTGTCATCTGTTTGGGGTTCATTAGGATTTGCTCCTCATATGTTTGACTGACAGGCCTTATGTGACATGATCAGCTCTGCGGTTGTTTCGAAACATTGTTTGTTTGAGCATCTCAACCGGCTCAATACAGAAATGTTGGCACTACCAATGATGCCAGTTTGAGATGATCTGTTGTCAGATGAGAGTGGAGTGTTTGTCTTAAAAAAAAATTATTAAAATATAAAAAATAATTATTTTTGCAATTGCATTTGGTGTCAGTAATGGTGAAAAATGGATTTTATTTATGTATATTTTTAATATTTGTATAAATTTTAATTTGCATTTTTATTATGTTGGGTAACAGCTTATAATAACTTTAATCTAAAAAGTCTAAGAAAGTCTAAAACTTATTTAGGGTCCAAAACATCCAGATGCATTAAGGTAATAAAACTTGGGGAGAAAATCTTCTTCATTTCAGGAAGTCATTATAATATTAACAATGCAAAAATTTAATTTAAATTTAATTTAATATTTAATTTAATAAGTCACATATGACATTTTTGACCTTGAAACATTTGACCTTTTTAACTAGGTTCCAAAATTAAAGGAACACTCCACTTTTTTTGGATTAAATCAGTTTTTCCAGTAATTAGCAATTGTGCAAATAAAATTAATTCTGTTAAACATCATATGCAATGTCTAATCTACAGCCATGTTCACAAAATTCCCCCCCGACAGCATGATCAGGGGTATTGTATCAGCCTAAAGGGGCTAATTTTGTGATGACGTCCATCTGCCTGTTATTTGCCACACTTGTAACGCTTACTAAATAAAAAAGAAAAGAAAAGCCCATGAAATGATTGGAGTTAAAAATATTTATATTACACAAGATACCAGCACAGCTATGTGGCAAATTAAGGATAATCATCCACCCTAATAAATCATTATATTCAATTATATAACAACAGAATGCCAGGACTGACCAGTCAGAATGAATTCTTTCAGAGCTGCTCATTAGAATGTATTTTAGAATTTGTTATCAGTATGGACTATCGTTTTTAGGCTTCCTCCTTTACCTTTTTTAGCACTTTTGCCAGATTGTAATAATCTCTCCTCCTCAAGAGTCCATTAAAGCGGTTCATGTGAACTGATTAACAGATAAGCTTCATCTGAAAAAGAAGCAGTGTATGTGCATTGTGTGTGTGAGAGAGGATAGTGGGAGTTTTTTCGTAAACACACCCCGGGTCTTCAGTCCCGACTGACAACAAGATTATATCTGGTGTCTTCCTTCCTTATAGAGATGCCAGCAGTTAAATAGTCCCACAAACACCTTCAGGGTCTGCACTCACGTTGGAAGAAACGACACCAGGGGTAGAAGCATTCACCTTGTATAACTCACGCACACATACGCACACCAGCTTACGGAGTTATTAGATTGAAAGCAGCCCGGTTCAACAAATCCTGCCAGACTGCAGGAGGACACTGCAGTTTGATCCAGAGGGAGAACAGGACAGCAGTTTGACGCACAGAGGTGTAGAGCAACATGCACACATGCAAACACGCATGCGACTGTGGCCGGCTGGCGGTGAGTGCATCTAATGGCATGCCAGAGAGCTGTTCCTTCTAATCATTTGGACGTTTTTTTAATGTTTGGTCATTTATTTTTCTTGGTTATCATGTGATGCATGCGTAATTGTTATGTTGGCATTGACTGTGCGTGAGCGTACAGAAATTTCAGGAGAAAATTGCATGGATTTTTGGATCGTGATGAGTAGTGGGAAGAGTTTAAACATGTTAAAGTAAGTGGGGTGAGCGTGCAGGTCTGGACTGGGGTAGGACAGCTTGAACCACTTGGTGCTTCAGTGGTTCTTCACTGTTTTTTTGGCATGGCTGAGGTGTGCTATATAGCACCAGTACCATATACAGAACATGTTAAGCTCCTGTATGGTTCTTCAGTGGTTCTTTGGGGTGATTAAGGTGCTATGTAGCACCACTGCCATACAAAGAACCTGTTAAGCCCCTTTAAAGGTTCATTACGAGCAAAAGAACCACTGTTGGTGCTGTTTAGCACCATTTTTGTTGAAGAAATACAATGCAATATGGGACCTCTTATGGTTCTACATAGCACCATTTGACAGATGTTGTATAGCACCTTTAAAGATATGGTGCTATATAGCACCAAAAGTGGTTCCCCTATGATTGAGGCAAGAACCACTTTTAGTGCTATATAGCACCATTTTTCTTTAAGAGTGTATACCATGGTATTCTTCCATGTACTATGTGAATAGCACAGTACTTAATGACTATCGTAATCATATACCATGTTATTACTATGAATTATTGGACATGTACCATGGTGAAATAATTGTTCGTTGAATTGTTGTTTTTTTTGTTGAGAAATAAATTTTGACTAAGTATTTACGATATGTGACCCTGGACCACAAAACCAGTCTTAAGTAGCACAGGTATATTTGCAGCAATAGCCAAAAATACATTGTTTGGGTCAAAATGATCGGTATTAAGTAAAGATTGTTCCATGAAGATATTTTGTACATTTCCTACCATAAATATAGCAAAACTTAAATTTTGATTAGTAATATGCATTGCTAAGAACTTCATTTGGACAACTTTAAAGGTGATTTTCTCAATATTTAGATTTTTTTTTGCACCCTCAGATTACAGATACTCAAATAGTTGTATCTCAGCCAAATATAGTCCTATCCTAACAAACCATACATCAATGGGAAGCTTGTTTATTCAGCTTTCTTATGCCTGGTTTTGTGGTCCAGGGTCACATATATAAAATACAATGGACTATTTTACCATATATTCTCATTACCATAATGTGAAACAAATTCTTCTACTTTATATAATATATATTCTCTGTGTGTGTGTTTGTTGAATTGTGGTGTTTATATATATATATATATAATATTACAAAACCAAGCTTCTGCTGGCCATTCCAGTCCTCTGACCTGAACCCTGTAGAAAATGAGTGAGGTGAACTGAAGAGAAGAAGCACCATTATGGAGCTGGGAATCTAAAGGGTCTGGAGAGATTCTGGATGAAGGAATGGTCTCTGATCTCTTGTCAGGTGTTCTCTAACCTCATCAGGTATTATAGGAGAAAACTCAGAACTGTTATCTTGGCAAATGGAGGTTTCAAAAAGTATTGAATAAAAGGGTACCGTTAATTTTTTCTAATGTGTATTAGAGAAAAACATTAATTTCATAATGATATTTCCCCCCATTTTAAATTCTTATTCTCCAATGAAAGGTTAGATTTTTGTGATAAAAAAAAAAAAGATCAAAAGGATTAACAATGCTATTTGCTATATGAACTATTTGATCATATTCACCTAGGGTACCAACAATTCTGACCGTGTGTGTGTGTGTGTGTGTATATATGTGTGTGTACAGTGCCTATAGAAAGTCTTCATACCCCTTCGTTTTTTCACATTTTATGTTGCATTATGTTAAAATGCTTTAAATTACTTTTTCTCCCACATAAATCTACAGCCCACTCACCATAATGACAAAGCAAAAAACGGATTTATCTCAATTTACACATTTATTAAAAAGGAAACACTGAAAAAAATGACATTGAACAAGTCTTCATACCCTTTGCTTTGACACTTTTTAAATGTAGATCAGGAGCCAGGATTCCAGTTTCACTGGATCGTCTTTGAGATGTTTCTATACTCCGACTGGAGATAACCTGTGGCAAATTCAGTTGATTGGACATGATTTGGAAAGGCACACACACCTGTCTATATAAAGGTTAACAGCTGAAATGGATGTCAGCAACAACTAAGCCATGAGGTCAAAGGAATGGCCTGCAGAGCTGAGAGACAGGATTGTGTTGAGACAGATCTGGGGAAGACTACAAAAAAAAAACAATTCTGCTGCGTTGAAGGTTCACAGGAGCATTTGGCCTCCATAATCCTTAATGGATTAAGTTTGAAACAATCAGGACTCTTTCTAGATCTAGCCTCCTGGCCAAACTGAGCAATCGAAGGAGAAGGGTCTTGGTTAGAGAGGTGATCAAGACACTGATGGTCACTCTGGTTGAGCTCCATGATCTTATATAGAGATGGGAGAAACTTACAGAAGGACAAACATCACTGTAACACTCCACTAATCTGGGCTTGATGGCAAAGTGACCAAACTCAAGCTTCTCAGTAAAGATACATGAAACCCTGATTGGAATTTTAAAAAATACACCCAAATAACTCTATGAAAAAAAAAAAAAAGATTCTCTGGTCTGATGAACATCAATTCCTTATTCGTGTCTGAGAGAAACCAAGCACCATTTATCACCTGTATAATACCATCCCAACAGTGAAGTATGGTGGTGGCAGCATCATGCATTGTGGGTGTTTTTCAGCGGCAGGGACTGGGGAAGTGATCAGAGAAGACGGAAAGCTGAATGCAGCTAAATACAGAGATATCCTTAATGAAAACCTGGTTCAGAGCGCTCAGAACCTCAGACTGGGCTAAAAGTTCACCTTCCAGCATGACAGTCACCCTCCGCACACAGCCAAGACAATGCAGGAGTGGCTCTATGAACGTCCTCGAGTGGCCCAGTCAGACTTGGACTTGGAACCAATCAGACATCTTTGGAGAAACCTGTAAATGGCTGTCCACAGATGGTCCCCAGCCAACCTGACAGAGCTTGAGATGATCTAAAGAGAAGACTGGCAAAAAAACAAAACGAATGCGGATGTGCAAAGTTTGTTGCATCATACCAAAAAAGACCTGAGGCTGTAATTGTTGCCAAAGTGCTTTAAGTTTTGAGTTAAGGGTATGAAGACTTGTGCAATGTCATTTTTTCAGTGTTTCAGTGTTTAAATTCAAAGTAATTTAAAGCAGTTTAACATAATGCAACATAACAAAATGAAGGGGTATGAAGACTTTCTATAGGCACTGTATGGATGGATGGCTTAAATTGTGAGGTTTGTATGTATAAAGTTATTATTAGTTGCATGGCTTATAATGTATGATTTACATGCATAATTAAATTACTGTATTAACGTAATGACAGTGGCCAAAAAAATCTCAAGATTAAATCCTCCTGGTGCATTATGGTAATGAAGCTTTAGGGAGAAAATCTCCTACTTATGTCAGTGTGAGAACATTGTGCTGTGTTCTTCATTTTATTTTTAATCTTTTTTTTTTTTTTTTTTCTTTTCATTTAGCATTTTAACTTCTTTTAACTGTTTATAATACATAAAAAAATTAAAAAATTAATAAGTTATTAAAAAAAATTAAGCATGTTTGTTTCAAACAGATCTGTAGTTCATATACATTAATATTTATGTGAATATATTTCCATACGTTCACGTGAAATTGTGATCTAACAATTTTCACACTGTGTATTTAATTAATAAATTTTTTTAGTTTTAGTTTTAATATTTTTAGCTAAAATATTCTAATTTATAAAACAAAGAAAAGCTTTCAAATAAAATTCATATGAACCATTACAAGAAAATTTCAAAAAAAATAAAATTAATAATGGCAAATGTCTTTTATGTTAGAAGTTGTTTGGTTTACAAACTACCCCCAGACATATGATGTGGTTAAGCAATTATGTGAGAGTAATTACGCAACTGAAGCCACAGCCAAACATCTTTCGACTACCTTTCTAACAATTTTCACACTGTGTATTTATTTAATTTATTTTATTTTTAATATTTTTAGCTAAAATATTACCTTGGCCTTGTAAAATTTCTCTCTCTCTCCTGTCATTTTCAGCTCAGAGAGAACACTAACTTTGAATATAGCGTTCCTTCTCCTTTCACTTCCTTCTCTCTCTCTCTCTCTCTCTCTCTCTCTCTCTCTCTCTCTCTCTCTCTCTTTCACTCCCCCCTCCCTCTTTCCTGTATGTCAATTCCTCCTCCTATTCCTCCCCTAAAGCTATGGATAGCAGCGTTGCGTCAGAGTGGAGCTTGAGACTGCTCTCTCAGCGCACTTGACCGAGTTTGAGTAGAATGCGTGCAGCTGCTGGTGAGTTTTCGCTTCTGTCTTCTTCTGTCTACATATGTCTCTGGTTACCCAGCAGATGGCTAGACATTATGCTTCCTAGGGTTTTTCCTTCTTAAAAGTCTGTTTTATGTCATTTACATTATTAACATTGAGCGATTTTAATTTCAAAGCATGTTTAACCAAATTCATACATGTTGAACTATGCAATCGTTGTCTCTAATTGGGTTTAAGCTGGGCAGTGTTTGAGAGATCACGATTTCTGCAGTTTGTGAAAATTGTGGTTTCATTTAGTTTTTATAGCAAACCAAAGTACGAAATACGGTTTGCTAAAGTTTTTCATGGTGGATTTAGAAACCAGTTTCCAAAAGCGCATTGTAATTAATAATCTTGCTCACTTCTGTAATAATGGTGGCTGTTTTCCAGGTGTGGGTGTGTACATGGACATTTGCTTTTGCTGATGCTACATGTTGAAACACACTAAGAGGAATGTTTCTAGTGAAAAAGTGAAGTTAGTTGGTCTCCTTTAGCATGGATGGACTTATCCTTTTGGTCATTCTCAGTTAATTTTTCTTGAGCTCTTCCAAGTCAAAACGGCATTCAAGTGTTTTTATTTCAAATTGATTTAATGAGCATCTGCAATGCAAGACGTCTAGCTTCATTTAGGGCTCTGAAATGTGGAAAACTACTGGTAGACAATTCAGAGATGACGAGAAAGCTTGATAGAATATCCTTTATTTAATGGACATGAGACCTTGTGAACCTTGTCCCACAGTTGGTAAACTCTATTGCCCTGGAGTGAACTTTGCTTTTGGAGGGAAGTGATTGTGTAGTGGCTTGTATGTGAACCACAGGTTTAAACTCAGGATTAGTCACTCAAGGAAGTTTTGGTCCTTTCATGGTGACCATATAGGCCTTTGATGTTCTTGGTACGTAAGCATGGAAATCCCACACCACTCTGCAGACATTTGTCATCAGCTTCTGTGAATAGGGTGGTCTTCTCAGACTGTTTGTGGCTGGTCTACTGTGGTCCGTGGTTGGCTAAAACCATGGCATGACAAGGAGAAGTTTGTCTGAATGTGTTCTTTTGGTTTCACCTGCTTGACTGTTGAAGCTGCAGGTTAATTTTAGAACGTTTAAACCAAAATTCATCTTCTAAAATGAGGGCTCGATCACTGGGGGCCTCCATAATGGAGCTTGTTTTGGTAATACAAGGTTCTTTATTGGCATCTATGGTTCCATGAAGAACCTTTAGCATCCATGGAACCTTTCAAGGGGTTATTACAAGTGGCAAAAGGTTCTTTAAATTATTAAAACATTCTAGAAAAAACGGTTCTTTTAGGAACTGCTCACCGAATGGTTCTTCTATGACATCACTGTGAAAAATCCCTTTTGGAAATTCTATTTGTAAGAGGAGTTTGAATTGTATCAGCCACATTGATTTCTAAGAATATCACCTGAAAATGAAAATTCTGTCATCATTTACCTTTATCATTAAACTAGTGTGACTTTCTACTGTGGAATTCTGAGTAATACATTTTGACGAATATCCAACACAAAAAAAATATGTAGGCCTAAATTTGAATTGAATTGCATGTCAAATTTTCATTCATTTGGATTACAAAGTTTTAACATAAACTGACTAATAAACTTTATGTATGACTGACAAACAAGAGAACTAATAAACACAGCTAGCCATATTTTAATGGTTATTTGATTTTTATTTTTTTATGATTATTTAAATAAGATAGACGCAAATAGTTTTTAATAAACTCATGATTTTTAGGGTGCAGAAATCTTACCGATTTCTAAGTATGACTGATAGTTTAGTTGTTTGTTAAAACGGTGTAATCCAAATTGGTGGAAGTTTCATATCCAATTCAAATACACACATCTTAAATTTGGGCCTAAATATTTTTGTGGATATATATTATATATATTTAGTGGATGATTTTTGTTCATAAAAGCAATGCATATTGTGACCAGTGCTTGTCTAACTTCAAAAATGTCATAAAAGTAGTCCATATGACAGTTTTCTGCTGACTGAAAGTCTTTGGTTTTTGCATGTGTCATAATACTGCAGTAGCAGCTCAGTCTTGGTAAATTTAGACTGTGGTCTCTGTATTCTGACACATGCATGTAGACCACTTTTATGGTAATGCGTTCTTTCCTCTTAATTGTTCCGGATGTCCACTGACCCAAGACTGTGACCCGTCAGTCACTAGCCCCGGTCTGCATACTTCTGTGACTTCTTGTATGCTGGTAATTTCCTTGCCTTAGTCCCGTTTCATCTCTTTTAGAGATATACGAATACTAGCTTACTGCATACTGTATATAATGTATCTAAAACTTTGCATGTATAATTCAGTCGGTAGTGTCCAGGTATCAATATAAATATTTTTCAGGTTTGTGTAAATTTATGGCATTTCGATTGGGGGGGGGTCCCTTATAGGCCTTGTAATAATCTTGAATAATAGTGTCTTATTTATTTGATTAAAAATACAATAAAAAAACATTAATATTATTCCAATTTAAGATGGAAGCTGCTTTCTATTTGGATATGGATATGGAATTTCTGAAATTAAAATTTGAATAATTTCTTTACAATCATTTATGATCGTTTTAATGTGTGCTTGCTGCTAAATAAGGATTGTGTGTCAAGTATGCTATTCCGAACATGGCCATACACATTTGTTTTAGGTTCTTCTGGTGCTGTTGGATCATTTTCACATACATGGAAGTTCTGGAAAAGTTTGCCTGTAGCCAGTTTTCGTATTTTGGTTCGGAGGTATAAGAGATGATGTGAAGTTTTGGAGTGGATAAAATTGTTCATTTATGATAAAAAAGACTAAGCTAAAAAACCATATGGACTCACAGCTTGTTCAAAAGAATCGCAATAATGTGGCTTTCTGTTTTTAGCCCCAGTTTAAGAGAACTCAAAGAAAACAAAGCATGGTGAACCAAACTAATATAACGCCGCCTTGGTTTGCGTAAATGCCTTTTTATTTTTTAATTTATTTTCTTTTAAAGTGTACTTTATGGGCCAGACGCTTGTCTTGGAGTCAACGGTTGTGGCAAGTATGGCAGTTCTCCATCCAGAGCAGTCTGGTACTGAAAAGCCAATGCAAACTGCAATAGCTCTGATTTCCGTTCCTTCAACGGTCGTGTTTTTCTCTAAACACTCAGATCCAGAGAAGTGGAAAGATGTTTGGCTGTGGCTTCAGTTGCGTAATTACGCATTCACATAATTGCTTAACCACACCATGTGTCTGGGTGTAGTTTGTAAACTAAAGAACTTAGAACATAAAATACATTTAATTTAATTTTAATTTTTAAATTTTTTGTAATGGTTCATATGAATTTTATTTTAAAGCGTTTCTTTGTTTTATAAATTAGAAAAAAAAGTTTGCGTATTAGAATGTTTTTATCTTTTTAAATATATAATTGTCTAACAGTGCTTTAAAGGTCTTTCTTTTTAATACAAAGCAGTATTTGCTTAAATATATCAAAATAAATAGATATAAAAAAAAAATACCATTCAGAAGTTTGGATGAATTAAGATTTGTTTTTTGTCTGTTTATTTTATTATCATCATAATAATGCTTATGCAACACAAGTTTTCAAGCTTTTATGGAAAATTGGAAAACTTTTATGGAAAATTTTGGATATGCTTCATGTAAGTTCACACCCAGCTCTGTTTTGTGATGACATGCTCATATTATATAAATGGAAGAAAAATCACTAAGTCTTCTAACAGTTGTAGCACAACTCTTACTCACTTCTCAAAATGGTTGGGTTAGTGTAGTTAACTGTGTTTGTTTTAGCAAGTGTAGCTTGACTGATAACTGTGTTTTGGTTTAACTCAAGAGGGATGTGAATCAGCGTTATATGAGTCTGTATGTATGTTTGGGTCTGTTGTGTTTAAGCAGCAGCGTGTCTGTGTTTATAGACGTCACGGGAATTTCAGTTCCGTGAGTGTGAATCAAGACATTTAAGGCCGTTTAGTGATTCACATCGTTCTCTCACACCAAGTCACCATGATGCTGTCAGGGTTGGGCTGAATTTAAGCCTGTTTTTTAATCATCAGGCTTTGTGTGCTTTAGGATCATTCTGAGTCAGTGATTTTGTTCAAACATGATATAAAAGCTGTTTATTCAAACAGAATATCTAGTTTACTTGCTCTTAATTTGCTCAAACTGACTTTTTAATTTGATGCCACTAACCTGGCATTGTCTTAACTTTCTTATTCTATCAACTCAGTTCCGATTCAGCCCACTTTTGTCATTTTTTTATGTGCAGAATATATTGGACACTCAGTGAACAGGTCCTTAGGTGTGGTGTCTGAGGTTGAAGCTATGGCAGTGCATGTGAGATATTTCAAAATCTATTGCACTGACTGCAATGATGATTCAGTGAATTTAGTTGGACTCTGAAGCTGATGTCACAAGTCAGTAAGTTTCAGGACTTGTTTGGCCTTTTGTCACAGACTCGAACTTGTGGTGTCCGTGTGAGCACTGTAGCTCAATGCTTGCTTCAATTCTTGTATATTCAAGGTGAGAGAAGTCTAGAGTACTGGTAATCTATCGAAGAGCTTGTTTACTATTTTTTTGGGTGTGACCTTCACTAACTCCTCTATTTAATTATGCTTATGCGCATTATCAGCTGATTTGAGGTGCAGTCATGTGATTGTGTGATGCATTTGCATGCATATGTAATGTATGTATAGCACAGGTGGGCTTTTGCCCTGTGAGTTTTAATTGATGTTGTTTTAAGTAAAATCTAATCTAAGAGTTTCAACTCTTCCTTGTCAAATTGAAGTCAAGCTATTCTATGAAAATGTGTTTTGCTAAACTTCATTATGAAAGTCTGTGACTTTGAGTTAATATCAGCAAGCTGTCAGGTCGTCTACATCCTAGTGCACTCCTAAAAGTTCATTTTTAACACATGCATTTAAAAGGACTTTGAACTTCCTGGACAATAGATCAAAAATAATGATGTCTTATGTTGCACTGCATATTTTTTGTTCAGTGAAATGCTCTCTAGTATGAGTTTTTGATATGTCCCACCCAAATTTCCTGTTTTAACACAACACAGAAAACTGTACTTAAGTGATTTCATGGTGTTTTCAAGTAATATAAGGGGACAGTTTATTTTTTTTTTTTATTTATTTTTTTTTTTAAATGTATAACAATCCAATAATATTCAGTTTTACAATCAAAGCTGAAAACATGTAGGAGCAGTACATCTGTAACAAAACCCTGATATGTAGCATTTTTATATGGATATAAAAATATAAAATACACTACCAGTCAAAAGTTTGGAATAATTAAGGTTAAGATTTATTTTTAAATGTTTTTGAAAGAAATCTCTTATGCTCAACAAGGTTGCATTTATATGATCAAGAAAACACTAAAACCAGCAGTATTTTGAAATATTATTACAATTTAAACTCTTTTCTATTTAAATATATTTCAGAATTTTTAGCAGCCCTTTCTCCAGTCTTCAGTGTCACATGATCCTTCAGAAATCATTCTAATATAAAATCCTAATTATTCCAATCTTTTGGCTGGCAGTGTATAATAAAACAGTTTCTATTTCTAAAGACTATTTTCTCTTAGTCATTCAACACTCACTGTCACTCTGTTCTATTTTCCAGTCTTTTGTTGCTCACACATAATTTCATTCGCCCTTCAAAAGGGTGAGGGCAAATTTCTTGTGCGGCTTTCCATGAAAGGAGTGATTAAATGCTGGCATAATTATCTGTGTGTGAAAGAGGGATGAAAATGTACATTATGTAAGACCGCTTGAGCTGTGCATTTGTATGGAACAGGTGCTCAGTTTTGCAGCAGATGGATTAATCCTGCGCTAAAGGACACTGCACTTGACTTTTGGCCTGAAACGCTTCACACTGTCTGCACAGCACCCCCTTCACCAGATATGTACAGGAGAACACGCTAGCCAAATAGAGACCACAGAACCTGTTCACCATGGGTCCCCTTCACTCCAGATCATCTTTGCAGATCGATGCTGATGAAATATTAAAAAACTCTCAGGCATGAAAAGCTTTTGCAAATCAAGGCTTAATTGCTTGAAAGATTATTGAGGGGGGCATGAAATTATTAAAGCATACATAACATCATAATCCTCAGACATGCTCTGATAAATAGGGATGACTGCTGCTATTGTTTTATGTGTTGTAACCAAGACTGAAACAGGTTTCCAGTGATTTGATTTTTGAATTTTGATTTAAAAAAAAAAAAATTGGGAAAAAATAAAATTTCATTGGGCCCTATATTGGCAATAATGGTGCCATGTGTGTCTGAATTCAATAAGCCCCTCTGAACGCTTGTGTGTGTGTTCACAGCTGTCTGTTTCTCTCTGCTGTTCACTTACATTCACCTCCACACTCCAAACACATCACCCCTTCCTGAGGCCCATGGGTAATCCAGCAGAACTTCAGAATCAGACAGCACACACACGCACACTCAGCTGTCCTTGGCTTTGATCCCTGGCCAACTGTTTGGTCAGCATGTAACTTGCTTGAAGTCTCTCGATTTAGCTGTTTCAGAAAGACCCACTCAATCTCTGTTCCTGTTCCTGTTTCAAAACTTAGAGAACTTCCTACCTACAGCATTTAAAGGCAATTATGGGTAGAGATCAGGGTTATTCTAGTAAACTAAAAGTGAAAATAGAACTAAAATGCACACTGCTCCAGGTGTATGTTCATTACTGTGTGCACACTTGGATGGGTTAAATGCAGAACACAGATTCTGAGTATGGGCCACCATACTTGGCCACACTTCCCTTTCCTTTAAAATCATAAAAATATGCATTTTTTTCATTATTTGAAATAAATGTTTACTAAAAATAAAATATATAAATTATTTCAGCTTGTTGGCAAGGTAACATTTCTTATTTTAACTTGATTTGCTAAAATAACTAAAACTAAATTTAATAAAAACTATATAGACAAAAATGCAACAATTGCCAAAACTTTATCTAAAATCAAAATGAATAAAAACTATTATTTAAAAAAGAAATTATACTAAAATAATACTGGTAGAGATGCAGTTTTACATTTGGAATATCTTCCATATTCACTTTTAGTTAATTTTTAAAAACAGTAATTATTTCATAATACATTTAAATGCAATTTTATTTGTGTAAGTAGTAATATATAGTAGTATTTCAATTAATTTTAGTTTTAGGTGTTTTATTTTTGTACAAAACGGTATAAATCTTTTAATATTAGCCATTTATCAGTTGTCTTACCTACCAAATTATGGATGTGCTGCAGGTGCAAAGTCCACATGTTTCTATCTCAGTCCCAGAATGCACCTCAACCCTGGTTTATCAGTGGTGTTTTAGTATAATTTATAAACTATAGTAGTATTTATTAATATTTTAAATTAGCTTTTATTTTTATACATTTGTTTTCCTTTTATTTTAAGGTTTAGTGTTTTTAGTACTTCAAAATGAGAAATGTTGTCTTGGTAGCTAACTGAAATAAATGTAAGTTTTTCATCTAGTACTTATATTTATGCTATATTTCAGTTACTAAAATTATTTTAATAATTTTAGATTTTAGTTACTATAACAATGATTGGAATCAGTTGGAGTCGAGTTTTGTAGGGTACATTTCATAAAGACTAAATGTGTTTAGACTCTTGCTGACTGTGTAGAGCGCTTCAAATCAGTAGTATGCCATCTTAGAAGATAGCTGCCTAAGTTGGGGGGAAGCTCACTTGATGCAGAACTAGCCTCGACTTTTCACCTCAACTTCCTTCGTCACCTCTCTCTCTCCATCAGTTCACTGTAAATAATCACTGAGCGCGTGTGAATATGTGATTGTGCGCCTCATGTCACTGCCCTGCAGTCAGGTTCACACTCTCAGCCAATCTGTAAACAGTGATGAGTCCCTCGTTCTCCTTCAGATGAATGTGCCGTAACTCGTCGAAGAACATGAGTCGCTCCCGGTGATTCAGCTTGGCTCTCCAAACTCTTTTCCTGACAGTTATCATAGCAGTGGCTCACGACAAACACGCCGTTACATGAGCAAACAGGCTGTTCTGTTGACTGCTGTGTTTGGAGAATCTCTCAATCGACTGCAGGAAGTTTTACTGTAAAGAGGAATGACCTGTCGTGTGTTATGTTGTTTATGTATATGTATGTTTTGACCTGTCTCCTTCACTTGGTGGTTGGACAGATTTTGACCCATCCCTACTGTTGTTGGTGACCTTTGTGATCTGTTGCCCAAAAAGCTTTAGCAAAATTTGTTAGCATTCTTTTAAAAGGGCACCACTCTTTTAAAATATCTATTATTTTATTTTATTCACCTGACTATTTCTGCAGACTCACCTTCCCTTGTCACCTTCTAAATTCTGTTTTAATAGATCATTTTTAATATTATATCTTTATTACTGGTATTATTTTTTTCTCATTAAATTTTTTATTTTTTTCGCAGAATCCCCTTGTGGCCTTCTGTTTGTATGTATTATTTATTTATTAATATTTTATTTATTATTGAATGTTATTTTATTTCAAAAACTGACACTCTGCTTGTAGCCTTCTAAATTCAGTTTTTTTTATTATTATTTTTGATTTTATATCTTAATATTTTATTTATTAGTGAATAACACTTTTTATAAAATTTTATAAAACTGAAATTTTATTTTTATTTATTTATTTTCAAAAGACTCCTCTTTCAGGCATCTCAAGATCCCCAAACCCCAATTTGAAAACCTTTGCCCTAGCCTAGTATGCTATGACCATGGAAACCCAAAAATGTTGCTTGCTTTGCAGTTCTTGCAACATTTGCCCATTTAATTTCCACATTTATGCAAATCTATAAAACTCTGAGATCCAAGCATGCACAAATAATTAAGTTTGTTTTGGCCTAAAGTGATTTGTGTAGTCACATTGACTCCATATTTGACCATTCGTGCCTTTAAAGCTGCTGAAGCTTCGCACAAAGTCCCAGCAAGCCCTTGAATCTGAAAAACATGAAAGTACACCTAACCTAATTGTGCTCATTGTGGTAGACCATGTCATGCCTATTACAGAAAACAAGGCCCATTTAAAAGCAAGCGCTATTTAAAAACTTTATAGAGCCGAGACTGCCTTTCTTCCTCCTATTGAGGTGGAGTCCAGTCTGAAAAAGAGATGAGCCAAATCTAATCTCCACCGCCCCATCAGATGGGTTCATGAGAGCGCACAGATGATTAGCTCCTCAGATTAGAGGGGTTTTGGACATCTGAAGACTGATTTGGTTGTTGGGGAAGACCAGGACTACCTTTAAACCACCCTGCCCCCATGAGTGCTTAACTTGACTAGACACAGAGGGGGTGGGCCAAGATTAATTGGACCAAATCTTGTTGGTTCTTTGGGGGAAGGGGATGAATTGGGACCCTTCCATGAGATTTTGGGGTGTGTGACTGTTCTGAAGCGCTATCCTTTGCCGCCATGGACCGGTGTCCAACAAATGGGGCGGCCTGCACACATCCCATGATATGGAAGGTAAGAGGAGGGGACGGTCACATATGACCTTCCCAATCATTTAAATATTTGGGATTAGTAAGATTTCTTTTGGATGAAATTAATACTTTTATTCAGCAAGGATGTATTAAATTGATCAAAAGTGACAGTCATATATAATGTTACAAAAGATTCCTGTTTCAAATGAATGCTGTTCTTCTGAACTTTCTTTTCTTATCAAAGAATCTTGAAAAATATACCACTGATACTAAGAATTTAGCATAGAATGATTTCTGAAGGATCATGTGACATTGAAGACTGGAGTAATGATGCTGAAAATTCAGCTTTGCATCACAGGAATATTTACATTTGAAATGATATTCTAATAGAAAATGGTTCTATCTTGTTTCTACTGTAGTACATGTCTACAAACATGGTAACTATATCAAAAACAATGTTTTTTGCAAATTTACCATGGTATTCTTGAAAGTGCTTTGGAGTTGCATGTAAATGCCATGGCACGTGAATTCTTCTAAACCGTTCAGCTCTGTGTCTTTGGATTGGTGTGGGGTCTAAACGATGTCTTTTGGCCATGTTTGTCTTTTTATGGTTGTATTTGAGACTGTATGTGATGTTGTGAACTGTCAAAAGAGAAAGTTCAAAACCGACAGAGTGACTTCAGCAGCAGAAAGGGCATACAAGGTCTGATGAAGTGAACCTGACCCTGAGTGACTCAAAGCGTCTGATGTCTGATTTCTCTCTCTGTTCCTGTAGGTGTGTCATCATCCTGAGTGTCAGGAACTGAACGGTAAAAGCCCCCTGCACCTGTGCGAGTCATGTGATTCTCGCTGTCACCTGGATGAATCTGATAGCATGCACTTTGACAGGCATCTTCGCTTCGACGTACAGCCACAAGGTAAACGGCCGTGCAGGCACAAACACACTTAATGTGACCCTCTGCCAAACAGGTTTATGCTTCATACAAACGAGTCTCATTCAAAAACACCAGGAATGGATGTTTGGTTATTTGTACAACTAATAATTACCAGTAAAATTCAATCCCCCACGACAGATGCTGAATATAAATAGTATAAGTATAAAAAATTGATAATTGATTTAATTGATATTAATTTATTTTGATAATTAAAAATACCTAATCTTTTTATATATATATATATATATATATATATATATATATATATATATATATATATATATATATATATATATATATATATATATATATATATATATATATATACATTATTATTATTATTATTATTATTATTATTATATTTTTTTTATTTGTTTTTATTTTTTTATTATAAATATTTTTCTTTTTGATTAATCTAGAATTTTATTTGTTTAGTTTTTTTATTGTATACCATCCCTACACCATTATATAATTAAGTAATTAGTTTATTAGTTGATTTACTATTATAACGTGATAATTTCTGTAAGGAGTGAAACATGTAAGATCAGATTTGCGTTTCAGGTTCTATCCTGGCGCGGAATGTGTCCACGCGTTCCTGTCCCCCTCGCACAAGCCCCCCTTCAGACCTGGATGAAGACGAAGAAGGAAGTACTGAACGAGGGTCAGTCTGTGATCCACAACATTCAAATAACTAAATGGAATCTTGCAGCCTATACACACCAAGAGAGGCACAACAAAGTGATGCAAAATTCAAATTTTCTTTTTTTTTTTTTTTTTTTTAAGTCCAGCTGACATGCATGAAGTGTTTGCATACCTGACAATCTGAAATTGAGCAATGGAAATAAATCCATATGGCTGCATGATGAATTCAAATAAAAACCACAATCACAATATTTCACTTGGTGTTATTTAATTTGTAAAGGCTGTGAATTAAATACATGCAATGCACATTTCAAAGTTCAAAGTGCAAGTTTCACTTAATATGAAGCAGCACAACGGTTTTCAACATTGATAATAATAATAAAAATGTGCCTTCAGCAGCAAAGGAGCATATTAGAATGATTTCTGAAGGATCATGTGACACTGAAGACTGGAGTAATGATGCTGAAAATTCAGCTTTGCGTCACAGGAATAAATTGCATTTTAAATATATTCAAGTAGACAACCGTTATTTAAAATTTTAATAATATTTCAAGATATAATTTTTTTGCTATGTTTTGAATCAAATAACTGTAGCCTCTGTGAGTGTAATAGTGCTTAAGAAAAAATATTTTGAACTAGTGTATAAGTGTATATATTTTATGTAAAAAGTATCTTTTTTTAATTATTTCAGATTTCAGATTATCTCAATTTCAGATTGTCGGGTATGCAAACGCTTCATGCATGTAAGCTTGACTTCAAAAAAAAAAAAAAATCACTTTTGAATTTTGCATCACTTTGTTGTGCCTCTCGGTGTTATTATAAAAACCAAGATGGCGCCGCTGATGGCAGCTTTTGTGCGTTGCTCTCCTGTGTTTGTACTGTTTTTGTTTGTTTTTCCTGTTTTTTGTTTTTCAAATACGATCGGTTTTACCAGGGATGACCTGCTGAACATTCGGCAGAACACACCACAAAATCTTTTACCGGATTTAGATTTTTCAGAAATTTTGCTGGACATTGTAGTTGGCGGAGCCGTAACTCTGGTCAAACGCTACAGGAGGCACAGGCGGTGGGGGAAGCAAGCCAGAGCGCTCGTGAAGCTTCGTCAGCGAGGATTTCGAACAGCGTTGCCTAGCATCCATCTGGCGAATCTCTGCTCTCTACCCAACAAAACGGATGAACTCCTTCTGCTCTCCCGGACAAACAAGGATTTTTCAAACTCTGCTGCTCTGTGTTTCACGGAAGCCTGGCTAAATGGCGACATACTGGACAGTGTGCTACATCTGCCTAATTACCAGCTGATCAGAGCAGGTCGGGACGCGGAATCAACGGGGAAATCGCGCGGCGGCGGGACGTGCTTTTACATCAATGAGAGGTGGTGTACAGATGTAACAGTGTTAAAGAAGATGTGCTGCTCAGATCTAGAAACGCTCTTCATTAACTGCAAGCCGCTCTATTCTTCGCGGGAGTTCTGCTCGTTCATTCTCGTGAGTGTCTACATTCCACCGCAAGCGCACGTGAGCACAGCTTTACAGAAACTCGCTGATCTGATCACAGAGGGTGAGCAACGACACCCGGACTCTGTTTTAATCATTCTCGGGGACTTTAATAAAGCAAATCTCTCCCGCAAACTGCCAAAATACAGACAGCACATCACATGTCCCACCAGAGACAGTAATATATTGGATCACTGTTACACAACAATAAAGGACGCATATCACTCTGTTCCACGAGCAGCTTTAGGACTCTCTGATCACTGCTTGGTTCATCTCATACCGACCTACAGGCAGAAACCTAAATCTGCAAAGCCTGTATTAAGATCTGTTAAAAGATGGACTAATGAAACAGAACGGGATCTACAAGCCTATTTCTCTCACTGATTGGTCTGTTTTTGAAGCTGCTGCCATCGATCTGAACGAGCTCACAGAGACTGTAACATCTTATATCAGTTTCTGTGAAGATATGTGCATTCCTAACAGGACTCATCTAATCTACAACAATGACAAACCATGGTTCACTGCAAAACTCAGACAGCTCCGTCAGGCCAAAGATGATGCTTACAGAAAGGGGGATAAAGTCTTGTACAAACAGGCCAAATACACACTGGAAAAGGAGATCAGAGTGGCAAAGAGGAATTATTCTTACAAGCTAAGGAAAAAATTATCTTCCAGTGATCCTGCTTCAGTGTGGAAAAGAATGAAGGATATCACCAGTTACAAGACACCATCCTCCAGCACTCTGGAGAATCAAAAAAATCACACCACACCCGCCCTGAACACCTCTCCACACAACCATTAATACCTCCAGCAACCCTCCTCTCCCCCACACCTACAATTCAAATCAGTGAAGATGATGTGTGCCAGGTCTTCAGGAAGAACAAAAGAAGGAAAGCACCAGGCCCAGACCAGCCTGCCTAAAAATCTGTGCTGACTAGCTGGCCCCCATCTTCACACAGATCTTCAATAGATCACTGGAGCTGTGCGAAGTCCCCTCATGCTTCAAACGCTCCACCATCATCCCCGTCCCAAAGAAACCCAAAATTACTGGACTTAATGACTACAGACCTGTGGCCCTAACGTCTGTAGCCATGAAATAATTTGAAAGACTGGTTTTGGCTCATCTGAAGGACATCACTGGACCCTTACTGGACCCCCTGCAGTTTGCGTACAGAGCAAATGGTCTGTGGATGATGCAGTCAACATGGGACTGCACTTCATCCTGAAGCATCTGGACAGACCAGGGACTTATGTGAGGATCCTGTTTGTGGACTTCAGCTCCGCTTTTAACACCATTATCCCGGAAACCCTTCAGAATAAACTAATCTAGCTCTCCGTCCCCACCTCTGTCTGTCAGTGGATCAACAGCTTCCTGACAGCAGTTAGTAAAGCTTGGTAAATTCACATCCAACACTCGTACCTTCAGCACTGGAGCTCCTCAGGGCTGCGTACTCTCCCCACTGCTCTTCTCCCTCTACACCAACGACTGCACATCTAAAGACTCCTCTGATATTTGTTTATTATTCTTTTATTATCTTATTATCTGTGTCCTGTCCTGTTGCTGTCTTTGTTACACTGTGGAGCTTCTGTCACTACAACAAATTCCTTGTATGTTTAAACATATTTGGCCAATAAAGCTCATTCTGATTCTGATAATAAAAAGTACAAATATTTCTTGCAATTTCTTAATGTCATCATAAAAGCTGCATGCAGAATAACTATTCATTTCATCAAGGATGTTAAGTGAATAAATATACGCAGTGAATGGTATTGTTCATTTACACGCAAACAGCTGATGATCCAGTGTTTTCAGTGGCTCGCTTTGCAGTAAATGCCCCACACCAATTCATCTCTGCAAGCACTGTGATATGAGAAGGGAGAAGTGCTTCTAAACCGTTCATTGTCAACAAAAGAGAAGCTTTAAAGGACTCCCTGTTTCCCAATAAAAAATAAAAGCACAATAATTTTGCATTTGAAAATAAATGAAAAGCCAGAAATATTAATAGTGTAATTTTACTTGTGTACTTTTATTATTATTATTTTAATACTTACAATAGTTATAATATTTCTGTATTATTCTTATTATATTTACCCGAGATACTTTATTTTACAGTGAAATATTGCTGCAATAATAGTTTGTTTTGTTTAGTATTTAATATTATTATTATTTAATCACAATTTTGTCCAATTTGTGCAGCCTTACAAACAAGCACAACAAACCAGGAGCTTTTTTAAAAATCGCATGCACAAATTTTACCACAAAATTGCAATTCAAGTTTTTAGATTGTTCAGCACTAAAAATACAGTCATGCTGTCAGATACAGATGCCATGGCCATTCTCCTCATGTGTCTGGTGTTTTCTGTCTTTTAACAGAGAACGTAAGACAGGAGCAATGAAGCTGAAAAGCAGAGAAGGAAAAAAGCCCCGGCGACGCCACACTGATGTGAGTGCTGGCCTCCTTTTCACAAAGGCTCATGGGAAACTTTTGAAATCCTAGCTGACTGTATGCACTGATAGTTTAAAAACAAGCATGTATAGCTCTTTAACATCCTACATATTATTTTAACATACCCTACCAATATTGTTATTGTACAAGTACCTGTATAGACTTGTTTGTGGGCTTCCCTGTCCAACATAGTGTACAGGAAATGACACGTCTCTGAATCATCAGAAGTCCCAGGATGTGGTGGCTTGATAGATATCTTGATCACATCCAGAGTTCGTTGTAAATGGCTAGAAGCGGTCTGTCTGTCGCCCACCTTTGACCAGCGCTGTTCTGTCGCCCCCTATAGGACCCCAGGAAGGAGTGCTTCAGCCTCAAGTTTGACCTCAACATAGACATTGACACCGAGATCGTCCCCGCTGTCAAAAAGAAGACATTACGGTAAGTCAGAGAACAAATCTATGTACCCCAGCAATCCTTGGACCGTTGGAAAATCATCTGTTTCTAAGTTTTTTTGTGTTTCTGTTAAATAGGTAGTTTATATGAAATGCGTCCATTGTGTAATCAATATATATAACTCTTCGAAAGTTTGGACTTTTTTTTTAAAGTAATGAATTATTTGATTCAGCAATGATTAATTAAAGTGATCAAATGTGACAGTAAAGTTCTTTTGAACTTTCTATTCATCAAAAAAACCTAACAAAACATTATTACAGTTTCCACAAAAATATTAAGCAGCACAACTGTTTTCAGTAATTAAAAAAATGAAATGTTTCTTGAGCAGCAAATCGGCATATTAGAATGATTTCTGAAGGATCATGTGACACTGAATATTGGAGTAATGATGCTGAAAATTCAGCTTTGCATCACAGGAATAAATTACTTATGAATATACGTTCAAATATACAACAGTTATTTTAAATTGTAATAATATTACTTTTTTTACTGTATTTTTGATCAAATAAGTTCAACCTCATAAGACTTCTTAAGAAATGTTTTGAATTATAGTATATAAGGAATAGTCTGCATTTTTACCTTTACTATAGTTTATTTTATAAAATGTTAATTATTATTTTTTATATTAAAAGCACAAAAGTTGCATGTAGTATCTCAATATGTCATCAAAAATAATAATAAAAACAAATAATTGAAAAATAGTTTTAGAAAGACTATAATATGCCATACCATAGGAAAGGAGTATTTCATGCCAGCTTTCCAAATAAAAGCACCATTTCTTCTTACAGCTTTTATGTCTTAATAATTGAACGGGTGTTAATTTGATCGGGAATTTCCATAACTCTTTGCTTTGTTCACTTTATCTGTGAAGCTCATTTGCTCAGTTTATTGTTCTTCAGAGAGGTGCTCGGACCCATTTTTGAGCGCAAGGGCATTGAATTATCCCGAGTGGATCTGTTCCTGGACCAGTCCAACACTCCACTCTCACTCCACTTTGAGGCGTATCGTTTCGGAGGACATTACCTCAAAGTGAAAGGTAAGAGTTTCCTCTGCGGTGCCCAGCTTCTTCTTTTCCAGCTAATCACTGTGACAATTTATTGCTTTAGTCTTAAGTGAAGTGACATACTGCCAAGCATGGTGACCCATACTCGGAATTCGTGCTCTGCATTTAACCCATCCAATGTGCACACACACAGCAGTGAACACACACACACCGTGAACACACACCCGGAGCAGTGGGCAGCCATTTATGCTGCGGCGCCCGGGGAGAAGTTGGGGGTTCGGTGCCTTGCTCAAGGGCACCTCAGTTGGGGTATTGAGGGTGGAGAGAGCGCTGGACATTCACTCCCCCCCCACCTACAATCCCTGCTGGCCCGAGACTCGAACCCGCAACCTTTGGATTACGAGTCCGACTCTCTAACCATTAGGCCACGACTTCCCCACAGGATGTCTTGCTGTCAGCATTTCGATTACCCTTTCTTCCTACACATTTACAGCATTGCTCAAGTTCAAAACATACACTGAACCTCTGTATTACACAACACAGCCATCCACAGAACCAGACAGTTTCCCAGGAAATGAGGTGTGACCAATTACACTTCATTAGAGTTGTTATGCATCTAAAGGAGCTTCACAGGGACTTGCTGTTTCTTCAAGTAGATCATCACATCCACACAATGCTTTTCGTGATTACACAGCCATGTGCCTGTCTTTACAAATCCCCATCCCCGTGTCTTTAATCAGATAACGCAAAAACACATGCCGACACAGACATCTCACAGGTGCTGGTTGGCCGCTTGCGTAATATACAGCCTGTGACGTGAGGACGAAGAGAGGGTTAGCATTAAAATGATTGGGACATTAGCAGCCGGACTGAAGAGTTTCATTCATGCTGAAAATCTGCTCTGTTGAAGACCTTCTGTTACTTTTATTAATACTAACAGCGGATTTCTGTGATAATGAATATATGGGGACATTTAACAAACAATAATAAACAGTAGTGTTTTACTCCCTTATAGTGTTGGTCTTGCTTTATTTTTTTTATTTGTTTAATTTAAAATTTTTTTTTTTTTTTTTTAATTTAGCAGGAATTATTCCTTTTAAAAAATAACACTATCACATTATTATTATTAATGTCAATGATAATAATAATAATAATCTGTAATAGTAATGTTGGTATGTCATATTTAAAATAGTGGTTTATTTAATGTCATATTTAAAATTGTGATTTATAAAAGGAAATAGCTGTTCAAAGCCATGTTAAAGTTATTTATTAATATACTATTACATGCTGTAATTTTCCTTTTTAATTTTTTTAAACCATTTTATTAGGATTTGACATTTGAAGTCATTTGATTTCTTTTGCAGTGAAACATTTATTATAAAATATTGTTAGATCTATTTCATAATCAGTGTTTTCAGAATGAGAACATTATTTGTTGACATTCTTCCGGTTAAATGAGTTTTTCTTACAAAGGTTGTTTTTCTGCAGCTCGGCCCGGCGATGAGCTGAAGGTGGAGCAGAGCGTGAAGGATCTGCGCTCTCTCAGTCTACCCAACATGAAGCCATCAGGAGGGGGCAGCGTCTACATCCTCACACCGGGCAGTGAGCGGGCCGAGCACGGGTCCCTGCCGCGGCGGGAGACCGTTGACATACTGGTCAGTGATGCTGCTGATACCTGTGTACAACCACTCATGCCTTTCAAAAGCCAGTTTGTCTCATAAATTAAATTAAACATTTTTAAAAATGTTTTAGAAACATGGCCTAATGTGTTAAAGGATGCTAAAAGGGCAATATGTTACATATAAGTACTTACAGTGTTGTCAAGGTTTTAGTTTTACAAGACCATTGTCTGCACCTTAGATTTTATTTTATTTTTTGTTATAAATCTATTTAGAAATAAGGCCTAATATGCTAATGGATTGTATTAATTAAATTTTTTGGCAGCCTTTTTTTTTTTTTTTTTTTTTTTTTTATACTCTAGATAGTGTGGGGGATTATTTTATTTTTTAGATTTGATTTATGGTGTAGAAACATTTTGTGTCGTATCCATTTTAGAAACATGGCCTAGTGTGCTTATGGATTTTTTAATTTACCTTTTTCCCCCAACAACATTTTATATTTTACACTATATTCTTGCAGTATTTTTAGTTTTAATTTAGTTTTAGACCATTTTCAGCCCCTTAGATAGTTGGGGGTTATTTAATTTAATTTAACTTTATTTTAGAAACATGGCCTAATGTGCATTTTCTTTTTTTTTTTACTTCTTACATATTTTATTCAGCTTTATTTATTTTTTTAATAGTTTTTGTATTTTTTGTCATAATTGAATTTTACAAGACCATTTTCGGTCCTATTGATTGATTATTTTATTTTGTGATATCTGTTTTAGACACAAGGCCTAAATTACTTTTAAATTACTTTTTACATTTTTGCAGCAAGTCCTTAGAGCATTTTTAGCCATTATTTATTTTTACCAAGACCATTTTCCATCCCTTTAAAAGTAAACAGGCTCCTTTTTTGCCACTTTGAGACTTCTGTGCATAAATGATCTCTGTTATGACTGGCTAATTTATTTGTGTTTAAAATGAGCATGGTTGCTGACCCAGTTGGCTCTAAATTCATTCGTCCCTCTCTTTCTTGATTTCTAAACACCTCAGTCCCTCTTGAATTTCCTTTTAAGGTGCCAACTTGGTGTAAATCATCTTAAACCTCATACAGGAAGCTTACGGAGTGCATCCTCCGCCACATACGACACTCTGACCCTCTGACTGGCGTTTGTTTGGTTTTTAGCTCTTTTCTGTAGAAATGACTGGTGACTCTTTCAACATCATGGGGTTGGATTTCCCCAGCTTCTCCGTGATACTCAGTAAAGCTGGATTCATGGAAAGACAAGCCTGAACGTACTCCTGTGTGCGTGTTCAAACATGGACATGCAGGCCTCGGAGATGAGTGCAGACTGTAGGATTGTCGAAGTACCTCGTGGGTTTTTACTGTGATTTGAGGATGAATCGTCAGGCTTAGCAATAAAAACTTGAGAACAGAGCACTCAGGTGTAGGCTGTGTCATCCCATCAGTGGATGTAGGTTACGGAACGGCATAAAACAAGTCTACACGTGTTGGACGAGTGTTGCACAGGTATTACGCATCAGACCCGTTGTTTTTCTAGTTCTTCTGTAACACTGGTCTTTTGGAAAAAAGCGCAGAATCATACTAATCAGACCTGGAATTACATTTTCACTTTTTTTTTTTGTGATTTAAAAGGTTCAATTTGCAATCCAAAAAGGAAAATTCTCCTCTGAGGTTTTGTAGTAATTACGGTTTCTTCTTTGGATCAAGAATAGAAACTCAAGAAAGAGACTGTACTTCAAATTATGCAGCTTGTTTAGAAAAGGTGTGATGTTATTCTTTAAAGCAATTTTTACCATTGATTTTAATACAAAGAATGGCTAATACAAAGAAACGAGCTGGTGTCGTTTAAGGCTAGTGGTTTTGGATTCACACACATTTGTTTGATAACGATCAGCATGAGTTTGCATAGTGGTATCAATTTCCAAATTTGTGAGTTCCACCACCCCCTTTTTCCCAGCAGGGCATTCCTTATCACTCCGTTACACAATTCCTATTGTAGATTTTCATTATATGCTAATAGCAAAATGTAGCGCAAACGTTTCCCAAAAAAGTTGGGCCATTTTGGCCTTTGATGGCCATTTAATGTAACTTTTTATCAATAAATTTAACTTGATCAAGAACCTTTTTTGTGGCATCCTGATAGATTTAAGTAATTTATGTGATTTAAAAAAATAATAATAAATGAATTAAATGGCCATCAAGGTTGTAAAAAAAAAAAACAATGTTTATTTATTTATTTGTTTACAAAATATTATATTTTAGTTCAGTCAAGATTTGTAGTAAATTATTTTTGGTCAAAACACAGCAAAGAATTGTAAAGAATTTACAAGTTTAGTTTGGTGGTCTGTTATGCTCAGCAAGTCTGTATTTAATACAGTAAAAACAGTAATATTGTGAAATATTTTTACAATTTATAAGAGCTATCTCTATTGAGAACACTCTATTTAAATATATTTGAAAATATTTATTCCTGTGATCCTTCAAAAGTCATTCTAATATGCTGATTCTCTGCGAAGTTCATATTATTATAAATGTTGAAAACTTTTATGCTGCGTAATATATTTGTGTAAACCATGATAAATAGGATTAATTGATTAATAGAACGTCCAAAATATAGCATTTATTTGAATCATAAATATTTTGTAACAAAGTCTTTGTCTCTTTTGATCAATTTAATGTGTCCTTGCAGAATTAGATGGATAGATAGTAGCAGGGATCTATAGTAAAGTCCGCTGATGTTCTCCGACCTCCTCGTTTCCCGCTGATGGAATTCTCAGCTCATCTGCCAACTATTCCGTTGGAATTTTTATGAGAGCTGCTCGGTTTTGTCTGTGAGCGCGTTTGACCTGTATGTGGTAACTCACCCACTGTGTCTTGCCCCCTCACCAAAGCCTGACCTTTAGAAAGGAACCCATCACCCCTCGGATTATTGGTGCGGCGGTGACACCAGGACTCCTCTTTGAGGTTTGATTGGCCAGATCCGCCCCGGTGGGGGAGTGACCTTTGAAGCGCGAGCGTTTGATGTAGCGCCGTGACTTTTATGCTCCCAGGAACTGAAAGACGAGTGTCTCACGAAAGCAGGTTTTCAGGTGAAAGTCATGTTTTTGCTGTTGTGGCCCTTCTTTTGACATCAACTCGCCAAAATATGACGGCCCTCTAGTGGTTATGTGTATAAATGTGTATAAGCACAGTGTGGTTGCCATTGGTGTTTAGTTGTAAATGCATGCTGGGATTCTGCCTCTTTAAGCATGTCCTGTTGCGTAAGGTCTCTCTCTCATCTCAGAGACCTCGACTTCAGGCTTCACCTTCAACCTCCGGCTCTGTTGCATTAGTCAGATAGCCTCAGACTCATAATGCTAGCTGGAATTTGAGCTGCACCATTCACCCACACAGACACATAGTAGAGCGATCTCACCTGTGTAATGACCTGAGAGGTGTATTACACAACACTACAGGTGATTAGATCAGAAGTCCCCGTGGCCCTCAGGGGCCCCCACTGCGCAGCGGCATAGATTATGGATTTAGTGAATCTTGGTCATGTTTTGTATGCCAGACACCTCCAGCTACTAACTATTTATCTATAAAGGCATTACATTAGACCACAAACCAAGTGGCATCTACACTCAAATGCTTCAGGATATTTTTTTCTAACATCACTTTTCTGATCCATTTTTGCTCATTGACCTTTAACTGACTGTTTTCTTGTTGTTTTTAACTGTATTTATATTTTTTGATTTAATCATTTAACGTCTAACAAACATTTTAGTGAAATATTTAGTTTGAAAAGTGTGCTTGGTCTTTCTTAAAAATAAATACCATTTGGCTTTGTTTTATCTTATTTACCCCCATAATATTCATAATTTTTCCAACAACTAGAATTTTTCCAGCTTCTATATATGCATATATACTACTACTACTACAACTACTATTACTACTAATGATGATAATAATTAATTATTATAATAAAATGCAATAATATATACAATAATGTAAATAATAAAAATAGTAGTAGTATAGTGCTAATTAAATCAAAAAATGTAATTAATGTTGTTATTATTATTATTAATAACAACTATTATTATTATTAATGGTTGTGGTGGTAGTAGTGTTTTATCATTTCATTTTTGTATATACTGATTTACTGTCTCCTAAATGAGATGCTAAATGGCTCAACTGGGTTTGCATTTATTTATTTATTTGTCCAATGAGAAGCTAGAATTTCAAAATTTTATCAAATTGGTGTGATTAATGTAAATATTTGGCTGTTAAGAAACATTTGTCTTCAGAGACGGCAGAGTTTTCTCTACAAAATGATATCAAAAGCTGCCAGAGGAGTGTTAAATAGGGAAACGGTGTGTTTGATCAAACGTAACTCAGTCGATGGAATATCAAAGGTCTGGATAAAATGCACTGCATCTGTCAGCTCCGACTAACTGCAGGAAATGAGCCTTTTCCTGTTGCTATTTGACCTCTCTGATAAGAGACTGGTTCAAAGGTGTATTAATATCACAGCGTAGAGGTTATTGTCGGAGCAGACAGATTTAATCTGCATGGGTTTCCCTCTTTAAATGAAAGGATCAAGCTGTTTAATGTTTAGTTTAAGGTGTGTACTCTTGCAAGCTTTAGGGAAAAAATATAGCAGATCTGTGTTTCTCAGTCTCTCTCATTAAGCAAGAGACCAATGCAAACAGTAGTAATCATTTATTTACCTGGGATATCAACAAAGCACTCCTCTCTTAGGGTTTAGAGCTCTTGACACAGCAAACCCCCACATGTGATTGATCCTCTTGTGAAGTTAACACAATTACCATGCAATTAGTTTCTGACCATTAACACCCAGTGTTCGAAGACAATAGAACAAAACACGACTTTAGCAAAAAATGGGTCTTATCTTCATGGGAAACTAGTGGGGTGAATCTAAAATGATGTAAGATTTCTTAGCACACATTATGTGGAAAGCAAATTCATAGTGTCTCACATAAATCACCTTAAAAATGAGAATTAGTAGTGTCTATAATGTAACAAGGCATTTGCTAAACGTCGATAAAACCACCCATTTCTAGCATAAAATGATTTGGTGTTAATCTCGCAAGAACATGTTACATAACGGAAAATATTTTACAAAAAGAAGCCAATTTTAGGACTAATTTATGACTATTTGTCTAGTTTTGCCTGAAAATGCTCATATGTCTAGACATTTTACTCTTTAGCTGATTTTAAATTAGCATAAAGATTGTATGATCAGCAAACACTAGCGTTTTGTGGAAATGAATGAACCGTATTTTTTATTTAATTTTTTCCCCATTATTTTATTTTATGTAATAGAATTTTGCATTGCAGTAAAGTGGGATAATGCATCACTGCATGAAATTGACAAATGGTCTTGAAATCTTTTTTTTTTTTTTTTGCAGTGAAATGTGACCTATAAGCATCCTACATGTTTATTATATTTTACCTGAAGACAGTAAATTAAATTTTAGAAGAATTTTAAACATGTAGACAAATTCCTTTTTATTTTTAATGTCTTTAACCAACAAGTAGTACTATGGTGTGTGAACATTGAAACATTTTTTCCATCATAATGATTTTTTTGCAGTATAGCAATGAGGAAAATGCTTAATTGTCATGAAATTGTCACATTGCACAAATGGTAGCAAAATTTTGGGGGAAATGTGGTTTATCCTATATTTTTATTATATTTTATTATTATTTAGGTCAAATTCAAGACACTTAAACACGTTTGCGATTAGGCAGGTTCCTTTATTAATATATATTTTTTCAATCATAAAGTTGCACATCAAACAAATACTACAATGATTGCAGTATTTCACAATTTAAATTTTTGTTTAATTACAGAAATAAGTACAATATTTTTTGTTATAGTAATTAGAAAATGCTTAATTGTGAAGAAAATGTGCTTACAATCAAATGTAATTTCTTGTTTATTTCCTTTGACGTTGTGGTGAAACATGACCCAAATTCGTTCACCTAATACTTCCATACTGTAAGGAAGTGATCTTGTGAGTATCTGCTGGGGGAGGGATC
Source organism: Barbus barbus (assembly GCF_936440315.1). Lineage (NCBI taxonomy): Eukaryota > Metazoa > Chordata > Actinopteri > Cypriniformes > Cyprinidae > Barbus > Barbus barbus. Next base: position 22,039,141 of record NC_136719.1, read on the forward strand.
AGCATCTAGTGTGTGATTGTTGTTTGCGGTGATGTGAAAACTGACTTTGGAGGAGACTTTTGGGAGGAGTAGATTGATGAAGTCACAAAGCAAAAGCTTAAAAACTACTCCCTGTCATCCAGACTTTGAGCACGTGGGGATTTCTAGCTTGTCTCTTCATTTGTTGCCTCTTCACTGAATGTTGACCGCTGAAGTTTAGAGTAGGACGTGAGTTTGAGCGAGGTCAGAGACAGCATCCAGGCTGGATCATGGTACGATTTGGACGTCTGTCCTCATGGCACAGTTGGGATCTCCTCCACATGGATCCTGAAAGTCTGTCTGGTGAAGCGTCTCTCAAAAGTCCATCACCAACAAAGTGTCAGGTAAAGCAAGAGTTACTTATAATGCATGTAGCCACATTTTGAGCATTCATATTTCAGTGAATACTTCACCAATTATTAAACTTCTCTGTAGGATCATTTTGATTGCACACCACTGTATTTCTCATTGAGTAAATGTTTGTATTGAGTGGGAAGATGCTACGTATCTTTAATGGAAGCTGAATGTGCACGTAATGGAAAGCTGTTAGCATCATTCCGCTAACTGATGACACAAGTTTAGGCCCCTGTGCTAGACAGACATGGTTATCTCGTCAGATGATAAGGTCGTATCGTGGTTTTGATCACTGATTAATCGTCTGTCCTTAAGCTTCAATGGCTCTTTGTTCTGTCTCTGCTTTGACTAATTGAAGTGGGTGACATTGTGGGTGTTGTTGGCCCTGAGACTAGTCCTGTGTTGACACTCAAGGTAAAGTTAGGAGATGAAATGTGACCTGGCAGAATGGTGTTTGTCTAACATGTTTTTGTGGCTTAAGTGTTGGTCACTTAAACTGTTCTCCCACTTTCCTTTGTTTGTTTCATCATTATTCAAAGCTTGATCAAAAGCTGGTCTTATCTTCACACTGGTTTATGTTTTTCAGCTGAACTATGTTATCTAGAGAAGCTTTAAGTATAAAAGGAAGTTACATGCATCAGTTCACAAATCAGGGTCTCATTTAGGAAAGTGAGACTGCTTACCACAACCAGGAATATGTTGTGGTAAGCAGTAATATTTTAACTAGGTTGAAGAGGAATTGATCTGAGTGCTGGTAAACTCAACCAGTGTCAACTTAAACCCTGACTGATAAACGTTGAACATGATTTAGGAGTTATTAAAGTTCATTCATAGCACTTAGAGGGTAAACATCTGTGCATCCACTGAGGGAATTTGATTTGATTTTTATTTTTTTATATGTAGTTGACATTTTCAAGGAATTAATTTGTAGTTTGTCTTTTCCTTTTTTTAAATATTCCCTAAAATCATAAGGAACATATTGTGTAATTCAATTATTGCAGATTTCTTTAGTCAACATTTTAATAAAATTAATTTATTGCCTTTTTTCTGGTCTTCGATTCAATAAAGACCAGTTCCGTCCTACATTTTGCCTCTCCGAATATCACTCTAGACATTACATTACTAAAGTAAATGGATTGTGAGCAGTTCATGTTGACTAAGGATTTATAGAACATTATATCTTTTATCATAGAGTAATTATATATTACATCTATTATTATGTATAATTTCAGTACATTTACATTTATGCATTTAGCAGACGCTTTTACCCAAAGCGACTTACATTGCATTCAAGTTCCAGTTTTTACATTTTATCAGCTCTTCAGTATACATCAGGTCATGCATACATGCCCTCTAATGAGTTATTATTATGTGCTAAACCTGCAGGTCCAGGGCTGGGACTCATTTTTTTAAGCAGCTCTATTAAGGAGTATCATCCACTCACTCAGTCATTCCATTAAAGATGATGAACCTGTTTATTTGATGTAAAGCCAGATCTTACACGTCATTAAGTAGGCCATGGCTTGTTTGGATACATAATAACGATGCAGAAATTCAATACTTGTTGCAGCACATACTATAGTCTGGGATTCCCCAAAGTTTCATATTGCAGAGGTCATTTCCCTGTTACAGTAAAGAAGAATGGGATGCTTGGAAATCATTCAAGGCACAGGAAGGCCATGCTGCTGTCACTTTCATTGTATCGTAAATCCAGAGGATTATCAGAACATCTCTCTTATGAAGATAGAGTAAATCATTAAATGGATTAAATGAATATACTCGCAGTAATGGTTTTGTAATGTAAAATATGGTTTTAAGCTTATTGTTATAGTCTTAAATGTACTTTTCTTAAATGTGTAATTGTTTCTTTCTATACACAAGGACCAAAGTAAACTTATTTTTAGAAAACTTCTAAAGGAAAAAATATGTTGCCAAACCAAAGGTTGTTTTTTTTGAGGCACCAGGATGTGTTCCTGGGACCCTGCAAGCTGTCTTCTTCTCCCCTCCCTCTTCACATGTGACCCTCTGCCTTTAAGCAGCCACACCTCTTTTTCCTGTCACGCACAATGGGACAGGATCCTCCTAGTTGCCATGACGTTTGGGCTGTCCTATTCAGTAATGCAGGCAGACAGGCTCAGTTGGACAGCTTTACCTCTTATTGCAGGTTGAGAAGCATTGGGAAACTAGAAATGACCTCGTAGGGAGCCCTGATGCACCTCATATTTTTAGAAGGAAATTAAGGGGCGCTGAGTTACAAATAGTGATTTGTTATTTTTGCATTTTTTCAAAAACTCTCTTAACACCCATCCAGGAGTTTCAGGGTCTACTGCGCTTGTATATCTATTGGTGTTTTTGTGAGCGTTTGAAGAGAGGAGGTTTTGAGTGATCGTAGCAGCTGGCTCTAGCATGGGTCAGGCTCTGTGAACCCGGCTGAGAGATTACCATGGTCTACCTCTCATTTGACATGCCACTCGCTTCCATGGTGAGTAGATCAGACACTCTAGGAACCCTGTTCCGCTTCATAAATTTGTTGGTCATTCAGTCTGTCCGCAGAGAATGAGAGTTGCCGGTTACAGCTGATCCGAAAGTGGATGTCATTCCATGAGTTTGCTCTGTAAAGTTTATCAAGAATGTTGTTTGTAAGTGGAATTAAGTGGTGGAAGAAAGCTAAATATTGATTTACCGATCCATGTAAATTATAGATGTATAGCTTTCAACAGAAGGATTCCTTTTGATGTGGCATTTGTGGTACTCATTGATGTTTATACAGTACTTTCTTTGTTGGTTGTGCATAATATAATAAAAACCCATGATAAAATCATGGACATAAAAATGGACGGTACGCATGAATGTGTTTTATTTGTGTTATGGCAGTAACTTCTAATGTTGTGCCAATAGTCCATTTCTGTCTTGAATTTTCATCCCTAGTGCTGGTAGTGTGGTTATAACCAGCAGTCAGACGTCCGCTGTCCATCCTCCTCAAAGTGGGGACATTTCCTGACATCTGTGTCCTCATCCTTTCACCCCAGATTCTGCAAAAATCCCCTCATCAAAGCTCATCGTCTGCCTGTCTCTCTGCCTCTGTTCTAAATTTAGCAAGGGGGGCATACTGGTCAATCCGCCATTCTTTTATTTCTTCTATTGCAGGGATGTTCATTATTTGCCCTGCCAACAGAGAAAAGATTTTAAACCAATCTTAATAGAATTCTAAATAGCCCATATAGAACTGTTACAGTACATAGCTTGGTAGTGAATTTAGTTGTTTGTAAAGCTCAGCAATGGTTTGAAAGGTAATCATGTAAACATGTTAGCCATAATTCAATTAAGCAATAGCAAGTTTTTATTAAAATTATATTGATAAGATTTAATAGTTTTTTTCCACGTTCATTTGATCAAAAGTGACAGTGAATATATTTATAATGTTAAATATTTCGGTTTCAAATAAATTTTGACTTTGTTCATCAAAGAATCCTGGGGGAAAAAAACACTTTTCAAAAATATTAAACGGCACAACTTTTTTCAACATCAATAATAATTATTCCTTGAGTAAACCAGCATATCAGAATTAATTCTGAAATATCATGTGACACTGACGACTGGAGTAATGATGCTGAAAATGCAGCTTTGCAGCACAGAAATAAATTATATTTTAAAATATATTAAAATAGAAAGCATTTATTTTAAATTAAAAATTATTTTTCACAATATTCCTGTTTTAATGTACTTTTGACCAAATAAATGCAGCACTTGTACGCATATGAGACTTCTTTCAAAAACATTTTGAAAAGTCTTTATATATAGTAAAATGTACTTGATTTAGAAGTGCATTTAATTGTAACACCTGCACAAGTCTCTGAAGTGTTCAAATCAAATACTTCTGTTAATGTGGCAGGTATCAGTTTCACCCGTGTTTGTTTAGGGAATTCCATTGTTTTGTCTTCAGACCTTTCCTGTTTTTTTTTGTGTATTCCCCAAAAATGTCGTAGCAGTCTCTGGAATTTGAAGGAGTTGTTAGTGGGTAACGGCACTCAGGGCAGTGGAATTCCCTGCACCCTGGCGAAGGGTCAACAAGCCCGTTTGCCTCCCGCTCGGCGAGATTACTACTTCCTTAGATACTAAACAGCTGTTTGTTTGTTCAACTTGCTGCAGCTCGTAAGAGTGTCTAAGTAAAAAGATGTTGCAATGCTCTCTAGCAGAACAATTGTTTATGAAACAATCAGTCTTGATCTTTCTGAGCAGGATTACTGACCTCCTTGACTTTGGTATGATGTAAAGGGGAAATTGTAACATTCAGCAGGATCTTGTTTGGAAAAATCTGTATGAATCATAATGCATTACTGTTTCTGTTAATGTCATCTCATCTCTTTGCGGGAGCCCTTATTTTTACATGTCAAGCTAGGGTTGGGCGATATGTCATTTTGAATGATAATGGTAATATTCATAAATAATTGTCTGATTTAAGACCAAAGCAAAACCTCATCTATCTTTATATCTGTACATGTGTTTATATAACTAGATAATTTATTAATATTTATATTTAAATTGTAATTCAAGCTTAAAAAGTTAAAATACTTTGTAACATGAAACATCTTTATGAATTTATTTAGTTATACATTTATTTAAATAAATATATTTATGTATTTATATGATAAAGCTGAAATAGTTGAAAAATCTAATCAGAAAATATAATTTTTTTAATACGTTTAGGTAATTAGTTCAGTTAATAGTTTTAGTTATTCATATATAATTAAAAAAAAATTAAACCTAAAACTTTTGAAATGTTAACTTTAGGAGAATGCTGGTACAATTACTTTATTTACTTCCACCCCACCTGTCTCTCTCAATCTTTTTCTAAATCTCTTGTTTACCTCTCTCACACCCCATCATTCTGTAGGGTAGTGTTACTGATAACGGTCTCTCTCCTATCTCTCGGTCTGTTGTCCTTGACATACTGGTTGATATCCTTCTCACAAACCTCTATCTTTCTGCTTTTGTAAACATTTTGTCATTCCCACATAAGGTCTTACAATCTTCCATCTCTTCCTCCTCACAGGGTCAGGCCCGTCGGCGGAAGAACATGACGGAGTTTCTGGGCGATGCCAACATCCCATCCCCGGACACTCTGGCCATGCTAGGCGGGTCTATACCAAGCGTGCCTCCAGGAGGTTCGCTGCCCGGTGTGGCCGCCGGACCGGACAACTGGAAGAACCGCGCCACCAGTCGAATCAGCGTGTTCTTCGGCGCCGGATCTGGAAAGGTGAGATTTCTGGAAAATCTCACTCATCTTGAAAACCTCAAGAAGTTCATGAAAAGCAGGATGTGATGGTGCAATTTTCCATGGTTTGACTTTGCAGTTAAAAGATCTCATGTAAAGTTGAGCCAAAGAAACTGCAACTCAAACTAGAGGCTGATGAAATATCTATGTTTATAGTAGCTTGCGCCATAATCTAGTTTCAAATAAACTTGGAATTGTATGTTAGGGTTTATGAAAATGTACTCAGCCACCATCCAAGATGTAGATGAGTTTGTTTCTTCATCAGAACAGATTTGGAGACATTTAGCATTACATCATTTGCACACCACTGGATCTTCTGCAGTGAACGGGTGCCGTCGGAATGAGAGTTCAAAAAGCACAATGATCCACAAGAAACTACACACACAACTCCAGTCTATCAGTTAACGTCCTGTGACGTGAACAGCTGCTTGCTTTTAACAAAAACTTCAAATTGTGGCTTTCAACTGAAATACAAGTCCTCTGTCCATAGTATCGCTTTCTCAAGTGAAAAGTGTTTTTGTCTCAATCAGGAGAGAAATATGCACAGATCAAGCACCATTTATAACCAAAAGTAGCTCTAAACAAATATGTTGGTGGATTTCATTGTTAGAGGACAACAGAAGGTGGGATTTTGTTCTGGAGTAAGTGTTATTATGAATTACTGACACACATTTTGGCCAGAAGTGATGATTTAAAGTTAAAATGCCTTACAATCATGTAGCTTTTCATTTCACAAGATGTTAATTGACGGACTGGAGTGGTGTGGATTATTGTGGTGTTTTTATCAGCTGTTTGGACTTTCATTCTGACTGCACCCATTCACTGCAGAGGATCTACTGGTGAGCAAGTGATGTAATGCAAAATTTCTCTAAATCTGTTCCAATGAAGAAACAAACTCAACTACATCTGGATGGCCTGAGGGTGAGGAAATTTTGAGCAATTGTTCATTTTTGGGTGAATTATTCCTTAAATAGATGACTAAAACAATACAACAAACAAAATCCCATGAGCCTGAGAAAAAAAAAACAACAACTCCCCCCTCGGAATGTTTCAGCCTGTATTTACACCAGATGCATGGGATAATAGAGACGGTAGCTGTCGCTCACCTGTCATTTCACACTTCCATCCCTTTCACAGTCAGCCATGAAACCCCCAAACAAGACAGACGGGGTGTTCTTGTGTCCCACTGGGACTCTTTTCACAAAAGAAGGGTTAACCAGGGCCAAACCACCATCTCCAGCGGCCACTACAAGCAGCCTGTAGTCCATCTGTGTCTGGCCTCTATTGTTTGGAAGCACTCAATGCTAAATACTCGTTGTCATAAGTACACCAGCCATCCTATTACAGGACAATAGCCCCAGTGGCACATGGGGCGTCAGAGAGCGGCACTGACATGAATGGATGGGCTTTAATTGTGAGGTTAAAGAGAAGGTGGTGTTCAGTGAAAGGGGTGTTTGTAAGGTGCCATAAACCCTATCGGGGGTGTTTTGTTAGAACAGACAGGCAGCGCCTCAGTTGTCTGCCAGTTTTTGGTGGTCTGCTGATGTGAATTGTGCTACGAGTTTGCTCAATTGCAAACTTTGTTAATGTTAGGGACTCTTTATAGTTGTTTTGTTGATATACTGTGAAAGGGTTCTGTGATCAACAAAACAAACTATAATGGCATTTTGGGAAGATTTACCATGGTGATACTATTATTTTTGGATATGTACTGTTGTAATAAATTGGTGCTCTTTAAAATACCTTCTAATATTATGAATTCGGTAATTATTTGGTACACTACCATTATTACCACAGAAATGATTTTATGTATTGCAATGTAAAGTTCATGTTAATAAAGTACAATTTATTTTAAATGGAAAGGGGTAATGTTTTAAAGATGGACTTTATATTATTTTATTTATTTATTTTATCTCATTTTAAAGTCAATGTGGATCCTAGAGGAGATAAATTTTCTCTATTTGCTTTATGTCTGTGTGTTAGGAGGTGGACCGCGTGGAGCTGCTTCACACTAAGCTGCAGGCGTACACACAGTTCGGTCTGCCCAAGGTTTCTCCTCAGCTCGCCTTCCACCAGGATTCCTGGGAAGAGGAAGAGCCGAACCTGACGCTTGAGGATAGCTGGAGGGAACTGCTGGTGGACCCCGAGGTACCGACACACTGACTGATCTTCTATCATGGGACGATATGCAACCATTTCCATCTATTGATCATTGGAGCAAACACATGTACACATAACCAATTACCCTCAGTTGGCCCATTAACCAATTGTATTTTGCACCCCTGAATCACTGATGAAGGATATTTATCTGTGTATTTTCTGCTTTTTTTCAGAGTCTAAGTCGACGTCAGTTTCAACAGCAAGAGGCGATATGGGAACTGATCCAGACTGAGGCTACATACATCAAGAAACTCGGGGTCATCACTGATGTAAGTTGCTTCAGCCATTTCAATTTCTGTTTGTCAGTACATTTGTCTGTTTCAGAAGATTCAAAGACTTATTAAATTGAAGTTGCTGTTTCTAAATAATTGTCCCCAATGAAACTGGATGCTGATTGTGTTGTTTGTGCAGCTGTTCCTAAGTGGCCTGCTGAATCTTCAGGACAACAGTCTCCTGCTCGAAGTGGAGCCCGCGCGGCTCTTCAGCAACATCCACAACATTGTACATCTGCACTCCACGCTGTGGGTTCAAGTCATGTTTCCGGTGCTGGAGAAAGCGCGAAGCACACATAGCTTGATTGACCCCGCGGACCTGGAGCAGGGGTTCAGTACGGTGAGTTGCACATGAGTAAATCAGCAGACTATGCACTGCATAAATTGTTCTTCCTCTGTATTTTTGTCTTGTCGTTCATTACAAATATCTAAACATATTAAATCAAGATACATTAAGATACAGAGTCTTTCTTTCTGAAAAATGTATGAAGATACTTTATGCTTAAAAGAAACTTACATTAAGGGAAATCAAGTTTATTTTTCTTAACTCACTGGCAGATGTTTATTCTTTCTTTTTAAGCATAAAGTCACTTAATTTGGATATATTTTTCAGAAATATTTTTCAATTACTTGAGAAGCAAAATGACATAAGTCTTGTGTTCTGAAAGAGATGTATCAAAATGAAGTGACTTCATGCTTAAAACAAGAAAAAAAGCAGTGGGGTAAGAAAAAAAACTTTTAAATAAAGCACGTTTATTTTTTAACCTATTGGTAGACATTTTTTTCTTTTATTTTTTAAGCATAAAGTCATTTAATTTGGCAAATAACCCAACTGGTTAATTTTGCTGAAAAATATATAAAAATTAAGTGACTTTACGCTTAAAAAGAGATCTTCCAAGAAACATCTGCCAATGGGGTCTGAAAAATGAAAAATGCTTGTTTTTGTTTTTTTTGTTTCTCAATTGTATTTATATTTAAGAATGTTCAGATACTTGTAAAAAACAAGACAACATACATATTTATATATATATATACAAATATGCATGTCTTAAAAAAAAAAAAATATTATATATATATAGTCATGACCAAAAATATCGGCACCCTTGCAATTCTGTCAGAAAATGCAACACTTCTCTCAGAAAATTGTTCCAATTGCAAATGTTTTGGTATTCACGTCCTTATTGTTTTTGTTTGCACTGCAACAACAAAAAAACAGAGAAGACAAGTCAAACTTGATTAAAATTTCTCACAAAACTCAAAAATGGACTGGACAAAATTATTGGTAATGGCACCTTGTCAAAATTGTAAGACATAATTGCTTTTAGGGCTGTGCGATTAATCGCAATCGCGATTTGAGACGTTGCGATTTGCTAATCGTGCAGCCCCACGCTGTGCTTCTCCCACGTCTCATGGACGAGTTGCACACACGCAGCCTGCCTCGTATTGCTCTTTCATACTCACGGTCTCCTGCCCCATTCTGCTCTGCAAGTCTCTCACGAGCGCATCTGGCAATATGGACGAGGCCTGACGCACGCACACAACCTGTGTCCACTCGCGCCTGGCTCCGCGTTTGAAACGAATGTAAATAACTACTTGGATGAAATTAAACATTCAGCACATTTCCCACTTGTTCTTAAAATCCCAAATACTTAAAAATGTATGAATTAGCCCGTGTAACATGTAATACTTTAATAATTGACTAAACAAATACAGTTCTTTATTTATAAAAAAATAAACAAATCTTTCCTGTGAAATTCAGTAATTCTGTAATAGTAGTAATACCATTATAATCTTCCCTGCAGACAGAACCCCTCCCAAAACACAATAGAAAATGTAATGGATTTAAGGGTTATATGGGAATTGTATTGGTTTTAATGTAAACTATAATGGTGTCTACTGGTATTTAATGCATTCTATTGGTGGGATTTAATCAAAGTCTCGTTATATAGTCTTTGATGTAATCTAGCAGATGGCAATCAATAGAACAACAGTAATTTCTATTGGAATAATGCCTAAAACAAAAAGGAATTTTGTATTGGTTTTTATGGAAATTATAAGAATTTCTGTGATGGTTTCTATTGTTTTTTTTGTTTTTTTTTTGTTTTTTTTTCAGCAGGGTAACGATACTCATACTGTCCTGTACATTATTGACAATATTGAGCTGAATCTTGACTTTACAAATTTAAAATCGCAAATCAAATTACAATTGCAATATCTGTCAAAAAAATCACAATTAGATATTTTCCCCAAATCGCACGGCCCTAATTGCTTTTCAAGCATGTGATGCTCATGTAATTTGTATTTAGACACACCTGTGGCAACTAACAGGTGTGGGCAATATAGTAATCACACTTGCAACCAGTTAAAATGGAGAAAAGTTGACTCAACCTTTGTGTTGTGTGTCATACTGAGCATGGAGAAAAGATAGAAGTGTAAAGAGTTGTCTGTGGATTTGAGAGAAAAAATTGTGGAAAAACATGGACAATCTCAAGGCTACAAGTCCATCTTCAGGGATCTTAATGTTCCTGTGTCCACTGTGCGCAATATCCTCAAGAGGTTTACAGCCCATGGCACTGTATCTAACCTCCCTGGATGTGGACAGAAGAGCAAAATTAATGAAAAATTACAACAAAGGATTGTTCGAATGGTGGATAAAGACCCAGGAGGACACCACTGCTGACACAAAGGCATAAAAAAGCAAGACTGGAGTTTGCCAAAACTTATGTGACAACCACAATCCTTCTGGGAGAACGTATACTGTGGACAGATGAGACAAAAGTACAGCTTTTTGGTAAAGGACATCATGGCACTGTTTACAGAAAAAGAAAAGAGGCCTTCAAAGAAAAGAACACAGTCAAACATGGTGGAGGTTCAAATATGTTTTGGGGTTGCTTTGCTGCTTCTGGCACTGGATGCCTTGACTGTGTGAACGGTATCATGAAATCTGATGATTACCAAAGAGTTTTGGGGCACAACGCGCAGCGCCAGTGTCAGAAAACTGCGTCTCCACCAGAGGTCATGGGTCTTGCAACAGGACAATGACCCGAAACACACTTCAAAAAGCACTCAGAAATGGTTACAAACAAAGCGCAGGAGAGTTCTGAAATGGCCAGCAATGAGTCCAGATCTGAATCCCATAGAACACCTGTGGAGAGATCTCAAAACAGCAGTTGGGAGAAGGCATCCTTCAAGTCTGAATGACCTGGAGCAGTTTGCAAAAGAAGAGTGGTCCAAAATTCCAGTAGAGAGGTGTAAGAAACTCATTCATAGTTACAGGAAGTTATTGATTTCAGTTATTTTTTCCAAAGGGGGTGCTACCAAATATTAAGTTAAGGGTGCCAATAATTTTGTCCAGTGCATTTTTTGGGTTCTGCGTGGAATTGTATCAGATTTGAGTTCTCTTCTGTTTTTTTGTGTTGTTCCAATGCATGCATAAATAAATATGTGAATACCAAAACATTTGCAACTGCAACAATTTTCTGAGAGAAGGGTTGCATTTTCTGGCAGAATTGCAAGGGTGCTGATATTTTTGGCCATGACTGTATATTTATTTGTGTACAAACATCTGTTAAACATCTTCAAAACCGTAGTTTTACATACATTACAACGCATTATGTCACAAAAACATCTGCTGAAATTTTTCAAACACTTTGGATAGACACGAGACATTTAGATAAGTGGAATAGATACAGGCTGGTTGTAAACCGGTTTATCTTCTGGTCGAGAGGTTAAAAGTGTCTTGTTTGTATGGATAGTTTGCATCCAGGTTCCAGCCGTATATGCAGTACTGTATGGAGGAGGAGAGCTGTATGGAATACATGCGTTCGCTGCTGAGAGACAACGAACTCTTCAAGATCTACATCACGGTGAGGAGCTTGCTACTAAACAGATAATATAGTAAAAGTAGTAAAACCGAACAAAACAGCAAAATAAAGTGTAAAAAAGCGCTTTTTTTTTTCTCCCTTTTGATTTAAATTTAGTTTGTACTCATTGAATCTTTTATCATAACAGTGGGCAGAAACGAATAAACAGTGTAACCGTCTGAAGCTAGCGGACATGCTAGCCAAACCGCACCAGAGACTAACCAAGTACCCTCTGCTCCTGAAGACCATCCTGAAGAAAACTGATGACCAGACCTCCAAAGATGCGCTCAACAACATGGTTAGACACTTCGCAGGCTATAACTCACAGAGGCCCGGTTATCATTTTTCAGTGTGTTCATCAAATGTGCTAAATGCTTGTATATGTTTTCAGGTGGCGTGTGTGGAGAGCTTCATTAACCGTGTAGACTCTCAGATGCGTCAGAAGCAGGAGAAGGAGCAACTGGCTGCCATTTCTGCTCGAGTGGAGTCTTACGAGGCTGTGGAGGGAGCTAGTGAGGAGGTGGAGAGGGTAAGAATAGAAAAGAAAAGACACATCACTGCAGTACAGTATTATGTACTTCATAGAAATGTATTGTTTCGTTGTAATTTCTTCTTCGGATTTGGTTTAAGCAGGCTATGATTTATGTGGCAGGCAGTTCATTTATGTGTTGTTTACCTCTTCAGTGTTCCCTCATTTCTTCTTGATGTATGTCTACAGGCTCTAAAGGAGTTCAACCGAATTGACCTGACAGCACCGATGATTGACACTTCACCAGAAGCGACCAGGCAACTGCACCTGGAGGGGGCGTTCCGCATGAAAGAGGGCAAAGACAGCAGGGTTAGTTCAGATTTCAGATGCATTTGGAAATATTAGCAATGTAGTTGTTTTAAAATCATTAATGGTAGCCACTGTCCTTAAAGGGGTAGTCCACACAGAAATGAAATTCCAAGTTTTCTTCAGTGGTAGACAAAAGAAGATATTTTGAAGAATGTTGGTACAACATTCTTCAAAATATCTTCTTTTGTGTTCAGCAGAAGAAACGAGGTTTTAAATGATGTGAGGGCAAGTAAATGACAGGAAATATCCCTTTTAAGAATCCTCAAAGCTTTAATGCTGCGTGTGAGTATTGTAGTTTATCATGTTTTACATGTATCTGTTTTTTCTTGTGTAGATGGATGTTTACTGCTTCCTTTTCACTGATCTGCTGCTGATCACTAAACCAGTGAAGCGTTTAGAGAAGGTGAAAGTGATCCGACAGCCTCTCCTCCTGCATAATGTGGTGTGCAGAGAGCTCAAAGACACAGGTGAGGAGGAAACATTTAACCATGTTATACATTTAATATGACAAAGGAGGTTAACCAAGCAGTTCTTTACTTTTCCTGTCTTAGGCTCGTTTGTTCTCATCTACCTCAATGAGTACAAGAGCGCTGTGGCTGCCTACTCTTTCCAGGCCAACAGCGCCACCCAGGGGAAAAGTTGGACTGATGCAATTTGCAAAATCCAGGTAAAATCATACTGGTCCATTATTACCAATAATGATCTCTTTGACATTTCTGATATTATAAATCATTTGAAGTGTTCTCTCGGTAGAGAAGTTTGCAGATTTAGCTAACTTGTAAATGCATTTTAGAATCAGCTGCAGCGGTTGCGGTCAGAGGAAGCTCGCAGACAGAAGGCTTGTCTGAAGAAAAGACTTCAGGAAGATCAAGAGGAAGATGAGGACAGCTGTAACTCCACAGCTAGTTCACCTCAATTTAGACACAAAGATCAGAGCAACAGGTATTTTATTTATTATTTTAATTTAATTAATAAAGATTACTATAAAAGATGAATAACTGCCATATTATATGGTCTAATTTAATCATCATATATTTATGGTCTTATATTATAAATTTAAATTAATTCTGTAAACCTGCTTTGGAACAACCTAATTAAACAAAGTGAATATCAAAGTTGACTAACTGATAGTGTTATAAAATAGAAATGAAAAGTTGTATTTAAATAAAATTAAGAAAACGAATAAAAATTAATTAATTATAAATTGCAATTAATAAAAAAAAAATCTACAAAATTATGATATTATATAATTTACCATTTTTTCCTTTTTCTGTGTTCCTGTCTAATTAATACATGCATTATATTATGTTATAATAACTACCTTTGTTTTCTAGTTTCTTTTTTCTAATTAATGCATTTTTTTTTTTTTTTTACAAAAAAATTGGATTAAAAATCAGTTGACCTGCTGGGCATTTAGTTTTATGATAAATTCACATTATTGTTTCTCTGTCTCAGCCAATCAGATGGCTCCACAGAAACCCTGTCAGTGATGGATATGGATGAGTCTGGATCATCTTTGGATCCTTCTACTCTTCAGTCTGACCTAGGTGGGCATTCAGACCAGGATGCCGGTCTGTCCCAACACCTTGACTCTGGCGTCCCACAGCGCGACTTTGAGCCCCATCTGGACAGTCAGGAGGGCTCAGACCTGGACCCACAGTGCCGTTCCATGTCCATGGACAGTGCTTATGGGACCCTCTCACCAGAGTCCATGGTGGAAACCCAGAGTCGAGTGGCCCCGGTAGAGGAAGACGACTCTGAGGACGACAAGGAGACGACGGGCAACGAGGGAGAAGATGAAGAGCAAGAAAATGCAGAAGAGGAAGACGATGAGGAAGACAAAAGCTCATTCGGATCTCAGAACTCAGTGGCACTTTCTCTAAAGCCCAGGCGCCGGCCGCCCGTCCAGTGTCGCCTGCCGTTTTTAGAGAGACTCGCCATCAAATCCCGCTCCGAGGACAACCTGCTGTCCACAGTTCACCATGAAAAAAGTAATCACGGTGTGGCCAGGGCAGCCACGGAGCGCACAGGAAGTCGGCACACATGGGAACAGAGGGTTAAATATTTAGAAGCACCGCTCAGCAGGAGCCTGACGGAGCTCAACGCTGCTGAATCGGACGAGGGTCTCCCGACGGATGCAGAGACGGCCGAAAGCCACAGTCTCACATGCAGCTTGCCCTCGGGGATGCTTTTGGATACATTGAGACGAGCCAAAATTGCACATGAGGCTGGTAGCAACCAGATTCCCTGCAGTGCGTCAGATGGGGAGCTCTCGCCCCCTAGTGGCCTGGAGGGAATGGGCCGCTGTAAGAGACCCCAGCAGCACAAACAACTCACACTGGCCCAACTCTACAGGATACGCACCGCACTGGTGCTCAACTCAACGCTCACCGCCTCGTAAGTGTCATGTTTGTGATTGCATGTGTATTTTCCATCTTGTGCTTTTACAGAAATTTTGCAGAAATTAAAAATCATATGCAGAACAATTTATTTCTTAAGCTATTTGTGATGTTTTGGTTGTTGTTTTTTTTATTGTGTACAGTAACTAAGATATAGGGAGACAAAAGGAGTAAAACAATTTAATATATATTTCTTGTTTAAAAAAAAATTAAGTAAATTAAATAATTTTTTTATATTCTTTATTTTAAATAAAATTATAACAAATTTTATTTAAATAGTTGTCATTTTATTTTTTTAATTTAATGAAATGCATCTGTATATTTTTATCTTATGTAATTGGCAATTAATCAACCATTATTTTTGTATATATATATATATATGTATGTGTATATGTATATATGTGTATATATATGTGTATATGTATGTGTATATATATATGTATGTTATAATATATTTAAACTGTTATTATTCGAAAAACATTACACCATATAAGATGGTAGTTATTAATATTATATTGTAAATTTATATAGTAAAAAAGAAAAATAGTTATAAAAAATGCAATAGATAGATAAATTGATATTTTGGTGCCAGGATACTTTTATTTATTTGTTTTTATCACTTAATTACTTATATAAGAGGCTTTGGAATTAATTTATTATAGGCCTGCAAAATGATTAATCGCAATGAATCGCATTCAAAATATGTTTGTTTACATACTTTATATGATTATGTATAAATACACACATTTTTATTTAATTAATCACATTTATGTAATTTATATTATATATATAAATAAAAACTAATTAATATGTACATGTATGTGGCAGTCACGTGACGTGCTCATGAACCTAGTCGCACTCGAGTAGAGCTCCGTACGTTTGGCCTCTTTGTGCTGAAGTTGTATTCATTGTTGGTGCTTTACCTGATGGCATGCAGTCGTAAACAGCAGGAGTTGTCTGCGTCTGGTTGGATTGCCTGAAGATTCAGAAAAGGACGACCATATGGACTTTTTGAAAAGATCGCTACCGACGTGGCTCCTGTCTCTGGCAGGCAAAGAGATTGAAGTGCAGCAAGCGCATCCCTTGTACACAAGGCTCTCCTCAGATCGCGCTAAACCACATATTTTCATCTTTAAACTGCTGCGGTACACGGACAGGGAGCTCATTCTGCGGGCCGCCAGACTTCATGCCCCGGTGAAAACTTCCGACGGAGCAACGTTGTCTGTCTTTCCAGATTTTTCTCCGGTCACCGCAAAAAGAAGTGCATTTGCACCAATTCAGGAGATGAGAGACGCTGGCATCCAGTATTTTCTCCTTTATCCTGCAAAGCTGAAGGTCATTCTCAATCAAGGTGAACCTAAAATGCTACATGCCTCAGAAGAAGCAGGAGATTTTCCTCAAACACTTTGGAATACAGTTAAAGGATTTATAAGGAATAACTCAATTTCATATGCCTCTTTCCTTCAGAAAAACAGACACAAAAACATAGTTGAACTGGAATCACAGGTCCAGAATCTGACTAGAGATAATCAGAGTTGTTTCTCAGACAATACACTCAGTAAAATCATGATCCGAACTCAATTCATTGCTGAGATCCAGGGCAGAATTCCTGATTCAAAGATCCAGGCAGAATTACTATTTTCAAGGGAGTAGACCAAGCCACCTTTTAGCCCTAAGATTACGCAACAATGAAAAGTTTGCTAATATTTCAGCTGTGAAATCCCAATCTGGGCTCATTATGACAGACCCAAAAGACATTACTATCGCCTTTCACTCTTTTTACTCTAACCTCTATACTACTTCCGCTGATGGTGACCCTGACTCTTTTCCATCTTTTCTGTCCAACCTTGATTTACCTAGGCTATCAGATTCAGATTGGGAATACCTGGCTGAACCGATCTCTCTTCAGGAGCTGGAGTCAGCAACTCGATCTATGAACAAGGGGAGATCCCCAGGCATAGATGGCATTCCAATCGAATTGTATACTACTTTTTGGTCGGATTTAGGCCCCCTCATGTTAGATATGATAAATGTTTTCAGTTACTCAAGGCTCATTTCACCCATCCATTAATATAGCTGTTATTTCTGTCGTTAAAAAAAAGATGAAGATCCGACTTCCTATTCTAGTTACCGGACACTTTCTTTGATGGGGACTGATGTTAAATTAAATGCTAAACTACTATCTCTTCATCTAGAGAAATTTATGAATTGGCTAGTTCATCACGACCAAACGGGATTCATTAAATCTCGCTCAGCTTCGGATAACTTACGCAGGCTATATCATATTATTAATTCAAAGAATAGTTTGTCCTCTCCTTGCGCAGTGTTATCTCTAGATGCGATGAAAGCTTTTGACTAGCTAGAATGGAACTATTTATGGGCGTTTCTACAGCATCTGGGTCTAGGATCGAGTGTCATAAATATGATAAAAGTTCTGTATGCCAATCCAGCAGCCACTGTTCTCACAGGAGCTGTTCGCTCTAACCCATTCTTTATACATCGAGGTACTCGTCATGGTTGCCCACTTTCTCCTCTGTTATTTGCCCTATCCTTGGAACCCTTAGCTCAAGCGGTCCGACAATCTGAAACTATTTCTCCCATAAATATATACGGAATACTCATCATATTTCTTTGTTTGCTGATGATATCTTATTGTTTTTGGAGAAGCCGTCGCATTCTATTCCTCGTGCTGAATTTATTTGACCATTTTGGATCTCTCCGGGTTTAAAATTAATTGGAGTAAGTCATGATTACTTCCCCTCAATTCTAAAATTGATTCCATGTCCCTTTCTATATGTATTCAATTGGTTCAAAACTTTAAGTACTTGGGGATAGATGTTTTTCCTTCCCTGCAGGTAATCGTCTCAAAAAACTATAATGTATTCCAGCCAAAGTATCCTCAGATTTGGTAAATTGGTCTCGTCTTCCTACTTCTTTTCAGGCCCGTATATCGGTGATTAAAATGAATGTTCTCCCACTTATCAATTTCTTTTCTTCCATGATTCCTCTCGCTCCACCGGTTGGCTACTGGAACAAACTAGATGCATGTGTTTCACGGTATATATGGGATGGGAAACGTCCTCGTATTAAACTGACTACCTTACAACGATGTAGATTACATGGAGGTCTTTCTTTCCCTAATTTTAGACTGTATGCTTTTTCCCTCTGCCCTTTAGCAGTTTGGTTTGATCCTGACGCTTCTGTATCTTTGAGAGCAACTGAGGAATCTATTGTTTATCCGTATAAATTGATGCATCTTGTTTTTTCGGGAGTTCCACAGTATAAATTAGGCAGTATAAATCTCGGTTTGGTCCCATTGTAACCCACCTCCTCTCCACGTTGGAGGGATGTTGAAAGATGTTCACAACTAGCTACAAAATGGCATAGGCATTCGCCTATTTTCCACAATAATAACCTTTCGTCAGGCAGTACTCCATTTCATTGTCCACAATGGACTCATAGTAAAGTAAACACTCTAGGAGATATCTATGATGATAGTGGTTTAAAATCCTTCCAGAATCTTAAAACTGAATATAAGCTTATGTACACTGAACAAAATTATAAACGCAACACCTTTGTTTTTGCCCCCATTTTTCATGAGCTGAACTGAAAGATATAAGACTTTTTCTATGTACACAAAAGGTCTACTTCTCTGAAGAAATGTTAACAAATCTGTCTAAATCTGTGTTAGTGAGCACTTCTCCTTTGCCGAGATAATCCATCCACCTCACAGGTGTGGCATATCAAGATGCTGATTAGACAGCATGATTATTGCACAGGTGTGCCTTAGGCTGGCCACAATAAAAGGCCACTCTAAAATGTGCGGTTTTACTGTATTGGGGGGGTCCGAAAACCAATTAGTATCTGGTGTGACCACCATTTGCCTCACGCAGTGCAACACATCTCCTTCGCATAGAGTTGATCAGGTTGTTGATTGTGGCCTGTGAAATGTTGGTCCACTCCTCTTCATTGGCTGTGCGAAGTTGCTGGAAATTGGCAGGAATTGAAACACGCTGTCGTATACGCTGATCCAGAGCATCCCAAACATGCTCAATTGGTGACATGTCCGGTGAATATACTGGCCATGCAAGAACTGGGATTTTTTCAGCTTCCAGGAATTGTGTACAGATCCTTGCAACATGGGGCTGTGCATTATCCCTGTACATACAATCCCTACACTGCATTCCTATTTTATATTCTGTATATACTCTGCTCAATACTGTATATAGCAATTCCACTGTATATTCTGTAAATCATATCTTCACTTACTCTGCACTTATATGTATATAAAACACTATATTCTTGCACTTCTGGTTAGATGCTAACTGCATTTCATTAGCTCTGTACTTGTACTCTGCATAAATGACAATAAAGTTGAATCTAATCTAATCTAATCTAATTATCATGCTGCAAGATGAGGCGATGGTCGTGGATGAATGGCACAACAATGGGCCTCAGGATCTCATCACGGTATCTCTGTGTATTCAAAATGTCATCAATAAAATGCACCTGTGTTCGTTGTCCATAACATACGCCTGCCCATACCATAACCCCACCGCCACCATGGGCCACTCGATCCACAACGTTGACATCAGCAAACCACTCACCCACACAACGCCATACACGCTGTCTGCCATCTGCCCTGTACAGTGAAAACCGGGATTCATCTGTGAAGAGAACACCTCTCCAAAGTGCCAGACGCCATCGAATGTGAGCATTTGCCCACTCAAGTCGATTACGACGACGAACTGCAGACAGGTCGAGACCCCGATGAGGACGACAAGCATGCAGATGAGCTTCCCTGAGATGGTTTCTGACAGTTTGTGCAGAAATTCTTTGGTTATGCAAACCGATTGTTGCAGCAGATGTCCGGGTGGCTGTCTCAGACGATCTTGGAGGTGAAGATGCTGGATGTGGAGGTCCTGGGCTGGTGTGGTTACACGTGGTCTACGGTTGTGAGGCCGGTTGTATATACTGCCAAAGTCTCTGAAACACCTTTGGAGACGGCTTATGGTAGAGAAATGAACATTCAATTCACAGGCAACAGCTCTGGTGGACATTCCTGCAGTCAGCATTCTAATTGCACGCTCCCTCAAAATTTGCGACATCTGTGGCATTGTGCTGTGTGATAAAACTGCACATTTTAGAGTGGCCTTTTATTGTGGCCAGCCTAAGGCACACCTGTGCAATAATCTTGGATTATCTCGGCAAAGGATAAGTGCTCACTAACACAGATTTAGACAGATTTGTGAACAATATTTCAGAGAAATAGGCCTTTTGTGTACATAGAAAAAGACTTAGATCGTTGAGTTCAGCTTATGAAAATATGGGGGTGCCTTGGAACTCTCAACTGCCTGTTCACCCAAACTGTGCGCAAACTAATCCTTCCTTCTGAGGAATCTCCCTCCTCTGCTTCAGTCATCTATCTCTTTCTTCTTGAGCATTCATACAAACCTTTTATCTCTTACTACTGTTTGGGCTAAGGATCTTAATGTGCATGTTATATTTTCCGATCAGGTATGGGGTACGTTTAAATTGTCTTCTAAAAACCCTAATCACTAAATGATTCATTGGAAATTGCTGCATAGGATTTACTTGACTCCAATGAAACGTTTTTATATGAATCTGTCATCATCTCCTAAGTGTAATCTCTGTTCCCAAGGAGTTTTAGGCACGTTGTTTTGGGAGTGTCCCTCTCTCTCACCTTTTTGGACTCAGCTCTCACTGGACCTATCATATTTGTTGGGTACTGAGATATGTTTGATTCCGCACCATTTTTTCATGAATGACTTTTGGGACTTCAGACGAACCTGGACTGTGTGTTTGTTGGACATTATCTCGATGGAACTCTCTACTTCTCGTATACATGGATCTGACGTGAAAACTGTTAATTCATGGCATTCAGCTTTTAATGTTGTCGTCTTTTCTAAAATCTTTGTGTAAATAATTTTGTTGTTTGTTTATCTATTAATATTATTTAATATATATATATATTTTTTAAGTCTACAAGAGGGTGAGATGGGTTGGGGTGGGTTCTAAATTTGTACAGCTGCTTTTTGTTTTGTACTACTGTTCCACAGAATAAAATTCAATAAACAGTCGTTAACAAAAAAATATGTGCATGTATGTGTGTATTTATATATACATAATTATACACAGTACGTAAACAAACTTTTATTTTGCAGTTTTGCAACCCTAATTTATAAAAAAAAAAAAAAAAATCTCTAGCCTCTTTTCCAGCACTTCCTCCTCCTGCCCTCAGATGAATTGTTATTTTTGGATTGACACCTAAACATTTTGTTGCGACAAACTTGTGCTGTGAAAAAGTTTTCTGACTCTTGTCATCCTCTTTCTCCTCAGAGAAGTGTAGCATCTTCCTGGCACAGAGGTTTTGGGGATGGCGTTGAGAGACTGAATTCTGCGGGACACAAATGCACTCTACCCAGTGAGCTCTCCGGCTGCCCTCTCGCTCCCTCTCCCGGTCAGATGGATTCCTCAGTATGTAGCTTTCCTGTCGTTTCTCTGCGGGAGGGACGTCCGCAGACTCATTAATTCCTTGCACTTTGTAAAACACAACTAACTTCTTAAGAGGTCAAAGCTTTCAGTGAGAGAGGGCTATTATCAGAACGATAACCTAATATACAAAATGATCAAAGAAAAAGTGTGACCGAAGCCCTTACCGTGGGATGTCTGAGGTTTCAACGGGTCACATGATGCGGAGAAGTGGAAATGAGAATATGAGAATAAAACACCACATCTTGAATTCCATAATCACCCTGTTTGCTTTCTGAGTATTTCTGTGCTGACAAAGAGGATGCAAGTGATTCATGTTAACTGCACTATGTGACTGTGTGTGTGTGTGTGTGTGTGTGTGTGTGTGTGTGTGTGTGTGTGTGTGTGTGTGTGCAAATTCACGCACATTTGTGTATGACTGAGTGAGTTCTAGATCTCGACCTTAACCAAATCACTGTTTGACTTCAGATAACTTGAGTAGCCACTATGGCACATTACGCATTACTTTAGGACCAGTGTTATGTTCATATGACAGGAATATTTCTGTCATGCAACTGCTTATACTATTAAATCTTTGGGTTGACGCTTATATAAGTTAAACATGAGCACATCGAACCCCCTTACTGTATATTGTGTTGTGTGAGAAGTTGGATTCATAAATGCATAAATAATATCTGAAATGCTTCAGCAGATGCGGTATTAAAGGCAAACAGACTGAAAAAAACAGTGTATTTGGGTTTATAACGTTTAAGGATTCAGGAATCGTCGCCTGACATTAGATGAGCACTTATTAGAGGTCATCTGACACTGAATAGGGTGTTTGGTTTAAGTGGAAGCTCATGTTAGTTTTCAAACATTAACATGTATTGATGATGATTTGTTGTTTTTTTGTAATCTTTTGATTTTGCCGTTACTGCTGTTACCCAAAAGGTTGAACTGAAACTGGCTGGTGCTTTACTAAACCAAGTCCTTCTAAGCTCCCTTTTTGAAAGAAAGAAAGAAACACCCTGCCCAAAGTAAATATGGTGTATTATATGTTTACTTATTAGGCTTTTTGTGTTTGTCGTATTTATTGAGCTTGCATTGTTTTATATATATAAAATATGGTCTATAATAGTATCATTTCACGTCACGGTTGTATTTTTTGTTTCATTTGTTTTGTTGTCTTAATTTGTTCATTGTCATTTGTTGAATTAATTCTGAAATCTGCTAAGAACCAAAATAACCTTGTTTTCCCATGTTAGGGAGTGTTCCTTAAATGTCTTTCAAAATAAAAGACATCTTTCAGTATTCATGAAGTTTGATGTGACTTTTTAGTGACCTCTGGATGGATAGATAGATAGCTAAACATTAAAAATAATAAAAAAAGTCGAAATGTTCAAATGAATAGTGCTTTTGACAAATTTGTTTTAAGAAATTTGGAGTAACTGACATGTTAACCTCTTATTCACCAAATATTTGTGCGTGTGTGTTTAGGTAAAATATGCTTCTAAAACGTGGTTCTGATGCAAAAAGCCACATATTAACAAAAATAAACAATGTAATGGGTAATAGGAACAATATATGATCAAAATAATATTTTATACTATACATTTTATAAACTGATTCGTTATACGCCTGGGCATCTAATAGATTGAAAACCCCTGTCCTAGTATGGCAAGCCGTTTTGACTTTTATTCATTCTCAGGACATGAATTCTTGATATCAACAATTCACTTTTTACTAGTTAAAATGCTAATTCTTATGTGTATAGAGTCATAAGTCACTTTGGATAAAAGCGTCTGCTAAATGACTAAAAGTAAGGAGTGTAAAGACCATCGACTCTACCGTGCGACTCCACCGGGTTGGGACACTGGCAAAGGATATAAGTATCGCTTTTTATTTTTATTTTATTATTATTATTTTTTCTTTATATGTTTACTGTTGAACTGTTGTTGTATGCATTTGTCAATTTTATTTTATTTCTGTATTTTCTTAAATGGGTGTGTATAGAGTATTTACAGAGTGTTAACTTTGTTTTACTTATTTGTAAGTCGACTAAAAGTAAAGTAAAAGTAACATTGTTACTAGTAGAACTCTAATGCCTGATATCAAGAATTAACATTTTAACTAGTAAAAACTGAATTGTTGAAATCAAGAATTCATATCCTGAGAATGAATAAAAGTCAAAACGGCTTGCCATATGCTATAGTCCTAGTGCACCCTAAACTTTCCGACTAAAGTAATTCCTCACTATGAGCACTAGAGGGAACTACCGAGTCAGGAAAGCTAATGTTACTTTAGCTGTCAATGTAATATTTCTCACTCAATTTCACAGTATATATAGTTATAATAACTTTCTAAACTTACTCATCTCAGTGTTACAGAGTCTCAGCAGCCAGACAGTCAAACATTAGAAAGTGTAATCTAGAAAGATCTAATATGAGGCTGTATAAACAGTCCATCTAAACAGTTACTTCCACTGATCTAAATTCAGCTACAACTGCTAAATCTGTTGAGCACTGACTATACAGCATGTTGACAGTATATGTAATCAGACACAGAATGGCTTTGATTCATCATACAGCAGATGTCTGTCTCAGTGAATATGTTTTATAGAAACATAAACACAAGATGAGATGCTCGGCTGTGTATTTACATGTGGCGGATGTTACATGTGGCGTACATGGCCTCCTCTTACATTTACTCCCAAACACTTTCAACAGATGAATTATGTATCTTATCACTCTCATCAGATGAATTATGTATCTTATCAGTCAGGTTTTTGACATTCATGCAGTCGGTTGTTTCTGGGTTGGCCTAAACTCATTCACCCTCTGTGCACGGCCGCGGTTGGCATTCTGTGATGTGTGCGGGCCAAGGTGTATTTACAGGTTATTATATCAGCTAATAGGTGGATTACAGCATGTTGACTCCACACAAGACCCTAATCCTCATGGAAAAGGCAACGTTCTGGCCCATGGGATTTTCTGCATTAATCCCATCCTAGATCTGCCGGATCCAGCCCCAACCTCCCCCTGATTCCCACATCTGGCCTTCTAGGGCTTATCAATGTAATCCTCCATTTTAGAAGTAGTTTATTATGCTTCACCGCTGATACACTGGACTTTAATTATAAAAATGCAGCTTTACGCTGTGACCAAAAGTAATTACACAACCTGAGTCGATTAGCTGCTCTGTGTGTGTGTGTGTGTACCTCATACAGTATCATGGTAGTGATTTTCTATGTTATATATATATATATATACACACACACACACACACACACACACACATATATATATATATATATATATATATATATATACGTACACACACACAGTATATGAATGCACAGAAATGAATGCATTACTCAGCAAGGATGCACTAATTTGATAAACAGTGACATTCAAATTTTGTAATAATGTTACAAAAGATTTAAATTTTAATAAATCCCGTTCTTCTGGACTTTCTGTTCATCAAAGAATCGTGGGCAAAAAGTGAATCATGGTTTCCACAAAAAAATATCAGGGTTAAAACCATGGAAAAATGTAATTACTTGTTGAAATAAAGCAAATATTATTTCAAATGAACTAAAATGTAAAAGAAAAAAAACTTTTAGTTTAGTTTAGTTGAACTTTTACTCAAATAACAAATGCTAAAACTCAAATAGTAAAATAAAATAAAAATAAAATCAATAATGCAAATGACAAAACACAACAAAATTATTAAAACTTTAACCTAAATATTTACATTTTGATCATATTTTAAATTTTGAGAAGTGACAGTAAAGTTTAGTATTAATGTTACAAAAGATTTAAATTAAAAATTAATTTTAAATAATCATTAACTGAAATAAAATAAAGTTTATTTCAGCTAGTTGCAAGACAAAATCAAACAAAAAATTATGTATATATATATATATATATATATAGATATATATATATAAATGTTATTATTATTATTCTACTTATGCCTCTAAAATACGCAGTTCTGATGCAGAAGGCCACATATTAATATATATATATATATATATATATATATATATGAAAACTCAATACATAAATTGATGTAAAGATTTTTCTTCAATTATTTAGATTATTTTGACTGACACTGTACTGTACGTCTGTCACCAGGTCAGACACAAACGATCAAGAACTCCTGCTTCTCCTTGTGACAGATGTCATAAAGCATCCTGTAAAAATGGTCTGATTAACAACAGGGCACTTTGGCAAATCCAGATTACGAGAGCACTTTCCTTTATTAAACGTGGCAATCCTAGCACTCTCTGCAGCTCTGGGATTAAGAGCAGGTAGACGCCATTGTCTGTCGAAACAATCCCTCTGTAAGCCTGCCGGTGTGTCTGCTCTCTTGACGTGTTAGTGTGAACACCGTTCTCTGAGTTCTCTTTAATCAACATCATCCTCTTTAGAGGCCGAGGTGATTGGATTTAGGTTGTGTTTGTATGAGAAAGAGGAATGGGAATGAGAGCTGAGGTATGTTTACTAGGCTGTGCGACAAGCCCCGGCCATATGGACAGACTCACATGAGAACAGCTGATTGACCTTTATATTGTCACTAAAGCTGCCAAGCAACATCTGGCATCATTAGGCACAGTGGTTTTTATCAGGTTAACATGGAATATTGTGTACAGATCCAAAGAGGAGACATGGAAATCTCTCCACACATCAGACAGAGAAACAGTTTTTATTACTGTTATTATTATTATTTTATTTCACTGTCCTCATTATTTGTTACCACAAATAAAATACAATATTAATATAAAATATTAATATTAAACATAAATAATAAAAGCAGCACAAATAATTAATAAAAGGTTTATAATTTATAAAGGAACCAAATCAGAATTCTCTGGTGTTTATTTGTTTTTATGAATTACTTTTATATTCTCATTCTTATTCTTGATTGATTTATTAATTAATTGTCATTTTTGTTGCCACAAATAATACAATTATAATAATGTTCACAAAATTCACATGCTAAAAGAAAGCAAATTAGAATTTTCTGGTGTTTTTTTTTTATTATTGTTATGAATTACTTCTATATTCCCATTTTTATTTCTACTCATATTCTTATTTTACTTATAATAATTTTTATTATTTCATTATCATAAATATTTGTTACAATAAACAAACAAACCACAAAAATGTATTCTTTGTAATAATAATATAATAATAATAATAATAATAAGCTCGAAGGATCATTTTTTAATACTTTTAGGTGGTGAGGATGACAGTGATTAATAATAATATGGGTATTTTTATTATAATAATTATTTTTTTATTTAGTTTTTGTGATTATTTGCCACCACAAATAATAAATATATAAACAATAAAAAGCATCACCAATGATTATTCATAATAAGGTTCATTTAATTCATAAGGAACCATGCATGCCTGAGTTTTTTTGTTGTTGTTGTTTTTTTTATTACTTCTGCTTGGCTTAATATTTAAGCTGTTTTTCTGTTCTGATTCTGTCCCATTAGACATAACATATGCCTGTGAGCTCATAATCATTACTTAGGTGTTTTGAAAAATGAAAGTGACCATAAGGCACAGTTTATAAAAACAACTTTACAGAGATTACTGTTATTGTATCAGCCTTAAAGAGCTTATTGTCTTTCCAGTATTGTATTTTTGAGGGGGTTAATGCACATGAAAATGAAATGACAAGCATATTCCTTAATTAAATGGAAATCCATTTGGAAATGCCAGACACTGCTAGGTAGAGTTGTGATGTAAACGGGTTGCATTTACCACCATTTTTGCAATTAATCTGGTGAACTGTAGTTCATACCTTCAGATTACTAGATGTCAAATCCCTGAAGCCAAAGTAAAAGATAACATGAAATATTAAAGACCACAGGTGTCTTTTTTTTTTTTAGATGCACCTGTATATGGGGTAAGTTGTCACAATGGAATCTGCCAGAACTGCGACACATAGCTAAAATTTAAAAGGTTAATTGTTTTCATGTGTTTTTCATTACTTGTATTCTCTCTCTCATATATATACAATTAAAAAATTATTTTATGAAATTATAAATAATTTTACTATATACAACTCTTCAGAAGACAGCTAAATTAAAAAAAACTTTGTAACATTCCATTACACGGGTTTTTTATATTAAATGTTTTTCTTTTTATTTACTTTTATATATTTTGTTTATATTTCATAGATATTTTAATAAAATGTATAGCCTAAATGTGTTCCTATGTTGCTAAATACTTTTGTCTGTATCTAAAATCATATAGCCTAGTGTTTATTTAGTGTATAAAGCGTATTTATAGAGATGGTTCTGACATTATAAGATTTATGAATTCTCTTTTAGTTTTCAGAGCACAAAGGGTTAACTGTAGGAGGTTCTGTTTGCAGATGAGGGTGGAGTGAACTTGGCCAGTGAGTGTACACTTTCTTCTTCAGTAATTAGCTTGTCTTCTAGTAAAGCAATGCTTCAGCATCTTCGAGAAGAACCCATCTCGACTACATCATATCTGTTATAAAATTACATTTTGTTTTGAGTTCCCTGACAGAGATGGGCGAGATCAGTGAAGCGTCCTTACTGGATTACATCTGTTCCTCTGGAGGAAAAGTCAAAAATTCAGATCTGTCCAAAACATATAAGCATTTTATAAACCATAGCGATTTGCAGCTACGTGGTGAGTAAATGAGAATATGATATTTATCACATTCGCTTTACAGCCTTCACTGCAAGCGCGACGCACGTGCAGAGCTAGGGTTAAAAACCGCACTTGAATAAACCTTTTAATTTGGTTGCAAGCTGCATTAATGAGGTGTTTTTGGGAGCACATTCTGTCGTTTTTAACTCTAAAATAAGATTTAAATACTCGCTTCGCTTTAGGAATCGTAGTAAAGTATTTAGTTTCTTAACTCTGACGCAAACATCTGCTTTAGATTTAAACGCTACCAACAGATAGAATTACACATGGAATTCTGTCATTTCCTTTGCTCCCTCAGGAAGGGCCTCCACATTCCCAAACCATGACAGCTGAGTTCTAAATACAATATTCACCGACTGTTGTTTACAGTTTGATTCATATTCCAGTATTTATCAAAATATGGTCAGATTGACTTATGTAACACACTAAACTGACTGCCATAATAACCAGAGTAAACTGATTTTCCAATGTCTATTAATCAGAATAATGGTAAATCTGAGTGATATTATATATAGAAAGTTGTGAAAAAAGTTAAACTATTGAAGAAATATGTAATTGGCACAAGAGACTCTTTTCCATGCATTAATCAGAATATGACCACATTCTGATTGATATCGGAATATTCCTGTGCAAGTTATCAGTTTCAGTGTCTGAATTGCTGAATTGTTAATGCTGACAATTATTTGTCTGCGCGATGGCCTAAATGAATCGGTTGTTGTTTTATAGACTTGTGTCAGCTGATCAGTTGTCCAACATTTGATTTTTTTTTCATTATTTGCACCTGATTAGTTATATGCACCTATGAGGTTTTTTTTTATTACGGTCTCAATATGGCTTAAAATCCCATTTTATAGCTATCAGCATCTGCCACTGAAAAAGAATATTGTTTTGTTTATGAACATTAAATATTAATGTAAAAATGGCATGGCATGTCGGCAAAGAAGGGTGCAGCAAAGTGGGCCAAATAAAAAAAACATGATGTTCTCATAAGTAATTACATTAGATGATGTTGCATTTAATCTTACATGCATGTGTCAAACATAAATTTATGAAACAATTATCTGTAATGGCTTATAATGCCTCGTCCAGCTGTGCCGGTACAGTTGTGCACAGAGGTTTCAAAATCTGCCTTTATCTGGTACCATCTGACATGGCTAACCAATTATCATAATTATTCTTGATTACCGCAGCAGCCTACATGACATGCTCTAATTCTGGAGTTATAATGATTCCAGTCCTTTTTAGGATGGAGGTTTTGATGGGATCCCGGGCAGTTGCTACATTCTGTGTGGGAACATCGAGTCCTCATTGTAGTTGGCAAGCATAGACTAATAAATGTGCTCAGAAATCTAAACTGTGTGCCTCTCAGCACCGTGACAGGAATTCTGTGGGCTACAACTGTTAAGTGTTTACTTCCCTTAAGGTTTCCTGTTGTTGTGGATGCTGTGTTGCAATGCCATCCCTGTCTTTTCCCCTGGCAGGAAAACGGAAAGGTTGTGTAGGGTACATTCTCTATTTAAAGATCCTAGTCCTGATATATTTTGGCTGTTTGGCACAGTCCAGTTTAAGTGGTTCTCATTTTTAACCCTTTATATGTCACAATATGTAAATATGATGTTTTTGAAAGTTCAACAGCATACCCAGTCTATTTTTAAGTATGTTTGTTGACACAAAAAGAGTGAAATATTTCATAAAACAAATGGGATTCTGGGAAATATATATATTTTTTATTGTTCAGTGTAAATGACATTTTATTAATTCATGTTCATCAACAATAAAACCATTAGTTCATAAAGTCATCAATTATTAAAAATGCCTGCTTGTTATAAATCAATATAATAAAATATATCAATACTAGATATCAATTTACTATTAGACTAAAGATGTTTTTTAAATAAAATATTTGATTTAAATAAAAAAATTAAATATATTTTTTTTAAATAAAAATGTAAATAATACATCTAACAACAAAGTACTACTGTGAGTAGGGTAAAATGTAATAATGATATTTAACAAACAAAAATTTCCAAATATTTTAATTTATTTTTTCTTCACAAAAACAGTGAAAGAAATGTTAAAATAAAATAAAAATACGATTAGACTAAATAAATAAATGGAATAATATAATGGGGGGAAAAACTAAATATTTTCCAGATATTTTAAACATTTATAACCTTTTTTTCCCCCTGCAATATATTGATTTAAGTATTTTACTCTTTAGATTTGAGTGCCTTGGGTGAGAGTGAATATGCACACAACATGAGTGATTTTTTTTGTATATATTTATGTTCATTTGAAAGATAAATACTTCAGAATAAGCTTACATGATGACCTTCAGCAAAGTGGCTCAAAGTCTAGCATTGAATGTGTCCGTTGCCGTCGCAACTAAATAACTATTTCACAGAAAATATAGCTAGGATCGAGTAAAACAGCTTCTGCAAACAGAAGACTTTGTGTGATGTAAATAGGACCATGTAGACTTACAGCTAGAGCAGCGGTTTTCAAACTGTGGGTCATGAATCACCGCAGAAGGGAAGTAGCGGTTCAGGCAAAATGCAAGTATGATGGTATGTTCGAGCCATGTCAGAAATATGAAACATGTATGTACTCAAATTCAGTTCATGGGGTTCATATCTTGTGTTTGCATATTTCTGACATGAAGCATTACAGCAGCGTTTCCTGAACTCCCGCTCCTCTTGGTCCGCTGTGCATGTAAAAACAAACAATCACCACCTGTGTAGTCCGATTCATGAACAAATGACTCTTATGAGTCGGCTCTTTTAATGACTCGTTCTGGTGACTGGCAGCTACTTGTTTGAATCAGTCTTATGAATCTTTTACTGAATGAACTCTGTCAGAGCGGCTACTAAAAAATGACTCTCTTTCTGAACTGCAAGTTCCGTCTCAAAGCTCATTATATTGCTATATTCATAATGTTGATCATTTATTAAGAAACGCATATTTGGCATTTAAAAAACTAGTTTATTATATGTAAGTATATTAGCACCACCTGTGTAGTCTGATTCATGAACAAATGAGTCTTATGAGTCAATTCCTTTAATGGTTTGTTTACTCAACTGGCAGTTATGTGTGATGAATCTTTTACTGAATGAACTCCATCAGAGCCTCTACTGAATCAGCAGCGTATGATTCAGTTAATGAATGGCAAGTTCCATGTCAAAGCTTGCTATGTCACAATATATGTTCATCAGCAATAAAATTATTAGTTCATAATACCAATTGTTACGTCTCTGGATGTAAAGTTATTATTTGTATTTATTTTTGCATTTATTCGGTGTGATGTATTTCAGTGTTGTGTTGCATGCTATATTGTGCGCTGTTTCTCTCCCTCTCTCGTGCATTTGAGTGATGACCCATTGGGAATGGTTGTTGAAAAGGCATATGAGCACAGCAGTAATGAAGGATTTGTTTGTGCAGCTCTCCTCCCTCTCTGTCATTTAATCATTTTCTATTCTTGTATAGTAATTTGAGCCAGTTTCTGGTTTCTCCCTGCTGCAGTCAGTCTGTGCTGAAGTGATGTTACATAACATCACAAACTCCCACAGGCCAGGAATCAGAGTTCATTGTTTGTGCCAATCGTTACATAGCTAATCTTTCCAGTCAAAAACATGCACACAGAACAAATCAATCAATAAACAAGTGTTCAAGGTTTGATTTCAATCACAAATCAGGAAATGTTGTTTTTAAAGTAGTAGTTCACCCAAAAAATTACTCTCAGGCCATGTAAATTAGTTTTTTTTTCATCGCAACAGATTTGAAGAAATGTTGCATTACATCACTTGCTCACCAATGGATCCTCTGCAGTGAATGGGTGCCGTCAGAATGAGAGTCCAAACAGCACAATAATCCACAAGTAATCCACACCACTCCAGTCCATCAATTAATATCTTGTGAAGTGAAAAGATGCGTGTTTGTAAGAAACAAATCCATAATTAAAGCATTTTTAACATCAAACCAGCTAGTCCTCTATCCATAATGCTTTGTCCAGTGAAGAATTAATCTAATCTGAACCAGGACAGAAATATGCACAGATCAAGCACCATTTGTAAAAACAGTTCTAAACAAATATGTTGGTGGATTTTGATGTGAGAGGACAACAAGAGATGGATTTTTGCATCATTATTGATTATGCACTAGTATTTTGATGGTTTAAAGATAAAACACTGAAACTGTGGATTTATTTTTTACAAACATGCAGCTTTCACTTCACAAGACGTTAATTGATGAACTGTAGTCATGAGGATTACTTGTGGATTGTTGTGATGTTTTTATCAGCTGTTTGGACTCTCCTTCTGACGGCACCCATTCACTGCAGAGGATCCATTGGTGAGCAAGTGATGTAATACTAAATTTCTTCAAATCAGTTGCGATGAAAAAACTAACTCGCTACAAAGATGACCTGAGGATGAGTACATTTTCAGCAATTTTTTTTTTGGTCAACTATTCCTTTAAAGCTATGCTAATTCTGTCATCTTTTACTCACCCCCATCGCCATCCAATCCTGTGTGACTTTCTTTTTTCAGTGGAACACAAAAGAAAAAAAGTGTTATTACAAAATGTAACTTAATTTTGTGTTTCACAGAAGAAAGCCATACAGGTTTTAATTCTAGCCTCTGGCATGCTTTGGGTTTACAAAGTGTAGATTTACATAGGAAAGAACGAATGCAAGGTCATATTGTACAAGTAATATACACATACTGATGATACTTTAATCTCTCTTTTTTTCCCTCCAGCCAAATACAGAGAAGAGTTCAAACTCATCATTGATCGAATTGCAGTTGTGAAATCGGAGAATGTGAGTACATATGTTGTCTAATCATTATTGCACAGTTTAAACTAATCAACTCCTCCCTCAGTCTGATTATATAATCATTAGGGCATTTTTGCATGTGTAATACGATCACATTTTATTCCCTGTCCCTGAAGAATAGTCGTAGAGGACTCTATTCCCACAGTGATTCATTATTTACTCAGTGAGTGGGGTAGTCTTTACTTTCTCACATTAATACTATACACCACACCCTTATGATCTCGGATCATTGTGCCACATGTGTACTTTCCCTCGGATGAGATCACTTTGTCTGTTCTCAACTGTAATTATTATTATTTAGTCATTTAGCAGACGCTTTTATCCAAAGCGACTTACAAATGAGGACAATAGAATCCATTAATGCATTGTTTTCCAGTTATACACTACCATTCATAAGTTTGGGGTCAGTAAGACTTTTACCCCTGGTTTCACAGACAAGGCTTAAGTGTAGTCCTAGACTTAAATGTAAGTCTGAGCTTTTTCAACTGAAATAAACTTGCACTCACTGATCTTAAAATATATCAGTGACATTGTTTTGTCTCAAGATGCACACCAGTAACGCTTTTTTCTAAGCATGTTTATAAAAATTATTTAAATGTCCTAATTGAACTATGGCCTAATCCTGGTTTAGTCTAAGACCTGTCTGTGAAACTGGACCTTAAGGTTTTTTAAGGGTACACTCCCAAAGTGTGCATTTATTTGATAAAAAATACAGTGAAATATTGTGAAAAAAATTACAATTTTCAAACAACTGTTTTCTATTAGAATACTGTAAAATGTAATTTATTCCTGTGATACAAAGCTGAATTTTCAGCATCATTACTCCAGTCTTCAGTGTCACATGATTCTTCAGAAATCATTCTAGAGAATCTGAGATAAATCTTTTTTTTTTTTGATAGAAATATAAATCTTTCTTGTCACTTTTGATCAATTTAATGCATCAATGCTAAATAAAAGTATCAATTTCTTTAAGAAAAAAACATTTAAATAAATGTGTTAAAGTGTTAACCTAAAAATATATATGAAGTCATTATTTATACACAGAAAGTCATATTTTTTTCTTTATTTTTTCAAATAACAGAATGAAGGTAATGGTTCCTTTTTCATTACAGGGAGAGAAATATCTCATCCTCAAGAAGAAGTATAGACCGCAAATGCAAGAGCGAGAGTCTGGCGCTGGAAAGGGAGGACAATCAATCAAGCCGGTTCATCTGAACCCACAAGATGATCTCCGGGTCTCGAATCCAGTGCAGAACCGTACCCCAACAGCTCAGAAACCAGCACTGGTGGCTTGGTGCTCAGGACCCATGATTACAGTCACAGAGTCACCAGAACCGACCCATACAGAGGATGTGAGTGATTATTGATTATAATAGTTCTGTTTTACTCATTATAGATCAGTATTAAAATAATAGTTTACCCAAAAATGAAAATTTGCTGACAACTTCAGGCCATCTGAGATGTAGATGAGATTTTCTTCTTCAGAACACATTTGGAGAAATTTAGGATTACATCACTTGCTCACCAGTAGATCATCTGCAGTGAATGGGTGCCGTCAGAATAAGAGTCCAAACCGCTGATAAAAACATCACAATAATCCACAAGCAATCCACACGGCTCCAGTCCATCAATTAACATCTTGTGAAGCATGTTTGTAATAAAAAAAAAAAACATAGCTGAGACGCTTTTAACATCAAATACGAGTCCTCTATCCATTATACTGCTTTCTCCAGTGAAAAAGTCATCTCGTCTGAATCAGGAGAGAAATATGCACTGATCAAGCACAGTTTACAAGTGAAAACAGTCCAAAACAGTTATAAACAGATATGTTTGGTGGATTTTGATGTGAGAGGACAACAGGGGATGGGCTTTTCTGTTATTAAGCGTTATTATGGATTATGGATTTGGCCAGAAGCAATGGTTTAAAGTTAAAATGCCTTATTGATGGATTTGTTTCTTACAAACACAGCTTTTTACTTCACAAGACGTTATTTGATGGAGTGGTGTGGATTCATTGATTTCTGACGGCAATTTCTCATTCTGACGGCACCCATTCACTGTAAGTTAATTTTTCATTTTAAGGTGAACTGTTTCTTTAAGAGGAGTAAACGTCAAGTGAAACCTCTCTTATAGCTCAGTGACCACTTTAGTTACATCCGTGTTATCAGACATGACACATCATGACACCTTATGATTTTACTAAAAAAAAACAAAGAAGAAGAAGCAACAATAACTAAAGAGGAATCTGGATGAGTGATTTAACCACAGTATTTCATCAGTTTTCTGTGATCTGACGTTGTTCCATTAAACTTAATATTTAAAGCTCTACTTGAATGTAAGATGTTATTGTTGTCCAAGTATTTGTCATTGTCTCAGTTAGACTAGATGATATGTTCACATCAACTGAAATAGTGTAAAACTCTTGTGAAATTCAGGTCTCTATTAATCATTTTCTTGGATATCACTCAGAATCCAGTGTTTTTCCTCTGACTGTTTTTTAGAAAGCTTTTCTAGTCTGGATTAAAGAAGCAGCTGGTGATAAGAGAAAGCTTTTCAAAACCAGATAACAGTGTTTCAGTTGCCTCATCTTTAGCTGTAGGACTTCAGCTGTTAAAAACGTTATTTTGAACCACATATTAAGACTTCCAGCGAGGGAGAGTATAGTGGGCATGTAAAATTTAATTTTTGGAATGATTAATTGCTATTTTTTGCTTGATTTTAAGATAATCTTCACTTATCTATGATGCCTGGAAGCATCTTTGATCATTTAAGCCTGTGAGGTTGGCATCTCTGTGTGGCGGCCACACTTTTGAGTATTACTATTGAGTATGTAGGTTAAAGTTTGCTCAACATTCACATTACTACTATTGGTAAACACAACTATTAATGCAAATCTGTGATGGTCTTATGATTTTAATGTGAAAAAGTGGTTTATCTCTCTAAAAAAGGTTAACATCATAAGCATATTCTTTGAGTGCTCATTATGGGAATCTGTGAGCCGATGATAGGGTTACTATAGTTAACCAAAAGTAAAATTAAACAAGTTAATTGAAATAAAATATAAATATTTGATGGAAAATCTTAAAGCTTAAAAAATATTGCCTCTCTGCAACTTCAAGTTGAAGTACTAAAAGTACCTAACTTGAAAAAAAAAAACTAATATTCTTTAAAAAATAAAAATCTAAAAGTGAAGATTTTTTTTAAAATTAATTTTAAAATTAAAATAAAAAATAATACTGAAAATCTGAAAAGAAGTTTAATTCAAAATGTAAATGAAAACAAATTTAATGGGAAAAAGGTGGTATAATCTATAAAGGTAAAGATCATAAGCATATCTATTATGAGAATTTTATGATTTGAAATATATTCACTTAATAACATTAACATTTATACAGATGAAGAAAAAATTCTATTTGCACACACATGTTATGTTTAAATAAAATTTCAAATTAAGATTTTAAATATTGCCTTGGCAAATAACTGAAATACGTTGAAACATTAAAACTAGTAACTACTACTGCAAAAAAATTCAAATTGAACTAAAAACAAACTGAAAACTAAATTTATACTTAAATTTACAACTCAAGATTA
This sequence comes from Barbus barbus, assembly GCF_936440315.1. NCBI lineage: Eukaryota > Metazoa > Chordata > Actinopteri > Cypriniformes > Cyprinidae > Barbus > Barbus barbus. The sequence goes on from NC_136719.1 coordinate 22,075,932, forward strand.
CATTGATATAAACTTTGATAGTAGATTCTGCGGAAAACACTGTTGACGAGTGGCAGTTTTCACTCACACATGAAGCACATACAGTTCAACACACAATAGTGTGAATTTCCTGTCAGCGCTTATTTCAGTCACTTTGAAATTGTGTCTAGAAAACTGTTAAACAGACAGCCTACTATATGAAAGCATGAAAGTAGCAGCATTTATTTCTGAGCAATGAAAACACCATCTTCCTATACAGTTTTTCTGATTTCAGAGTGAATGTCTTCCATGTATGTCTGCTGAGAATGTGCTTGACCGTTGACCTGCTATTTTGTCAGCATCAGCTGATTCTTAGTAAAGTGTAACTTCTGCTTTTCTTGTGATTAGCAGGCAGACAGCACCCTCTCACCGCCAGCAGAGGAGAAACCAGAGGAGCTTTCAGCCTCAGACCGAGAAGATGAACTCGACAAGGATTCAGGGTCAAAGGTTAGAGTTAAAGTAAATTATTTTTTCAAACTGATCATACGCTATTTAAGATGTTTCTGTTGCTCTGTCTGAAATGGAACTAATTGTAATGATTTAGAACAAGCTTCGGTAACACTTTACAGTAAGGTGTCATTCGTTAACATTAGTTAAATATATTAACTAACATGAACAAACAATGATCAATACATTTATTACACTATTTATTCATCTTGGTTAACATTAGTTAATAAAAATAGAGTTGTTTATGTTAGTTCATAGTGCATTAATGTTAACAAACACAACTTGTGATTTTAATAATGCATTAATAAATGCTGAAATTAACATTAACTACGAATAATAAATGCTGGAGAAGTATTGTACATTCTTAGTTCATGTTAAATAATGTTAACTATTGTAAAGTGTTACCCAAGCTTCTCTTAGTTGTCATAAAAGCACTAGAACATATCTGTATATGCTTTAAACCCCCCCACAAAAAATACATCAATGACTTTAATATATCTTTTGTGATTTAATATTATTAAAATATTTTAATTTAAAATTGATTTTGACATTTTATCCTGCGCTTTAATTAAATGTCTAGGAGGCTTTACCATCCAGAAAGAAAACAATAATAATATAGAATATATATAATATAATCATAATGATAATGATAATATTTATAAAATATTATATTAAATAATATAATAGTCTTTCATATTTTAAATTACAATTATACATTTTAAAAAACTAATTATGTCATTTGTATAATTTATAATGAAAGTAAATTGAGATTTTTCCAAGATCTGCACTCTAAAAAAAATATATTATATTCTGTATTTAAAAATAATAGGTGAAGCTGTTTTTTTAAATACAAAAGTGAAAAGCAAAAAAAAAAAAAAAAACGTTTTGTGTCAACATTCAAGAAGCCATTTTGTTTTCACGTCACATAAACAGGAAATTACATCACAAAGTGGCCCACTGTTGGCCCTCATGACTGTGTCAAGCCTTTTTTAATATTCAGATTTAAGTTTAGCTAAACACTAAGAATATTTCATGAAAATGTTTGAAAATCATGATTACAATAAGCAATCAATTTCTAAAAAAAATAGCACATGCATCTGATTTTTTTCCTCATGATTTTTTATTATTATTTGTCATTTGTCATTGCTCTCATTTGTACATCCTTATTTATCATTCACCCAAAAGCTGACAGTAATTCAGGAGCTCCTAAACAATCTTCTCACATGATATCTGTAATACTAGGACTAACCAAAAAGTGGCGCCAGAATAAATAGCTGCATTTTGAAAGGCCTTATTTCAGCCAGGAGTGACAGCTTGAAAGACACATTCATTTACATTTGAATGAAGCTTTCTATTCTTGTGCAAAACAGCAACATGCTCCACCTCATTATAGAGCAAATGATCATCTGTGCCCTGCGATCATTTGTATGTAGATTAGCCCAGATGCGGCTAGTTAAAGGCCAATAGCATAAGTTTTTGTTTGGTTTTTAATTTCTTTTTTATTGTATTTTTAATATAAGTAAATATTAAGTCTTCTATTTTGTTCTTAAAGCTTTAAAACATGAAATGTTTTGTTTTGCATTAAAGCTTTCTCTTTCAACCGCACCGCTTGCAAACTGTTTAAGTGGAAGAGATTCACACTTGAAAGCTCTTCACGCCTGAAAGCTCTTTCCAAGAAGCGAGACATAACTGACTAGTCCTTTATAAGAATTATTCATATGATGCATTGAAGCTGAAATCATCTGCATAAAATGTGATCTTTTTAATATTTTACAATGCAGCGACTATTTGTCACCAGGTTGATTTCCACATGGAAAAATAATAATTTTGCATGCAATTATTCAGTCACTCACCCGCTCTCGTGTTTCAAAAGGAAATATGTCTGGCTTAGTTCCTATTCAAACACAGGTAAACAAATATTGCACGCCGTTTTAGGAAAAGAGACCTTGTCAGTGTCTCGGACACTCTACAGCCGTCCTGAAAACAATTAGCCATCACGAGCGCTGCAAAAATGACCCAACCTCTCCATTTTCCCTCACATTAATCAGCCTGACTGACACTTCGGTGCATAAAGAGAAATTGACCATCACTTTGGCTCACAAATCTAGCAGCTTCTGGTAAAATGGCGTATGATAAAAAAAAAAAAACATAAGGCATAGTTAAAGCAATTTGGTGCTCGTTGGAGCCAATCATTCACTTCTGAGGAGTTTTAAGTGTTTATTTATGGTTGTGTGACCTGTCAAGAGGGCAAATTGGAGGAATTATCCTTTGTTTTTACTGTTCTCCCATTTCCACAAGCAGGTTTGTTGTGTTTTTGAGGTAAACGTCCCTGGAAGTTTTGTTTCTGGTATTCAGTGCGAGTCTGTGTACTGATAAACAGAACGGCATTATGGGTGTTTCCTGTGTTTGCTGTGTTGACCGCATCTTTGCTTGGGTCTGTCTGTGTGTGTACTGATGACTTTGTGGACTGTTTACGTTGTTTATTTGCTTGAGTTCGTTCATTCTTCACAGCACTGTGTTTTCCTCCACTCATGCCGCAACTACAGAACAGGAAGAGGAACCTGTCAAACCCAAACGCCCCCTTTAACGCATTGTATTATCTGTGTTATTAACTGTACAGTTTCACACTGACTCCTCCAAGCTCCAGTTGATACTGACAGGTGGTTTTGTGAGTGATTTTGTGAATCATATCATATCCTGTTTCTTTCCCAGAGTGAATCCGAGCAGGATGAGGAGTGTGGAGGCAGTTTGGAATCCACCGCTGTGGCTGTGAGTGTATTAACACATAACTGATCATAACACACATTACAAGAAACATTTATCATGGTATTGACACATTAAATTTACCAAAAGTGACATGTTTTAAGGTATCCTGTTCCCTCAAAAATATTAAGCAGCGTAACTGTTTTTAGCATTGATAATATTAAGAAATGTTTCTTGAGCAGCAAATCAGCATATTAGAAAAAATTCTGAAGCATCATGTGACACTGAAGACTGGAGTAATGATGCTGAAAATTCAGCTTTGTATCACAGGAATAAATTACATTTTACAATATTTAAAAATAGAACAGAATTTCACAAAATGACTGTTTTACCGTTTGACCAAATAAATGCAGCCTTGGCGAGAGACTTGAAAATGTTCAAAAACATTTTACTGACCTGTAATTGTAAGCAGTCTTGGGACTATGAGTGAGAGAAAATTTTACAATTTGATTTCAGTGTAATATCAGTCTTGTAAAGGGCTTTTCTTATTTGTTTTGTTCATAGCTTGATCCTCTTGAGAAAGAGTGGATCTTCTCTGCAGCAAGTGGCAAGCTGTCTCACCTCACTCAGCTCCTGAAGCAAGACTCCTCCCTGGCCAATAAAAAGGTATATATCATCAGTATATACTCACATTAAGTGTCAAGTGTTGCATAATGTGTCCCTCTCCGCCTGAATACATGAATGTAATTTAAACGCATACCTCTCATATCATAAGCTCAGTTTTAATAATTAATGTTTCTTGGTCTTTTTACATGCTCGGAACAAAATAGGACTTCACCTCAGTAAGTTTGCAAACAGTCATACAACACTGCACTTACAGTATAAGTTTGGACATGTATGTCTGAATTAAAATTGCTCACAATATTAAAAACCTCAGCATAATACATTTTAAATAATTTAAATATAAAATAAATTTTTTAAATTATACTATATTAATAAATTAACCAAGATAAATTGTTAAACTAATTAATTACAATTATATTATAAATTAAGAAAAATTCAATCATTAAAATGTTATAAAATTATTAATCAATTAGAGGAGAAAAACTGCACACTCACTTAAGCATATTTATTAACCAACGTTTCGGCTAGTAGCCTTTTTCAAGGTATAATTTCACAAACATGAATATAAAATATTAAAAAAATATATATAATATGTGACCCTGGAGCTCAAAACCAGTCTTAAGTCGCTGGAGTATATTTGTAGCAATAGCCAAAAATACATTGATTGGGTCAAAATTATTAATTTTTCTTTTATGCCAAAATTCATTAGGATATTAAGTAAAGATCATGTTCCATGAAGATATTTTGTAAATTTCCTACTGTAAATATACCTAAACTTAATTTTTGATTAGTAATATGCATTGCTAAGAACTTAATTTGAACAAATTTAAAGGCGAATATTTTGAATTTTTTGCACCCTCAGATTCCAGATTTTCAAATAGTTGTATCTCTGCCAAATATTGTTCTATCCTAACAGACCATACATCATGGAAAGCTTATTTATATATATATTTTAGTTCCTTGAAAACTGTTTAAAAAGTAGGATGAAGCTTGTGACATTGATTGAGTGACATAATCACTAAATCACTAAATAATAACCTTCCACTTAGTGATATTTGATAGTTTTATCGACTTCACTGATCTTCTGAAATGCCAAATGTAAAAAAAAATGTACTATTAAAGGAACATATGTTTCCAAACTTAACTGGTGATATATTATACACAAAACCTCTAAAAGTCTTGAATGACAATTTCCACTTGCTATAATTTTGTCATTGTAATTTTGTTCATTAATGGATTTCTCTCTCTCTCTTATTTCTCCTGAATTTGACTTCCAAAAGGGGGTGAGTTAAATTTGTGTCTTTTTCTTTTTTTCATTGTTTCATTGTTGGTTTAAAAACTAGTTTTCCAAGTCGAGATCACATTTTATTTCGTTTGCTTGGCTGTAAAGCTGCATTCTCACTCAAAACGGCAAGAAAAACCACAATGTAGTATTTTATCACATGTTGGAAAATCTAGTTACTAGAAAAGCTACACATTCTTTTTTTAGTTAGTTTTTTTTTTAAGTATCGTTATGTTTCAGGTCATTAGTACTGATCGTTGAGTGCATTCCAGCACATGTAAATGCGTGGTGAGAAGCTCGTCAGAGACATACATGACGTTCTGGACCGCCGATTCCCTGTGGTTCCTCACAAGGGTACTGACTTTCCGCAGTTTCCACTCTCGTACCCAGGCGCAACACAGACCAAAGAGCAAAGCTCAACCCCGATCATGCATTTCAAAGGATTATTTTCAGAAGGATTATGAAAGATAGCTTTTTAGCTCCTTCACCCCCCAAAAACAAGCTCAAATCCTTTTATTTGTCCCCCCTGTGCGCTTAAGAGCTTTGAGCCGGTGTTTGTGGTCCCTGCCTGGGCCGGAGTTCTCACACTGTCCCGTGTCGGACCACCTTCTAAGAACCTCTAAGCCCTTCTCCTTCCCCGCGCAGACGAGATACACGGCGGTCATTGAAGTGCGGGAGAGATTAGGCCTCACCTCAAAGACTTCAACCACTTAAAGATAATCTGAAAGTAATAGAGCAGGCTGGGATTAATTGGAGAACAATTGCCGCCGTGTCCCCAGGAAGGTGGCAAGTCTGACCCCCATGTGGCTTTGATGCCCCCCTTCCTGAACCGGGACGGCGTGCCAAGCAAGCCACCTCTCCTCGGTTTGGTACAGTGCGACTGTGCTTGCGAGATGATGGTTTTAGAGGCTTTTACCTGTAAAAGAAAATCTAAAACTTCAGCTAACCAGCATCAGGAGGTTTTAAATTTACTCAATTTATGGAAAAATCGTTGTATCAGTTTAACAATTAAAGTTTCATCAAACGCAATATATGTTCTATGAACTCAAAATGTATGCTTTTAATTCAATCAGCTTGCATTTTAAATTAATATATGTATTAGTGGTGTGGAATTGTCTCCGTTTGTCTAACTTGTGTATCAATTTGTTGAGCAATCCAAAAATATAGATAAATATGAAAATATAGAATAATAATCACCTCTATTCTCCAAAGAAAGTTGTGTATATGTGCTGAAATAGAAAAAAAAAATCTTACTGAAAAGAATCACTCTAATGGTGACTTGAAACATACAATCAAAAACACTACAAAGAGCTCAAGCATCTGATATTTCTGAAGAATAAATATTTATGTTATTATAACTCCCTGTGCTTTGATTAAAAATACAAATTATTCCAAGTGCATCAATGCTGATCAAACTGAACATGCCCAATATTTTCTTAGTTGGGCCCTCACCACTAAGCTTGACATTAAGTTCTCAAAATAAATGGACTTTAATATTATATGTAATGTCTGATTTTCCAACCTTTTAAAGTAGAGTTTGTCTGACAAAACAAAAGTTTTTTTTTTTTTTTTTTTTTCCAAGGATGCTCATTTTTGCTGTCCTGGATCTTTTCTGCCACTTCTATTGTTTAAGTCTTAAGTTTAAGTAGTTAAGCTTTGCCTTTAGCCTCTCAGTCGCTAAAGTTACATATCACCCCGAGCCTGTAACCCGACACGACGCGCATTATCTCTGTTTTCCTTTCACACGTTGGAAGCTCCTTTGGGGGAAAATTCCAATTGAGGCTCTCACAGTGAAGCCCATAAATAAACAGTCACGAACTCAGATGCTGCGTAAACACTCCTTACTTTGAGCCACTCGAGCAGGACCGCTCGCTTTCTGGCCACAAACGAGATAAAGGCCCTGATGTACTTCAAGAGAAATCAAAGATTAACTGGTGTGACGTCATTTTGAACAAAATCGGACCAAAACAGCATTTGTTTGTGAGTCCCACACAAAACATGTGGATATTAAGAATGTGTTCCCTTGTTGTAGTCAAATTTGGCCATGTTGTTCTAATTCATTACCTTGATTCGAATGAATTAAAGCTAGGAAACGAATTAGTTGAACATGGCTGTTATTTACTAACAGGGTTTCTGCGGTTCCTTCCACAAATTAAGGCCTAAAAAGGTCTTAAATCAGAGTGAAAAATATTACATTCATAGTCATGGCATGTTGCATACCCTGCAAAAAAAATTATATATTGCACAGTATTTTTGTTTTGTTTTCCAAATACAAACATCTAAACATCTTGTTTTCTGAAAAATGTATCAGAATTAGGTGAGTTGAACAAATATCTGTCAGTGAGGAATGAAGTTGAATTTTCTGAGCCCATAGACAGATCTTATTTTCATAAACTCATAAAATACTTCTTATTTTATGTATTTTTGCTTCTCAAGTAAATGTACTTTGATTTAGGAATCTTTAGGGTTTTGCACTGGAAAACAAGAATGCTGATGAAGAGCGTTTTGTTGTTGTTTGTTTTGTTTTTTCCCCACTGTGATCAGAAGGTGATAAATAAATATTTAATTATTTAGTGAAATGAATGAAAAGCATATGGAGATCTGTTGGGAGTTGGGAAGTTTTTTTTCTCAAACTTTGAAGCATTAATGCAAGACATTTGTGACCCTGGAGCTCAAAACCAGTCTTAAGTCGCTGGAGTATATTTGTAGCAATAGCCAAAAATACATCGTATGGGTCAAAATTATTCATTTTTATTTTATGCCAAAAATCATTAGGACATCAAGTAAAGATCATGTTCCATGAAGATATTTTGTCAATTTCCTACTGTAAATATATCAAAAATTATTTTTTTATTAGTAATATGCATGCTAAGAACTTCATTTGGACAAATTTAAAGGCGATTTTCTCAATATTTAGATATTTTTGCACCCTCAGATTCCAGATTTTCAAATAGTTGTATCTCGGCCAAATATTGTCCGATCATCAATGGAAAGCTTATTTATTCAGCTTTCAGATGGTGTATAATAATGTACCCTTTGGACCTGGCCGTAAAAGGTCTAAAATTTACCATCATAAAACCTGCAAACTCTAACTAAAATGAGGGATCATATTCTAAAATATTAATGATAGACAATGAACATTTTTTGCCTGTAAAAATTTGCTGAAATACTGCTAATATGTCCGTGCCTATGTACTGTTTGATACCATTATTTTCAGGTATTGAATTGATTTTTACCCCTAAGTGAAGAATAAAACAATCTTTGCTGTACATCAATAACCAGTAACTGTACATCATTCAGGTTCTTTCTTACACAGCTATTCCAGAGTGGAAAAAAAAACCTTTTTACAAAATTATGAAGCAGCATTGTTGATAATAAGAAACTGTCCTTGAGCTGCAAATCAGCTTATCAGAATGATTTCTGAAACGTACTTTGCCGTACATCAGGTGTAAATGTAAATCCACCTGTGTTCTCATCTCTTTCTCTTTCATTTCTTCTCCACCATGTCATCCTCTCCCGATGTATCCCGGACTTCCTCCTTTCTCCGCCCAGTTTGTGAGTACATCATTTATCCATCGCTCTTTTTTTAAAAGCCACAGTGAATATGTCTCCATTGTGCCCCAATGGTAGTTGTCACAAAGGTGCTATTTGGTTAGTGAGAGCTGAGGGTTCCCCGCCAGGCCAAAACAGGAACCTGAGGAACAAGGGTAGGAGACGTCACATCCTGTTGGCCGTCGTCCGTCACGCCGTGCCTCCATGAGACCTGTCGCGCTGTCAGTCAAGCATGTGTGCCGGCCAATCCATCTCAAGGGTGCGACAGCCCAAACAATAGAGCGGCTGATGGGGAAACCAGACTTCATCTATCACAATATGTCTTGCGGGCAGGACTGGAAACACCTACAGGAGACAGGACCCTCCCGCAGTACAGAACACATGCTTAAGAATACACAATAGTGGAGATGCGACACGTATTGTGTACAGATGAAATAGTATGCAGTATGAGTACAGATTTCAGACTGTAGAGCATTGTTATCACGTGACTTTAGTCAGTGAGTTGGGTCTAGTTATTAAAAACTATTAAATAGTATAATTTTGCATTTTTAGTGACATTGTGTAAAAACGTCTTTTGTCAGAATCAGAGTTGAGTTACTAAAATCGTAGCTGATAGATACTGCTTCAGGTACTTCCTCTTTTTTATATATATTTTTTTTTTTATTATAAAAATATGAAGCAGCACTACTGTTTTAAACATCGATAAAAATCAGAAATGTTTCTTGAGCAGCAAATCTGAGATTTCTGAAGGATCATGTGACACTGAAGACCGAAGTAATGATGCTGAAAATTCCGCTTTGTATCACAGGAATAAATACTGGGGGTATTAAAGGCCTTCTGAAGTGAAGCGATGCATTTGTGTAAAAAAAAAAAATATCTGGTGAGAATATGCTAGTCTCACAAGATCCAAGTTTTGTTTACATAATCGTCCTGATAAAGGAGGTGTGTCGCTCAGGCTGAGGTCAATAGCTTTCCCATCTTCTCCATTAGTTGTGTTTGAGAGCGCCGGGTGTTTGAAGCTCCAGCATCAGTGTGCATGTGTGCGGTGCGTGGCCCCTTCTCCTCCTGACAGGCCTTGTCAACAGGCTGATGCCTGGGTGGGTCCTCCATCAGAGGGTCATACCAACATCATCAATCTTGCACCCCGTGACAGGCCTGTGCTCCCCCTGCAGTGGGCACACTGGTTTGTTGTTTTGTAATTAGACCGCCATTAGATGGCAGGAAACCGTCCCCTCCACACCCTCTGTGCACAGCTGGGGCCGCTGGCAGCCAATGGGAGCCGCGGACCACTCCACCGCGTGGCGTTAGGGGGGTGGGGATCTACCTAGTGGGAGAGAATGAACATGCGGAGTGTAAATGATGTATTACAAGATGAATCAAATGGCTTGACGATTGTGTACTAGCTCAAACAAGCTGGTCAAACAAGCAATATGAGGATTCAGATCGACTGTGCTTCCCAAAAATCTCAGACCACACTGAAAATCTGTTTTTTGGATTTAGACTGAAAATTATCTTTTTTTAGGTTAGTTTTAGAATTTAGAAATGTTAAATTAATTTAATTAATTCTATGAAATTAAATTACTATTTTTAAAAATGGTTAAATACACTGTAAAATTATAAAAAAAAGAAATTAAAACTATGAAATAACATGAATGCAAGTGTAAGAATTATGTAGTGACCAAAAATGTTAAACCAATCCTCTCAACCAATTTTATGTGAAAAAATAAATAAATAAATGGATAAAGTCTAATACAAAATATTAAAATAAAGTTGAATAAATATCAAATAAAAATGTAGAATGTATGAAGAAATAATATTTGAAGGAGTACTTAAGATTCTGCACAATTTCTTGGTTAAATGTAGTAGTAGTAATAAAAACATTTAAGATTGAATGAATGAGTGAAGTAAAATAAATAAATATGTAATAAAATAAAGTAAATCAATATTAAAGGAAAACAATATTATAATGGAAAAATATTTGAAGAACAAATTTAGTATTCTGCACAATTTCTAGGTTAAATGTAATTAAAACATTTAAGGGTGAATTAATGAAAGAATAAATAAATTAAAGTAAGAATAAAATTGTGATCAAAAATATCATTTGAGGATTGAATATTTAATATTCTGCACAATTTCAAATAAAAAAATAAAGTCAAATAAATATTAAAATACATTTAAAAATAAATAAATAAACAATAAAATAATATTATAAAGAAACATACAATTTGAAGACTGAATATTTAGTATTCTGCACAATTTCTTGGTCAGATGTAAAACATAAAAGCATTTTAAAAATAAATAAAAGAAAGACTTTGAACAGGAGGATATTATTTAAATATGTTATATTTTATGTGTCTATATATTATTCATATTTACATTTGTAGCTATATATTTAGTATTGTAATGTTTCAATATCTCTCACAGACAGCACTACACTGGGCTGCGAAACACGGTAAAGAAGACATGACCACAATGTTGGCAGAAGCAGGGGCTGACATCAATACAAAAGCAGTACGTACTTCATAAATCAATACATTTTTAGTTGAAAACAAATGCATACATGCCTAAACTTAAATGCATTCACTAATCTTTATATTTTTGTCACTTTTTTTCTCTCTCACAGCATGTAAGTACTGCTCACCTTACATTCGCCCTTGCTGTGACAGCATGCCTGGGTTAATGTTTCTCACGTGTGTGCCAGGCTGCCAGAAAGTGTCCGGTTTTGAAATGTCTGCTTCTGACATAACTCATGTGAAAGGGTATGCGGGTGCCCAGCTGTGCAAATGAAGCCAGGCGCTGTTTGAGAATGTCTGTTCATAAATCAAACTCTGTCATGTTAACAGCTTCCCTTAAACAATGTCTTCATGTATTCCAACAGCAGGCTCAGAGCAAAGCAATTTCACTGAATTACCAGGCAATTATGATTCTGTCATTAGATTTTGTTGCTGTAACCTCCATTAATATGTGCCCTGTCTTTCTCTCCCCCTCTTCTCTTCTTTCTGTCACTCTCTGATTGTGTTGTGTTTTTTTATGATTGGGACATGGGCACTAGGGGGTGTCGAATTTTCCTTCACCCTGTCCGCTTCCTTTTCATTTCTTTTTTGCGGTGAGATTGAACACTAGAGATTTAAAACAGAAAACCTTTTCTGTTTGGGTGAATCTCACAAAAATAACATTTTCATCACCCCAAAATCAAAAGAAAAAAAATAAAATTATATTTAGCAGTGAAGAAATTCACAAATTTTCAGAATTGTAATGTGTGCATTACTTTTTATTTATTAATTACATTTTTTCATTCATCTAAAAAAAAAAAAAAAAAAAAAAATATATATATATATATATATATATATATATATATATATATATATATATATATATATATATTACATATATATATTACATATATTTTAAAATATTTGTAAATGTAAAATATTTTGTTAAATTAATTTGTTTAATTGAATTTAATACAATATTTGTATATTTATGTGTGTGTGTGTGTGTGTGTGTGTGTGTGTGTGTGTTGTGTGTGTTATGTACATATTACGGAAATGAAAATTATTAAATAGGCTTAATTGTCCTGAAAATAATGTCACAGAGCAAACAAATCTGACAAATTTTACTTTATGTGAAATGGTTGTTAATGTAAAATATTGTTAATGTTAATATTTTTTGTTTAATTGAATTTAATACAAAATATGTATATATTTGTGTGTGTGTGTGTGTGTGTGTATTACAGCAGTGACAATTATTAAATAGGCTTAATTGTCATGAAAATGTCACAGCACAAAAAAATCTAAAATATTTTAATATATTTTATACATAAAAAATATATATATATTACTACATGTAAAATATTTGTAAATTCTTTAGATTTTGGGATGAAATATGACCTGGACATGCACCTTTTGAGATATTCAGTCTTTTGTTCTTGCAGGGATACACACCGTTACACATCGCAGCACTGCATGGCCATCGACATATATTCAACCTGCTGGTCAGGACATACGGTAAGCATTCATTCATGACACGTTTTATTTTATTTTATTTGTTATTATTATTTTATTTTTAAAGCATGCAACTCAAATTAACAGAGCAAAAATAAACAAAATATCTGGACATATTGTGTCCGAAATTCTATTTGCATTTATGCAATATTTAAATAAATAAGGCATAAATGTAAAAGCAGTAACACTTAAGTTGCTTAATTTAATATTGCTGAAATATGAACATGTTCACAGGAGCGAAGAAGAATCTGCGGGACTACAGCGGCCACTTAGCGTATCATTACCTCAATTTACGGGAGACACAATTACAAGACCATGAACTATGTGAGTCAATCTCAGTTCTGCTTTTTTTTTGTGCATAAATGCAATGCAGCATGTGTGTGTTTGACGTGTGGCACATGTGGAACGAGCAGCACTGAGGATGTTTTCCACATTAGCGCAGACATGTGGTTTCTCTGAATCTACAGGGTGCCTCGTGGATCAGTTTTGGACTGTTTGTCTTCACCCTCTTTGTCCTTCGAGCATGTTATTTCATGCACAGTGTGGTCTTCTTCTTAACACTGCTTTGATGTTTGTTTTCCAAGCTGAAGTCAGCGAGTGCCACAGCCTAACCCAGGGCGGCGAGCGCAGGAACAGGAAGATCACCTCATTATTTCACTCCATGAAGAAGTGGGGTTCAGCAGAGGACCTGGCGCCCGTGCCGGAGGAGAGGACTGTCGCTCATCAGCTCATGCTGCCTGCGTTTAGACCCAGAAAGTTCTCACGGTAGACTGTATGAAGTCTCTTGAATAGTGTACAGATGAAAATGCACTTTGCTGCTTTCTTCGCACAAATAGTATGATGTAGTTGTATTCACATTTAAGTAGCTGTTTAGCTTAATTAGCATTTGTAGTGTTATGCCACAGCACTGTGTGAGATTCTATAAGTGTAATGTAATATTTTCTCTGCTAAAGGTTTACATTTTTCATTAAGCAATGAAAAGGTGCATTTTAAATTACCTGTTCATCATATGATCCCAAAGTTTGTATGTTAATGCAAAAATTCTGTCTTGAATAGAGACCAACTTCAGCTTTTATTTGCTTTATTTTCACTTTGCCAAACTTAAGTCAGAATCACAGTTTATGGTTCATCCTTAAAGA